>NC_133397.1:30843793-31151379 GCF_047511655.1 Castor canadensis | reverse complement strand
AGTTGAATATTTTAAAGATGATGAAATATTTACTGTACTTGATTCTTGATGTGTGTGGATGTATATATATATACATATATATACACAGATATCTTTACATAAATACATACAGATATAATATAGCTCTAAGAAGATACTGTTTTGATACAGTTAGCCATAAACAAATGGAGATCTAAGCAAAAGGAATACTAGACTGACTTTAAAGTATAAACTTCTTCCTTTTTAGGGAGAAATCTTATTTCATCATTTGCTCTTTGAAGATCACTATATAGTTATAACATCACAACCAGCTAGGAAGAAACACAGTTCCAACACAAGCCAGGTCAGCCGATTCCTTGTGAAATCTGTACTTCAAATATTATTATATAGTATATGTAAAAAATTGAGAACCCCTAATCAGATAGATGTACTTATAAGAAAATCACTTTTATGAACCATCTATCACAGAGCTCATTTTCATATAATAGCAAAATGCATTCTAAAAACAACTTGAAAAAAAAAAAGAACTTGAAGTCATATAATCAGAATATCTTAAATTTGTTCATATTCATGTTATTTATGTTATAAACCACATACATTTATATTTATGCTTGTTTCATAACAAACAAAATAACTATCATTTTAAGTTCTAAATTTAAAACTTAAGTTTTTTCGACAAAAACTTCTTAAGTAAAAAAGACACTCTAAGGGATTTCTAGCCAACAAATACGATTCTAAATATCTGACCTCAAATATCTTCTCAAATAGCCTAGAGTTACAAATAAATCCTTGCCAAATCATAAATTTCAAGGTAATACTCTATGTACTGAGTAACACTTCTGACTTAGCACAAAACTATTACTCAATATTGGTCTTCTCTTAGACGGGGGCACACCTAGATTAGAGGCACACCTGAGCAACTTGGTTTCCAAAATCAGCAGGTCTGATGCAGCAGTAGTGTGGACCTGAAGATCCCATAAATCGGAGTAAGAAAGGTCTTATGACCAAAGTAGTGCCCTTTCTATGTAATATTTGATGAGGAATGACCAAGCCCTTGACACAGAAGGTTTCATGGGAATGCTCTACGCTTCTTGCCCAAGATGCTATAGCCTGATCCTCAGTGTGGGTGGATGTGCATCCCATCCCCAAGGCACAGTGATGTGGGAGTATGATGTCTGTTGCTTTCCTTGTTTGCCATCCTCTGGGGAATCATGGAATAAAGACCTCTTTCAAGCACTGAAACAACTTTTGCTCTGGAAAGAAAGAGAGGTATGCGGCATGACGCTGGCGACACAGCTGAGGGAATGCTTTATACATCCCTGTCTCATCCTGAAGCACATCATCATGGGGAGATCTGCTGTTTAGAAGGAACCACATCACATCTGCCATCATGAATTAGAAAAGCCACCAGACCTTTTCTCTACTTGACTCAAACTCAAGTCACCTTTACCATCAAAAAGCCTATGAAAATACTTAAATCAAAATTTGTATTTCTGTAGGAAGCCAGAATACAAAAAATTAGAAAATCAATTAAGATGCCCCATTAAAATGATTGGTAATTACTACTTACTTTCTCTCTAGTAGAAGGATGAATTCCCTAATGATGGGTATTATAAGCAATTAGACAAAGCTGTTCACTTTTCAAAATTAATCATCAATCCTATTAATTATGTCTGTATTACACATCCTATTAAATTAGCACACATAATATGAGGCCTTCACACATCAAAGCAGAAGCATTATCACTGCACATTAGTGACTTGATAATTTAGCTGAAAGGAATACAAATACTGGTAATTAAAAGACTACTTTTTAGTAGTATCATTGCTTTTCATTTCTCTGTGGTAAGGAAAAAAAGGATACTTCATGAAGTAAAAGCAAACTTTTGGGTTTTGACTACAAAAAAGAGGTCAGTTGAACAGTTTCATGGCAAGTGTGAGGTTGTAAAAGCTCTGACTGAGTAAAATTAGGGAGCACATTCACCTGGGGAGGGAGCTAAAGCCATGGTGAGGTCAGCACCACAGGCTGGTGTGAGGTGATCTGTGTAGGCCACAGTGAGGTGCCCGTGGTCCTGAGAACAAGCTGAGCTGAAACTGAGAAAGCCTGAAATAGCACACAATGCAAGCAGGCTGATGGGAAGTTAGGACCTCTTAGCTGGTAAGAGAACAAACCTCAAAACAAACTGGAGAGTCGGACAGGAAACTTTAAGTCACAGTCATGAAATGAACTTCTACCCTTTGCACATAGCAGGGCTACATGAGAAAGGATGGACTCTTAGCAGGTCCATCCTTAGAACTATTTTCTAGACTTAGAAAATAAGCATGACATAGACATAAGAGGCTTAATGACTATTCCAATAATATAACAACACAGATGGAGCACTGAGGTGAGTGAGTGAATACAGCACATAGTTGCTGCTTAGCAAATACTGAATCTCCTGGAGATCATGGTCCCTGAAGATAATTCACAGATTAATAGAATATAATCACACAAGCACCAATGGGAGGGTATGGGAGGGGGTCAGTTAATGAGGGAGCCAGAATATAAACAAAAGTTCCATTATACCACTATAAGCCTACATAAACCACAATTTAGTGAAACTGCTTGCAATCTAAGTTAAAAATTACAAATTCTGGTCAAACTGTTCTTTTTTCTAGAGACTAAAGAAGAATGTATAGTCTAAATGATCCAGAAGCTTAAAGTATGAAGGGAAAAAAATGAAGAGAATACTGTGATTTCCAGGTTTCTTTCCACAACTTTGAATTTGGTTTTGTCAGAAGAGATTTACTGTTATCATACAGAAACAAATTTACTACCTCAGTTATTAACTAATTACAAATTTCCCAATTAAGCAGTAAAACACAATAGGAACTTTTAGCTAAACAGACTGAGAATTTTCAACATAAGAGAGCTGTTGTTATATGTGGACATTAGATCAAGGGCAAACACAACAAGGGGATTGGACTTTGAGCACATGATAAAAGCGAGAACACACAAGGGAGGGGTGAGGATAGGTAAGACACCTAAAATATTAGCTAGCATTTGTTGCCCTTAACGCAGAGAAACTAAAGCAGATACCTTAAAAGCAACTGAGGCCAATAGGAAAAGGGGATCAGGAACTAGAGAAAAGGTGAGATCAAAAAGAATTAACCTAGAAGGTAACACATGCACAGGAAATTAATGTGAGTTAACTCCCTGTATAGCTACCCTTATCTCAACCAGGAACACTTGTTCCTTCCTATTATTGCTTATACTCTCTCTTCAACAAAATTAGAGATAAGGGCAAAATAGTTTCTGCTGGGTATTGAGGGGGTGGGGGGGCAGAAGGAGGGGGAGGAGTGGGTGGTAACGGAGGGGGTGGGGGCAGGGGGGAGAAATGACCCAAGCCTTGTATGCACATATGAATAATAAAACAATAAAAAAAAAAAAAAGCGAGCTGTTGTTAGACTTTCCCTTAGATAGTAATGTGGGATTTTCAGGCCTTCAGGGGTCCTGGCTTTGTAAAGATGAGCCAAGCACTGCTGGTTGATTTATGAATTGTTATTCTAGTCCTTATATGTAAATACAGTGATATTAGCTATACTTTTTTCTTCCTACAACCTGAAATAGTAGCTTCGTTACATTTTACATTTAGATACCACAGATACCACAGGCAGTGCCATTTCTTGTGTAAATTTTGGTCAGACCTTTGAAAAACTATGTAGCACTAAGTTGGATGTATGCCGTGATATATTTTTGGCTTTGTTTAGGAGCTACAATGTTTATGAGTAGTACAGAAAAGCCAAGTGTCCCAGTCACTAAGAGCTGCCATATGTCCTGATTTCTATAGACACTCCTGGTCTGTGGCTGCTGTCCTATCATAATTATTAAAAGCCTCCATTTCACTTCTAAAGGCATCAAGATTTGAAAAATAATTATATAGATGGTTGCTAAAGGAGAGAACCCAGCTTCTAAAACATACACTCTTTGCTTATTACATTGATAAAATCTAGCTCTATAAAATTCCTGAGACTAGTGTTTATAAGCTGCCATAAGACTCGGCCATAAGATCTCTCTTTTCTCTAGGTGTCATTCCAAATATTTGCAATGACTTATGTCTAGAATGCATGCAAAATCTCCAACAATAAATGCACAATACCCCGCAATTAATACAAGTGGCATAATTTTTCATTTGCTGCTTTGATCATGAGTTCCTGTTGGATTGAGATGTGTCTTATCTTTCATTTGACTTTATTAGCTTTACTGGATGCAAAAGCAGTAACAAGATGAGAGCCTTGGGAGCAGGGACTGTCCTTGATTAGAGTTGACAGCTGTCTCAGCCTCGCCTTCTGGTCCTTGAAACAGCATCTGGCTTTGTCCACAGGACCATTTTTGTATGGATGTTAGCGGCTAATATAGGTAAGTCCTCTGCTCACAAATTGTATCACCATGGGTCATAGGAAGGAGAGGGCTCTGTCACTTACTCAGGCCTCACTCTGTGGGGCTAGGCCATCAATATGGATAATGATGTGGCTTAAATAAAATCAATCAAGTGCCATAAGACAGGAGAAATGGGGAGATTAATATTCCAGATTTAACTGATCTCAAGACAGCAACAGGTTATTGAGACCCCTGAAAATAACTGAGTAGACAAAGAGAGTTCTGATACTGAAAATCCTAAACCAGCAAAGGATCTCAATGGAACATGACAGAGAACTTTTTTTTTTTTATTCTTAACACATTCTACATGGGAGCACATCTTCCCCATCTTTTCCTTTGCTGATATTCCTACATTGGTTCTCTGTGGCATGTCAACCAGAAAAAAACAATTGGCTATCAATATCAACGTACTGACCACTGGTAAAGATGAAAAAAACATTTTTTTCTTGGTCTTACCTAGGCAGTAGGGACAACATTGGCCTTTTCTCAAAACGGGTCTTTCACAGGATACAGAAGGGCAAGACTCAGAGTAACAGCTAATTATGCTATCCACGCAAACACAACTGGTACAAACGTCAGGCTTCCAGGACTCAGCTGCCAGGAATATATCCCCTTCATCATTTTTGCAGTAACTAGGCACGCTGTCATTATGGGATGAGGAAGGCTGAAGAGGTTCATCTGGAAAAATGAACATACAGGTCAGCAAAGAAGATGCTGCAGGTCTCCAATTATGCAACACATTGTCACCAGACTTATAAAAGCACTCCTAGTCACTAACATTCTGGGTGTCTCCTTAAAAGAAGTCTGAATCAGGCAGGGTCTTGAATTTTAAAGCAGGATAATAAAGATAAAAACAAACAAACAAAAAACAAACCTGAAACCAAGATTCTGTTAGTTGCTTATATAGCATCTGCTTAAAGTCTTGATTTTCTTTGGAGTAGTATCAGGATTTGGATCAAAATGGGTGCAAGGCAATCAGGGAAATACTGTTCTGTGCCTTCCAAGTGTCTCATAACTGAGAGGCCACCTCACTTAGCTGTAGCTCAGGAGGGTATTTCTAGAAAAGCTTTCAACTTTCTCCAGAGGGTGATGCATTACTACCCACATCTGTTAGAGTTCAAGGAAGCTGCCTTGAACATGTAGCTATTATATCCTTATCATACTTGTATAAGAAAGGCCTCTTCATCATTGAGGGACAGAAGCAATGTAGATACGTATCTATCCCCAAACTTCTTATAAAGTAAGTAAAATGAATCTCTGTTTGTTTAAAAATTGCAGCCAGGTTTTCTGACGTACAGCCACATGAAATCCTAACCAATTAATATCAAAATACATTTTCATTGCACTAGACTATCAGAAACACCTACGTTCGGGCATTTACATTAATGGCTGAAAGATAAGAAATCTAAATCACACATAAGGATGCAACGAGAGAAAGCATCTGCGAGTCATCTGCATTTTTAATATTGAAAGACTTGTACAAGAGTCAAGTTGTAACCAGATCAGGTTACAACTTGAAACAGAAAAGAACATCACCAGAAAACCCAAATTCTCCTTGGGTTCTGGTATCCATTGAAATTAATGAAAACTGTAACCACAAGCAGATATCCAACTGAGATTTGAGAAAGAAAAACCTAAGTTAGTGAGGTTACCACTTTAGAAATGTTACAATCTCTCCAGTGAGAGAAAGTACTTCCAACAACCCTTGCCACTCAAGAGTCTTAAAACACCAAGACAGTTATACCAAGCAAATCCCTAAGAGAACCACATTGTCTCAGTGGATACACAGTCAAGAGTTATCAAATGTTCCTCTCTGAATCAACTTCATGAACTCTATTTTCAGCATGAAACAGAAATAACTGAGACAAACATGATACAGAACATCTTAATGTCACACGTTCCATCTGCCTCATGAATATACTCTCCAGTCAAGAGATTATATTGATTTGACAAGAGCCTCTTTGAGGACCAAGGCAGTTGCTTGACCCTCTGAAGGCCAGCATAACAGAATTGGACCAAACCCTCTCCTTTAAGCCATAACCATCTTTCCTATCATTCTTGAAGGTAGAGGCACAATGAAAGACCAGTCATTGTTCCCAATGCATTCTGGGTCCTATTTCATTTATGGTTCCTTAGATATCACCCACATTCAGTAGGTTAAAGATGGAAAGATGGGATTATTTTCTCAGAAACCTTTTTGAGGTTATCTATACCTAGGGATAATTTCTTCTTTAAGAGATCAGCCACTGCTAATGTTTGCTTTGGCTGGAAATAAGGACAATTCATGTTTATCCACACTAGGTCTTGAAAATCACAAAGGTTCTGCAAGTTACATTAGCTTAGCTCTTGCAAACAATGTCCAACTTTGTGTCTAAAAATTAGAAGAGGAAGCAGGGCAGCAGTAATGAAGCAATGAAATGACACAGGAAACAAATCTAGAGCTTCTTTTTGAGGTCCAGAAAAGACTCCAAAGGACATCTTCAAGTGCTGGCAGTGACCAGTGAAGAGTTAAAGCTGGGAAGCAAGCACAGTAGCAGTCTTCTTCCTCTAGGCAGGAGAGTCCTAACCAAACCCCATACCACTTGGAACTTTGCTCCTAGTGTCTTCCTTCTTTGGGTCTTTCTTCTAATTTTTCCTGCCCAGAGAGTTTTGCTTCTTCTTTAAATATTTACTCCTTTGTTTTATTTTTACCCATGTTTTTAGGTGACCATCAGTCATTCATTCTTTTTATTTCTTTTGTACCTCCCTATCTTTTCTAGGCTATGCTTTTTCCCAACCTTACAAAATAAAGAACAAAAGAAGTATCAAAGATAGAAAAAGAAACAAATGCAACCTACTCCTCTCATTTTTACTTTAGAGAAATAGCATATCTGCATGCTCAATCTTTCCTCACAAACCATTTCCCTGCAAGGCCTAAAATGTAAACTAGGCCAGTGGAAGGACAAAGGAAACAATGTATCTTAGAGATAGAATCACCATGTAGGACACAGCTCTTCTTGGGTACAAGTGTATCATTTTCAGACAATTTTAGAATGTAGTAACCTAAGATTAGAGGCAGTATTTTCCTAGATATGTAACATAGCACTTATCAATGCTATTCTTGAAATTTATTGTAATGTGAAAAAATTGATGTTTTGAGCTGTAAGACTTTTTATTGCTGCAATATAGTTATGAATGGAAAGTCAAGAAAGATCCATTATGGGGTGGGTAGCTCACTTTAAAATATGTATTATTCTGGGTATGTTCTTATTTACAGATCTAAGAGTAATGTTTAGAGTACTAATACATAAAAACAAAAGTTCTAAAGTTTAAGATGAATGATAACATTGAAGTACTTCTCAAGTTACATGGAAAGAAAAAAACAGGCACCCAGGCCTGCAAATGAGAAGTTAAAGCTAGGCACACCATGGGGTGCTTGTTTGGGTCTACAGAAAGGAATGCAGAAAGTGACGCCTTGCTTGGCAGGAACCTGTAGGCTCTGCTCACACATGCTCTTATTTTGAGGCACCCTGCCTAATCCCACCTAACATTTTCAGAAGGCCCATCTCCACCAAGTTCTCTTCTGGGGCTGAACCTCTCAGTCTATCTAGTTAGTTATCCCATCTTCAATGAATCTGGGCTAATGGTCTTGGAAAATGGCCTTCCTACAATCAATCCTCTGTCTACTCAGATCCTAGTCCAAATGGCACCAAGGGCTCTTCTTTCTTTTGTCAAAGCTTCCTGGGATGTATGCACTCTTAAATTCTCCTTAAGTATTCCTCTCACTCTAGCATTATTTATTTCATGTGGAACACTGGGGTGTTTGCTCCATAGGACAAGAGTTGTTTCTTTTTATTAACCTCAGGATCCTAAGGGGTCAATTCAAGCATTGCACAGATATCTGTAAGATGAATAACTAAGTGGATATAAGCTCACTGTAACCCATGAACAGTCTATTCGAATGGTTGCTACCAGGAGGATATGAACAGTCAAGGCTCTTTAGCATCAGCAGGTTTGGATTTGGGTAGAACAGTGATAATTATAAAAAAAAAAAAAAAAAAAAAAAGTGTGGTGGAAATAGGTCACACATATCCTAAAAACCTAATACATAGGAACTATTTCTTATGGTAGAAATGATGCTTCACTAATTAAGCTTGTCAGTTTAACATGGCTGCTAATTACACCAAAGATTTTGTACTAAGATGGTAACATCTTGTCTGCAATGTACAATGGCAATAGCAAATAATGTTCATCTGATGCGATTCAGAACCTACCATCAACATGAATCCAAGAGGACTTGACACTAAGTATGCTGGGCGTTAATAAGAGAGTAAGATTCTGGACAGCTGACTAGATAATTCAATATAGGAAAAAAAAAGTAATAAAACGAGCATTTTTTTACTGAGCAAAAATTTTTTAAGAATTTATGTTCTGTGGTGCCGGTGGCTCACACCTGTAATCCTAGCTACTTGGGAGGCTGAGATCGGGAGGAACATGGTTCAAGGCCAGCCTGAGCACAGTTTGTGACACCCCATCTCCAAAGTAATCAGGGCAAAATAGACTAGAGGTGTGAAGGTGTGGCTCATGCAGTAGAGCACCTGCTTTGCAAATGCAAAACCCTAAGTTCAAATCCCAGCCCCACCAAAAAACAAACAAACAAACAAAAAAAAAAAAAAAAGAAAAAAGAATATATGGAATATATGTTAAGAAGGTAAGTAGTTATTGATTCACTTATTGAATCAATAAGTGGTTACTGAAGAGATTAAGCAATATCAAAATTATTGTCTGCCAAGTTGGCAATTTTATGTATCCAAAAAGTATCTTTGGAAAAAGTCATACGTTCTTACTATTAACTAGAATTTCTATTTTAGTTTATAAACCAGGAACTCATGTTTAAAATTCTGACAAGTTTCTATAACTATGTCTTTCCTAACCATAAATTTACCTGCTAAGGTCTGAGAAATTAAAAAAAAAAATACTTATACACTTATGCAGTCACAGGTCTTATTTTCCAAAAAATTTTATTTATATTACTCATTAATATTATTCTTTGCATTTGTTAAATTTTAACATTAGCAAAATCATCTGGAGTAATTTGGTGCAGAGAAACTCTTTCTATTAAGGTATATCCCTTGAGTCTGAGATGTGGGATTAAGGGGGAAAATGGCAATCTCCTTTGTTTTAAAATTCACCTCAGGTGCCAGGAATATGGACTGCATAAATAAGTGGTCAATAGAAAAGAATGAATTTAGGAAGCAAGCTGCTAGATGTTCCTTCTTGGGTTTTTAGGTTTGGCATACTCTCACGTGAGGCTCATCCCAACCTGATGGTCCTGCAGAATGGCAATGCCTAGAGCTGTGTCCTTTTCCACCAAGTGTGCCCAGTGGCACCATGCTGGTTACCTGTACACTGTGGGCAGCAAGAGTCTTGGGTGCGTGAAGGGTTCTGGCAGAGCAGTGGTGGGCACACTTCTGTCTCACATAGTACCCGGCCACTGTGGCAGGTGCACTGAGTACAGGAGTCGATGTTCCATGTTTCTCCTTCTACAAAGTACTCTCCTCCAGGAGCATGGCAGATGGAAGGAGTGCTGAGCTCTGGTTTCTGCACCACAAAGTCATCTTGGAAATGACATAAAATCAAAATGCAAGACATTATTCATTTACAATCTTCCAACTCCTGAAACACCTGGTGCTTTATGCTTCAGGGGAGAGAAAACCCAAATTGTCTGAAGAGTATCTCACCCTATTCTTATCAAGAGAATAATGAAGAGAAGAAAAATATTCCATGCATAGAAATGCAGAACAGTATTTGAAGAGTTAATTTCAGGAAGCAAGGTTCAAGTGGCTCGAACCTGTCAAGTCATGAGTGAATTCAGTAAGAATTAAATTACAGGGATGCTCAAGCACCCCTGAGAATGTGAAAGAGTTGTCTAGAATAAAGATGTCTCACTTGCTGAGTACTTGCTGTGGTCCAATTACTAAGTACTTTCAACTTACTCATTTTATTTATTCCTTACACTGACTTTGTGAGGAAAGTAATGTCATCCTATTTTACATATGAGAAAACTGTGAGCTCAGAGTATTAAGCACAGTCAAGGAACTGGAACCTAAGACTATAGTGGACTAGATAATGGGTGTGGGTCTAGATTAAACAGAACTTTCAAATGATGCACAACCTGTCCACTTCATTTGTCTCTGGGACCTGAGCACTTTTATGCTTGGAAATACTGTCTACTGTCAACAGGCCATATCTCATCTCAGCAGGCTGCCAGCACACAGACTAGGAATGCTCCAATGGAATCAACAGTCTGAAAATTCTCACCTGAGACTAAACATTTGTTGGGTGATATCATCATCCAGAGAGGGAAATGCTGAGAGGCTGATGATAACTATGATTTCTTTCCCCAGAGGACAGGTGGTTTTGGTCTCTTGGTGAGATGATAATGATAGAGAGAGAATTTAATGTTGAAATGTCTGGAGAAATACTGGGAGTTGCCCTCAAGTTGTGCTGAGGAAATGAGAAGTATGAACACATTAACCATATTTCTATAGTCCAAACACAACAAGCACTTCAAGGAGGTGCTGACAGTGCTGAATCCTGCTGAGAAATAGACTGGAGACATCATGGCTAGCTCAGGCCTGGAGCTCACTGGATGTCAGGCCCCATGAGAACTACCTTGTTTGTATAGAGGTGCTCAGAGCTGAAATTGCCTAAGACTGCCAGGGCTGTGACTTTCAAAGCAACAGGTCACCAATACTGATGGGATAAAGTGTTGTGGGCCAACCTCCAGTTAAGGAGGAAACTTTCTGGACAGCTTTGTATCAAGAAAACTAGGGAAGAATGGAATTTTGACCAAGTGGGCATGTCCCAGAAAACTGCCATTAGTCAATGCTTATATTCACAAGCAACCTTACCAAATTTTCAGTATATGAATGGCAGAGAAAAATGTAATTGGAATGAAAACTGAGCTGGGACAAGATGCTTTAAGTATATTTCTTAGCCATTATAGAGAAAGAAAAAATTGTCCCAAGGACTATCAATAAACTAATGTTCGAAAAAGACTGCCTTTTTGCATTCAAAAAAGGCTTACAGAGAGGACTGATAATTTCTACGCTTTAAATGCTGGCGTGTAGGGGGGTGGTCCTGACATGTAGAAGGTCCTATGTGTCTGCAGGGGTCTTATCTCTCTAATCCCTTTGTTCTACTATGTGCCTCAAGGTACAACATGAGAGGGGCTGAGAAGGAGAGGAAAGAAAAAGGAAAAGGATCAAAAAGATGAGATACACCATCATTTGTTGACTATTCTACTAGAAGAGTTTAGGGGCTGCTCATTCATCCTGGGTTGGGCAGAAAATATTCTTTAAAGTAGAATGAATGGCTCTAGGGTCTCAAGTCAGAAGAACTCACATGTGGCAATCCACCAAAGATTTTGGAAAAAAAGTCACTCTACATATCTATGTGTTTTTGTATACATATATCCCAAAAGCCACAATAATATATCAATAAATACGTATAAAAGAACTTTCTGTATCTTTCTAGCAAATATCCTTCTGAGCCCACTGACTTTCAGTTCTTAGGTCAATTATCTGTTCTGAGACAAGTCTGTGCATTTTCACCTGCCTGACTCAGACTTCCTCACTGAGCATGGTGTTAACAAAGAGCAAGTGCAGAACTCTACTCTACACATGCAAATTTGTAATCGAAGTGTAAGTCCTATTGGAAGAAATGATCTTCCTATCCTCAAAAGAGTCCATACAGACTTCTATTTTACTATCATGCATATTTACCTTCTGATCCTCTGGACACTGTGGTTTTCACAATAAACTAGCAAAATATGTGAAGGAGAAGAGTTTTGATACAGAGTACATCTAACAACTTTGGCGAAACAAAACTAGCTGTTTATTCTGCACTGTAATCTGTCCTCTACAGAGATATTGGAGCTGCCTGTCAGTTGGACTTCACAATTACTGAGGTATGCAGAACCTGTTCTGTGCCAGGGGAGGCAACACAGGTGCAGTCTGGCTAGCATAAGCCACCTGACCCTCCAGTCCTGCCTTACTGCAAAAGGACCAGGCCTCAGGCTCCTGACTACATCCTTTGCATAGATAGAGTCATCCATAAAGACAGGACAAAGATGGACCAGAGGAAAAATAAGCATGGCTCCAAAATACGACAGTTTAAACATTAAGAGAAATCTGATGTTAGAATCAGGAGACTCTGCTTCTCCCTGGTCTTCTAACTATTTTACTTTGCATAGGAGGGTTAGTCTTTCATCTCTGTTTTCTAAATGAAACACTGAGTAAGTGTATTCTTCCTGTATACTTCCTCAAAGTAGCCTGCTAGAGGAGAAATGGTAGAAACAGAACTGTGTTGAGGTTCTTAGCTAAAGGCATTAAATGAGGTTTTATGGTAATAATTTATTATTGACAGCTATAATTCAGACTGTCATGAATTAAAAATCTCTTCTTTTAGTAACTTATCTTGATTACTGTTATTATAACTTTAAATGTTTTGGATTTGTAGCTATTCTAAATTTCTCATTTGGCAACAGTGCCACATGTCCATTAATTTAAAAAGAAAGCAATAGCCACAGACCTCAATAATTCTCTCCCTCTCAAGTATTACTTGATAAGTGATAAGCTTTTATAAAACTAGCACCAATCACCTTAAATTAACTAAGGCAATAAACTATAATATCCTATCTGTAAAATGAAGAGCTGGATTTAAGTATACAAACCCACAACCTTAATAGAAAAGCTGTTCAAAGATCAATCAATATAACTGAGCAAACCATTAAAAAAATAAGGAGAACAGTTTTTAGAGTTTTAGAATTTTCTCTGGTCCTAGGCTAATCATTTATAATACCTGGCTGATTCTGTAGCTGTTGTTAATAGAAGCCACAGAGGGCTGAAAAGTGTCTCAGGATTAACACTGCATTTCCCCCAGAGTCACAGGTATGTACAAGGTCCCAAGGGAGAAGTCTTATGCATTTCAAGTACACAGAGAGCAGCCAGATTTTACCTGCACATGACGGGCAGCACTGTCCAGGATGAATGGTGGGGTTGCCACAGGCAGGTACCGGGCAGGTGATCAGGGCACACATTTCCCGTCCATTGTGACAGTAGCATTCCCGGCACCCATCATGCCAGCTTTCCTCATTTTTATGATGATGGCCATCCATGGACAGACATGTGCCTGACAGGACAGGTGGCCCAGCTGAAGCAGGGACCTCTGGACAGACAGAAGGCAGCCTGGTAAAGAAGCAGCTATAGTACAGGAGAAACAGCCTGTAGTGTCCTTACATGGAATGGAGCACAGCCATCAAAAACTATGTCTATGAAGGACAGTTGGTGACATGAGAAATGCTCAGGAAAATAATTTAAACCAAAAGGCTCTCAATTTTGAAAAAAGACAACAGAAAAAAAAAATCTACAAATATGTTTCTCTCCTATTGGTGGAATTGTTGCTGATTTTTATTCTTTTTATTCTTGTCACTTTAGAAGTTTCATCCAATGGAGAAATCCTGGGTCTTTTACAACTAATAGATTTACTGAAGCAACTGAGATTTTTGTTCATTCTCTGACCCCTTCAAAACACCACTGAATTGGTTAACTGTCCAACTCTGAAAAAACTGACTATAACTTAGGGATCTTTTATTGTTTAATGCAGGAAGTCTCAGGCAGTGGGGATGCCCAGGATTTGTGCTCATATACAGTTCTAGGTTGGCATGTGCTTCTCAGCCCAAGCCTAAATTCCCATGGAAAGCTTTTCCCAGAAAACAGAGGAGCAGACTTTTAGTTACACTACACTCAAGGGCTCCAAAATGAGGCTCTCCACATTTTCAGTTGTGCCAGTGCCATTCTTGAGCAGAGTGGTATCCTTTTTATGGAGGCTGAAATAAACTTTGGCGTTAGGCTAAAGTTCCAAAGACAAGTAAAAGTGAAGAGCTAAGAAATGATTAATCTGGTCAATGTGCTTATCCATCATATGCTTGCTTTCAATTTTGTGTTGAGACCTTTTATTCCATTAAGATGAAAGTAAAAAGGAGTCCTGTGGGAGGGTCCTAGAGAGCAACATTCGTGTCAGAGCAGGCAGCACTCACTTAAACCCTTTCACTTATTGGATGTTTCTCTGTTCTTTGTGTCTGTTCCCCTGGCTCCTATAAAGGGAAAGGGCTGCAAGCTTACACTTACCTCTGCACTTGCAAATAAAACAGCCATGACTGTCTTTCTGGAAGCCCAAGGTGCAGATTTTACTGCATGGGAGCTCTGGGCATTTCTTACAGCGACAGATGTCACAGCCGTGCTTATTCTTCCTGGGTAATTAAAATTTTGCCATAGGTCAGAATATCAGAAAGTCTCAAATGATGCACAAGCACTCAAACTAAGGGTCAATGTAATGATACTACCATTTAAGCAGAATGACTTGACTTTTGCTCTCAAACCTCCTGGGGTGATGTGTAATTAGCTACCTGTACTGATGACCACTACCCACCCACAACCAAGGTTTAGAATTGTCCAAGCACTTCTGTGCTTCTGGGATATAGCTGTTAGAATTCCTAAGATGTGAACACTGATTTAATTAGGAAAAGTGGTGCCACAATATAAAAGATGAACGTACAACTCTATGAATAGGAAGGTGAAGGATGATGTATCATTGGTAGTGTTGGATATTAGCATTAGGAACAAACGTCTTTCTTTTTTTAGGGCTGCAGGCTTCCTCAGAAAACTATATTCTCAGTGATTTCAGACACCTGTAATAATTTTAATGTCTACTGACACTTATAGAAAACAGGAGCACTTAAGGACCCTTAGACCTGGGAAGGCTACAAAAACACTGATAAAGAGTAAGTCTTCAGAGGTCCTTTGCTCAATGTCCAGTATTTACCTCATTAGGTCTAGTTTAAAAAGAATATAGCATTATCAGTAGATCATATGGTGATAATGTTGCATTATTTTACATTAGCAGTTAACAGATGAAACAGCTATACATCCATCTATTGGTATCATACTCATATTGCAGGATTAAGAATAATGAAGATATGCTTGAAATTTTTAAAAATAATGTTCCCAACTTAATTATCTAATTAAAATGAGACTTAAGATCCATTCCTCAATGTTGAACTTTCCAAAGGAAGAATAAAATAGATGACTGAAAGAAGATGGGCAAACGATATGAATCTAAGTCCCTTATAACTTGATACAAATGTATCAAATGAGAAAAGCAGGGAGACTGAAATGGAAGAGAGCAAAGGGAATAATGCAAGATTCTGAAAGGTGATTTTTCTCAGGGATCATCTTGCTATAAAGACTAAATTAAAAGCTAATATAGACTACAAAAATGAATGTGAAGTGTTTATTTCCTCCATGGAATAATCTAGATTCTTGTAGGGTTTGACTGAATAAAGAATACTTAAAAATATAAGTCATGGGCCTCATCTCCAAGGAAACTCCAAGGGTATATCTGGCCCATCTCCACAAAAGAGTAAACAAAACGTGATTCTTATCTTTGGACACAATCCTTTCCCTGCTTTCTGAATCACCTAGCAAAAAACCAGGATGGATATTCTGGACTCAGAACATCACTGACATATTCACAAAGACACAAACAGCCAACAGAATGTGTATGAACATTTCAACATGTTACACTTAATCATAAGTTCTCTGAATTAAGAAATACATACAGGTATCCGAGTGGACAATATTTGTCACAGATGATGGGTCTGCATTTCTTGGGCCGTGAGCGGCACTGACAGATCTCACAGTTATGCGCATCAGTTAGGAAGCCATAGGGACAGTCCAAGGTACAGCCTCGCTTCAGGCCTGAGCATAGCTCCTCTCCTGTAAAGACACACGGATTGTATGTTTTTTCCAAAGACAAATAGACCTCAGCACATCACTGCTTCATACCTTCCCCAAATCCTCCAATCTCCACAGATTTAAAGTGCTCAGCTCTACTGCAGCAGTAGTCATAATTAACAAGTACAGATTGTGTTATTTCTTAGTTATCACAACATGGCTTTAGTTTTTGGTATTAATACACAAAATGAAGTCCAACTTTGAGAAATGGATTTCTGAAGCCCAATTAGATGTGGTAGACTTTGAATGAACAGTGGGCTAATAACAATAATTAGACTAATGCAGTTTTTCATGAATCTTTTAAATTAGTCACCTCAAACTACTGACAGCTATTTATCCTAAAATGTGGAAATAAGAAACTTAACACTCCAAATTTCATTATTTTATTTTTATTGCATGCCATCGCAGATAATGCATCTGCTTAAATGTTCACATAGTATTTACTCTTGTGGGTTTTGGGGATGGTATTATATAACACTGCAAACTGCATATAGCATAAGGGATTTCTGACCCGTTCTTCCTTTTTAGGATATCTAAGTCATCCCTGTTAGCAGAATCTGGAGTGATGTTAAACTGTTCTTTGGTAATCAGTTACCATATTATTTTAGAAGAAAAAAAAAAAGGAAAGAAGCAATAATGACCTGTCAAAGGACACTATTGAAAATACTAGCTTAATCAAAAGAAGTCTTCTAAAATAATGTTTTTTTCTTTTTTTTTTAATTATATTTTTTTTTTCTCCAGAAAGAGGCCTGAGTCTGGGGCACCTTTTATTTAATCATTTTTACATTTACTTATATGTGTATACACTGTTTGTGCTCCACCTCTGCCCCCAGTTTCCGGGCAGAACCTGTTCTGCTCTCTTCTCTGATTTTTTTTTTTCAGTGGGACTGGGGTTTGAACTCAGGGTTTTGTGCTTCCAAAGCAGGTACTCTTAACACTTGGGCCACACCTCCCGTCCTTGTTCTCTGATTTTGTTGAAGAGAAAACATAAGAGGCAGTAAGAAAAACATAGCATTTTTGCTAGTTTGAGATAAAGATAACTATACAGAGATTCCTAGCATTGCTTCCATGTACTTGTATATTGCAATCCACATTGGTTCATCTCTAACAGACCTCTTCACCGCTTCCTGGTCCCCTTCCCATAGTGGCCTCTGCCAGTTTAAGATTACAATGACTTTAAAAGGAAATACAGGGCTTACTAAAATATAGCGAATAAAAATGTTAAGTGAGGAAAAGCATGCTTGATGATATAAATAAAGCAAATCGAGCCTGTTGAATTAAACGCAGAATTTAAAAGGACAGCATATTTAAAGAAGGAAGCTGATATGGTGATGGCAAAAGTATGGCAATGTTGGAACACCGTTTTGCAAGGACTGGTAAGAGGAGAGCAGAGACTATTAATGTTGGATAGATAAATGAATTTTATTTTATTTGGACAATTTCAAGACATAATACTGTAATGCCATGTAAATTGCTAAGGAAACCAGAACACATATGTCCCCTCTACAGACAAATCTTATAATCTGAAATTAAACCTTAAATACAATTAATAGGTAAAATGGGTCCACATTTTACATAAATATTTTATGGGAGCATCTTTTGTGAATCTTAGCTGGCAATACTTACATATTTAATTTGCTATCATTTAAAAGTGAAAATTTGATTTATGGCATAATTTTCTACTTTGTCATGATCATAAACCTTTCGTTACATTTATTTAATAAAACCTTGTGGGTCCGTAGCAACTGAATACTAAGCTGCATCCTTAAAAGAGAAATTCTAAGTGGCTCATTTAAGATTTTGTACTTATATGACTTGGAAAATCTTCCATTACTAAAGGAATGGTTAAAGAAGGAGAAGATTTTCATGGCTACTTTTCTTTCTTTGACACAGAGATCTAAGTTGTGAACCTGTTTTTTTCAATTACAAGAATTTTTAAAGTCATGATACTAAGTGGAGTATGCTGGGAAAGAGATGAATTAAACACCCTACTAGAACTTCCTGGAGTCAGTATCCTTGAGGATTAAATTACTTTTAACTTTGGAATTCCTTGCAACTGAGCACATTTGTGCCTTTATTTTTCTGGTCCTGAAAGAAGGAAGTCTTTTTATAGATCTCAGTCTAGAATACTCTTCACTTCTTTTAAAAAAGTTGCTGCATCATCATTCAAGTTTAAACACTTTGCTAAAAATAAGTGTTGTATGTATTAAACACTTGGTTACTAGCCTGTGGTGCTAATGGGAGGTGATGGATGGAACCTTTAGGAGGTGAGACCCAGTGGAAGGATATCAGATTACAGGGGGTTTGTCCTTGAAGGGGATATTGGGACCCTGGCCTCTTCTTTAATTCTGGCCACAATGAAGTAAGTAGCTCCTCTAGCCATGAATTCCCAACATGATGTACTGCCTGGCCACAGGCCCAAAGCAAAACAGTCAAACAACCATGGCCTGGAACTATATGCCAAAATAAACCTTTCTTCCTTATGTGATGTTTATCTCAGGCATTTTTGTCACAGCAACATAAAGCTAATGTATTAATTTATTTTGCATTGCAATGGAAGAGAATTCAAAACAAGGCTACAAAGTTTAAAGAAAGATATGAGACATTCATTAGGAAGCAGAATGGGCATGCCATCTTGACCTAGCACCTTTCTTACTTGATCCACATACATCTATAATTATAGACTTCTCTTAAGAGCAATACATTATCAAGGCGAACAGCTTGGACATTAGGGCTGGTCAATAGCAAGTACACAGTAAACCCTCTTCATTCTGGAAAAAATTAAAAAGATGTTTGCTCCTAGGGCCAAGATGTGTACAACTTAAGGAGCATTATCCATACTTTATTATAAGAATACAATATAGCCCCCAAGTAAAACAGGAGGTGAATGGTGCCTCTGGAGTTGTAATATACACTTCTTTTCTGCACTACTTCAAACTCTTGGATATTGGCAGTTTTCTACCAACCTGTTATCATCTGAGGTGACTATGAAGCTCCTAAGACTATTAAATGCAACACTGCAAATTATGGCCCCAATCTTAACCCCGATAGTATATGCATTAGTAGAAGTACAATGAAATGAAAACAAGAAGCCTGGCTTCCTGTATTTGATGCTACCTTCTTGGGATGCTTGACTCATATGTATTTCATGAAAGATGTGCTGGCTCTTTCCTTCTTGCTAGCTATTAATTTTATATGTCTGCATCAGTTTCTAGATAAAAGCATTATTTTATTCTTAGAATCAAAGAATGTTATAATTGGAAAAGAAGCTACTAATAATCTAGTAAATCCGCTTGATTGAAATATACGGACAAGATGCCAAAAGACTGCTCTCATTTAATTCATATATGTCATTTAGCACGGTTTGTACAGTAAAGGTTAAGTGCACTGTATCTGTCTGACAGCAGCAAACATTTCGAGTTAAAAAGCTAATATTATTAATAATTTGTGCCAATAAAATGTCAGTAGCTTATTAAGTGATGTTTTATTTTTTTGTTGCTATCGTACTTTCTTAAACATTTTGTATCATACTTCTCTTTATTCTAAATATATTTTTGAGAAACTGAGTCAGGAATAATTTAAATTCCCTGTATGTCTTTGATGAATTGCTTCACTTAGCAGTTCTGCAAGAATGCTATTGTTATAGGATAAAATACTAAAGCTATAATTTGTTCAAACAAAAAAATCCCTTGGCATGTACTTTGTACATACTTTTGAAGGACATGTTTCAATAGAGTTTTTATTTTAATCCTAATATGACTATGTATAAAAAAAAAGCATTATCATATCACATTAGCATATTACCAGTATTACTAACATATTACCAATATTAGTCAAGGGTGAAGACATTTTCATCTTCTTTGTATCCTTATAAGTGTTTAGCCTATAGTAGGCACTCAACAAATACTAGATGAGTGAAAAAATGAGTAAACAACAAACCAATGAAGAGAAGTATTTGGTGCTGGGATCTTTTAAGAAATCTTCATGTAAATGGGAACTAGTTCTAATCCCCAAGAGAAAACTTCAATGTGAATAGTTAGGACTACTGTATATATTTAAAAGAAAGGTTTTGATGGGATGCAGAAAAATAATGTTAAGGGAAAATTTTGGACAAGATAAATACTGTCAACCCATTACAATGGGACAGAGAACATACTATGTCCTACCTGATTACAAGGAACATCCTTTTTCACTAAAACCAAGAAGAGGAGGACATATGAATGTTAAAATGAGAAAGTACAAAAAACGTTATTGGTGTGAGTGTCCTGAAAGGACAGGAAGACTAGGGGCAGGATGGTGCAGGGACAAAGTAGGAGGGGAAGCTGGGGGCTTTCCACATCAGCTAGCTTGAGCTGACTCAGAAAAGGATATTATAAAGCAGCTAGTGTGTAAACAATTGCCACATGTCAGGCAGTGAAGTTAGCTTTGCATTCGGGGACTTACTCAGTTCTTAGAATGACCCATCAGTTAAAAAATATTACCTGTTCTCTACAGATGAGGACACAGAAGCCTAGAAAAGTAAAGCAACTTATTCTAATCCCTCATTTTCAGGTCAGACTGATGCTAGAGCCTGAGAGGGAAGTTGAATGCAATCCCAAGAATCTGAGAATCCAGTACCCAGCAATTTGGTTGGATCTGACTCCAAAGATGTGGCTTTCAAAGTTGTCAAATAATCAGGATAGCTAACAGGAGTGAGGGAGGTGGGAACAAAATGTTTAGACTTTTGTGCCATCCAGATAGACTGACAAATTTCAACTGATGTTTACATTTTTAGATACAGGGTTGTGGCAAATGAGTTGTCAAAACTAACTCATATGATGAGATGGATGTATGACGAATAGTGAGACCTCATGGGCAGAAAGGGACTGTAGACAAGAATGATGTTCAAAGGTATCTCTGATGCTGAAGGTTCTCTGCTCCTTCATTCAGTCTGCAGAGCACTGAGTGCCTTGGGAGAAGGCAGTGACTACCCTACTCTTGTTTGAGCAGAAGCCCAAGTTTCCTTCAAAGACTGAAGCTTCCTTTTAGCAGGATTTGCTTTGTAAATTACAGCACTGGGCTTAAAATGGCAGTATTTTATTTGTGTTTCAGCTACTGGAGTTTTCTTCTTAGAATGTCTTGCATTTAGTCATCATTGTATCCTAGGCACCTCATACAGTACTTACAACACAGCAGGGGTGAAAGAAGGGGGGAGGGTAGGAGAAAAAGAAGACTAGATATACAAATAGGTAACAAAGATTATGTTTAAAAAATCATTCAAATAAAATGCAGTGTCCTCCTGTATATACTTTTTCCTAAATGTGAGTGAAATGGAGTCTTACTGATACTTCTTTCAAAAAGTCAAAGTGTAACACCAACTCAAAGACAAGGTAGTGGAGATCTTCCTAACAGTCTTGATTTGCAAAAGGTCAGTGATATGCTTTGATTTGCTTCAGTGACAAATAAGGAAAACTGCTTCTTCAGATTTAATGATGAAAGTTCCTCCTGAAATGACAGGAGTCTTATATAAGCATGACCAGATTCCAAAAATTGTAATAGCAAAGTCTAGATGGGTGAGGTGACTAGGCACAATGGAATCTGTATTTTTAGACTTTTTAGAAGTTCAGAAAAAATTTAGGCATGATCCCATATTAAGAAAGAATGTGTAGCTCAAGAGGCATTAGAAGGACTGAAATATAAACACCTCATGACACAACTACCAATTATCTTGGTGTGAAAAAGACAAGGTTGGCAATTTATATAAACAAATGTGTCTGCCAAGACAATTCTCCAGCAAACATGGCTTTCCAAAGGGAGGTCTAAAAGGCATATGGGTGCAGGACAGCGATTGGCCCTTCCCTGGATAGAATTAAGTGCAGGAAGGCAGTACAGCCTCAGAGGGGTGGAGGCTTATTGGAAATTTAAAGATGGCATCAGCTACAAGCACAATGACAGTTTTATAAACTCTCTTGTAGCACTAACTCCACTATGCAGATAGCATAATGGTAACATGTTAACTGAGAATACAGAATTACTCAATTCCTATTTTGTATCTTGTTTATCAAAAATATTCTTACAAAAGAAAGTGATGAATGATTACAGCTAAGAAGAATGACAAACCCAAGACAAATGATAAATCAGGAAGTGAACATCTATCTATATTAAGTAAGCCCAAGCTTCTGAGGCCAGGATAATTATACAAAGTGGCCCACAGAAAGTCTGCTTATTATAGAACCATTATCTATGTTTCGGAGAGATTACAGAGAATAGAAGGAGATTCCAGAAAATAGACGAAATGTCAATTCAAAAGGGACAGAGGATTCTAAACTTACAGCTTGACAACTGGTAATTCTTCAGGAAGAAGACAGCTAGAAAAGAACGCATTGACCACTAGGAGCCAGGGAAGGTTCATAAAGTCCTACTCCCTACCAGCTTTAGTTTATTTTGCAAATGGGGTTGCCAATAAAGGATACTGCAAATGTAATGTGTTTTCATTTCAGATAAGACACCAGGGCACATGTGTCAAGACCTGCTTGTGGAGATGGAGCTGACATGTTTCTGGCTGCATAGCCCTACTAGACGAGTGAGAGTAGGAAGATCTATAGTGCTACAGAACTCTATCCTTGTTTCTGTACAATTTATTTTAATTCAGTGATGTAGATGAGGACATAAAAGTTGTACTTATTTATTATAAGCTTGGAAGCATAAAGAATAAAATCACATTACCAAGATTAAAATATATTCCAATTAGTTGGAAAATGACAAACTATTAGCATAATTTCTTATTAAATTAGGCCCTACATTTATATGATTAAAAAAATTGCAGTGTTCCAATGCAGAACAGATGAGACTCACCTAACAGCAATCTATGTGAAAGCATCTAGTGACTGATGCTAACTGCTTATAACCTCAGTATTAACTAACACTGTGCAAACCAAAGAGCTAATGCTAACTTAATCACTATAATAGCACTATACTGACCAGACCAAATACCGGAGTATTGTTTGTTTCTGAGCAACATTTTATATAAGGACAATGACACATTGTGTATCAGAAGATGGAAAAGGCCAAGTAAACTCTAGAAAATATTTCACCTGAGGAATGGTAAAAGGGACACTGGGTATTTATTCTGATAGAGAAATTAAGAGAATCTGTAATAATTTTAAACATGTAGGGCACATTCTCCCTAACCTTCCACCCCTCAGGAGAAATGCAGTATTCTTGTTCTAGTTTCAAAGGTCACGGCCTGGAAACATGGCTGGAGTCATGGCTGGAGTCTACATATAGGTAAAGCATATTTTAAGGCTTATGGCTACCATATGTGGAATGGCACACCCTAGGAGTGGGTCACTGGATAACCCAGGCAAGGGTGCTCTAGTGAGAGCCAAATGGGTGGTGAGAGGATGCACTCCAAAGCCACTCACATGTATCCCTGATATAAGTGGACAACAAGGACTATGTGAACACAATGAAACAAAGATGAAAACCAGAATAAAGAATTAGTTCTTTTTCCTCAAATGACTGTGTATTTGTTTATCTTAAGTATAATGCTTTCCCTCCTTTCTTTCAGGCTGTCAAGGGAATGTCTGAACAGGAGTAAAAAAGACATTCAATCACATAATATACTTTGACAAGATCATATTAGACCTCAGGAAAAAAAGAGTCTTCTGTCTACTTACTGTTTTTGCACTGACAAGTTTGACAACCACTGTGATCAAGTTTGAAACCATAAATGCAGTCCTTCTCCATCAGAGTGCAGTTTGATAGCTCCCCACACGCAGGTGGATCAATTGTGATGTAGGTTGGTTCTAATGATAAAAAGAGAGAAAAAAAAATCAATGAAACATATGATTACCTCTTAGACGCTATTCAATCTTTGAAATCCCACACCTCATATAGCAAGTTACAAAAATCTAATCAACAGTTTTCATCAAATTATAAACTTTTATAATTTTGTTATAAGCCTCTGAATATGAATATTTTTATCCAGAATTTTGAAAAGATTAATGCTCCACTTCTTTTTTATTTTTGGTACTGAGGACTGAACACAGGGCTTCATATATGTCAGGCAAGTGCTCTACCACTAAGCTACATACCAGCCACTCCACTTTGTTGCATTTGATCAATTTGTGCTACCCTCATATAAGACCTCTCTGATGGCCATCTTTACAGAAAACAAACAAGGGAGGTTAAAATTAACTCCATTTAAATTTACTGTTCTATTTATTCCTAATGTTTATTTTTTAATAATAATCAAGATAGCTGCATACTGTCAATCATCTCACAATCCATTTATAGTACTCTGAAATCTGTTAGCATATTTTTTTCAAGTTAATAAACCAGGGACTTTTTTAGAGAATAGTTTAAAACATCTGGATTTTTCTTATCTTTTTGATATTTCCTCACATATGATAGATATGATGGCTAATAATGACTAACAGTTTATCCTTGGGGCCCAGATGCTTGTAGGAGTGGCAGAATGAGATACAAGCATTCAGGAGAAAGGACAAGCGGTCATGATGGGAAGAAAGGCATAGATGAAACCAAGACTGGAGGGGATGCTTTACCCTGCCTGCCATGCTAGGAATGAAGAACTGCTCTAGGTAGTAATAGTAACTGCACACACTGGCATAAAGCCTATCATGTGTTTATACAGTGTTTACAGTGGTGTTCATAAATGCTTTGCAGCTTCACCACGCTCGACTTGAACAGGTGATATCATTATCTCCATGTAATAAGTAAGGAAATCAGGTACACTGATTGCCCATGGTTATTGTAGTAGTGAGTAGTGGACCTGAGATCTAAACCCATGTTATCTAGCTCTATAGTCCCACTCTTAGCTTTTGTGCAATACCACACCTATTTAATGGTACCTAACCTGTGGAACACCGATGAGGGATAGTTCACATAATGCCAAGCTATGGGAAGAATGTTGCCAAAGGAAATACAGACACTGACATATTTATGTAGCATCTTTTTAACCAAAAGATACTATGACCTTCTTCAAAGTAAGCTATTTCTCACAATATCTCTGTGAAGAAGCCAAGTACAGAATGTCTCTACCTCCATGTTCACAGATGGAAAATATGAGGTGCAGTGAGGGTAACTGGTTTATCTAAGTTTACATAGCAACCCAGTAGCAGGCTGGGAATAGAACAGAACAGAGGTTCCTGACCTCCTGTCCAACACTCTATCCATTAGTCCACACTGTCTTCTCAAGTTTCATCTCCTGTTACCATGGAAGACAGACCAAAATAAGGGTTTGAATTGTCATTACTAAGATCAAGAGTCCTACATTTTAATCCACCTACTAAAAGGGGACAGTGATTCAATTCTCAGGTAGGAGACAACAAAGACTTATCAGCAAGATGATCTGACCAGCATTCTCCCTGTAAAGTACATATGACATGGCAATCACACATTCTCTACTTTTACTATAATATTCAGCTAAAGAACATCTTCCTTGAAATTTTTATATGAACTTTCCACTGCTATAAAATTTCTAATTTCCTTCAATGATTAAGTATTCTTTCTCATAGATAACTATAAACATCAGAAAGTTCAAGTTTTTGTATAGCTATCCTTATCTCACCTAGCAAAACCCTTTGGTCCTTCCTATTATTAGAGATAAGGACAAAATAGTTTCTGCTGGGTAGTGACGGGGTTGGGGGGAGAGGGAGGGGGCAGGGGGTGGTAAGAGAGGGGGTGGGGGGAAGGGGGGAGAAATGACCCAAACATTGTATGCACATATGAATAAAAAAAAAAACACAATGAATTAGATACTTCTTTCCTACAATCTCTTCAGATTTACTCCAAACATCTTCAGTCTCCAAACCGATTCATTTTTCTTTTATTACTATTCTTGTTAGACCTAAAGTGATGGTTCTGTTCCAGCCCTCAACCATAAGACTGCCACTGTTTTGTCAAAATTATTTTAACAAGTATAAGACAGACAGAGAGGAGAAAACTTACGTCAGCTTTAAGTAAGCCATACCTCAGATTATCCCAGCAAGGAAGGAGTACTACGTTCTAGAGAGTTATTAGACAAGGATTAGGGATGGATTCTGAACTCTACATGCTCTGCTTTAGTGGATAGCTAAAGAAACATCTTGTTCATTTTTACAGACTAGAACCTTGTACTCCTCACTGACATTTAAGATGTGACACTTATGAGAAACGTTTGCCTTCAGAAAATACATTGTGGAGAAACATATATTTGGGAAGATTAAATTGCCACCAAAACTGCACTAACAATCACAGGGTGGCGTGGAATCCTACTCTTACCGAGTTACAGGGATTTGTTAGAAAAATGTGTTGTCCACACAGGAAATCAACGTGAGTCAATGCCCTGTATAGCTATCCTTATCTCAACCAGCAAAAACCCTTGTTCCTTCCTATTATTGCTTATACTCTCTCTACAACAAAATTAGAAATAAGGGCAAAATAGTTTCTGCTGGGTATTGAGGGGGTGGTGGGGGAGAGGGAGGGGGCGGAGTGGGTGGTAAGGGAGGGGGTGGGGGCAGGGGGGAGAAATGACCCAAGCCTTGTATGCACATATGAATAATAAAAGGGAAAAAAAAGAAAAATGTGTTGTCCAACTGTATGAAGATGCTCTGCTACCTCTAAGTGATATTTTTCACCAATAGTGTTGTTTTTGCTATTTTTTGGTATATGTTATGATTAATGGATAGAATTAGGATTGTGACCTGTGGCAAGACAGTGAAAAAAAAAAAAAAAAAACTGGGTTATTTGAGGACCAGAATACAACACTGACTCAGGGAGTCCCATGTTTTATCCAAATGGCTTTCTTCACTAGGAACATAGCCATCCTACCTACAGACATATATCTAACACACATTTCTCCAGACAGACAGTGTGTTCAATATGCTTTCCTCTAACATTCAGTATGACAGCTTTTGTTCAGTTGAACAAATGAAAATAAAATACACAAAAGGGCTGTTGAGTATATGCTGGCCCAAAAATGTGCAGGTTACATATTTTAGATAAAACAAATTCTACTGGATGGATACCCTTCAGGCCTCAAGACAATGTGGTAGCATGCAAGAGGCAAAACTTTTTGTGCTTCTAAAATTAACATTTTCCCATTCATTTATGACCTGGAAGAAATCAGTTAAGTATACACACTACAATGTCTAGCACACTCAATATTTATTATAAAAACACAAAAAAAGCAACAAATCACTTATTTGTGAAAACTGTCAATTTACTCTGGAACAATTCAACTTTCCTTTGATAGATCAGGCTGAGTGTAATAACATTCATTGTTATATAGGCATCTTAACGTTTTGCACCTCACTTTATTACATTTAACAAATATTTTTCCTATTCAGATACAAACCAGAAAGTTTTTTTTTTGTTTGTTTTTCCCAGCGATCCTGGGGTTTGAACTCAGGGCCTTCTGCTTGCTAGGCAGGTGCTCTATCACTTGAATCATGCCATTTTTGCTTTGGTTATTTTTGAGATAGGTTCTTGCTTTATGTCTGAGTAAACCTGGACCCTGATTTTCCTATTTAGCTGTGTGGCTGTGATGACAAGGCATGCCACTAAGACCCTAGTGGCTAGCATTAGAGGCTTGAGCCACTGGTACCAGCCCAGAATGGATTTAAAAGCCTTTGGGTTGGTAATGCATGTGTCTTGGACCCTTCCTGCTGTCATCCTACATCCTTGCAGTAAATGTTGATTCCCAATGGACATGTCTTTAGGCAACTAGTTGTCTCCTAGTATTTTTTCTGATGTTGCCTTTCATTATTCAGTCCACAGTTTATACCTGGTTTCCTACCATGTGAGGCCATACCTAGAATATGTGCAACAGAAGCATGTGACATTACAACAAAAACATGCAACTATAAATGATCTACCAACAACCTGATCTGACACTCTGCTTACAGTACAATATTTTAATTATTATCTCAGAAATGGTCTTATTGCTAGTATCAGGGTAATTTTTTGAGAAGGAAGTACTATAAGAAAACTGAAATTCAATTCCTTATTCTTAGTCATAAACTCCAAAGTGAGACATATTTGACACTAACCTGAAGGAAAGTATTTTAAAACAACATTGCATTTACAGTTATGAAAGATTAATGACCAAGAGTGGATGAGATTTTTAATTCAAGGAAGTTCTCAATGGGAAAAGAGGTGATTTTAAAGAACCTAAAATCGCAGTATCACAGTATGATTAGGCACTGAGGAAGTGTTAGTGAAATGTGTGAAATGTGCATTTTGCTTATCTCATAGTTAGTGTTCTGAAATTTATCAGGAATGGTTATTATTCTGTACTTTTCTCTACTCTATGCTACAATGATTTGCATACAGAACATATCTAAGGGGTCTTAGCCTGTAGACCAGAAGATTCTTATTTAAACCCCACACTTTGGTACTCTTATATTATGTAGGGTATGGCACTGAAATTATGTACCAGAGAAAACATGCCTTTCTAGAAGGATGATGGTGATCCTCTGCCCTTGGCAAGTTTGGTGAACAGACCATGGTTGAACAGAGGTCCAGGTGAACTTTTGGAGGTATCACTGGATGATACCTATTGCTTAGAGCAAAGAAAACTGTCCCCTTTAAATTGGTTGGGTAAAGATGTATTAGGAGACCTCTTTCAAAGGAGAGAAATTGTTAAGGATCTCCTCGTGTGGGAGAATGAGGAAATGCTTGCACAAGGTGGGGTTTTAGTGAGGGAAATTCAATGAAGCAGTGCTTACAGGATCGTGAAATTCCATCTCATCTTGTATTGAATCAGCTGAGGAATTAAAGAAATACCTTAATGTCCTCCAAAGGAAGAAGGCTTGAAACAGCAGGAATTCATTGTCTTTGGCTACAACTATTTCTAAAGGGAACCCTGGAACAGCTTCTTTGTGGAGAAGAATTCTAGAAATGGTTTCTGAGCCTAGAAGCAATAAAGAACAAAAATGGGTGTTTGTTATGTCTATATCCAGTTGCTGTTTCCTACTCTGCATTTGAGTGGGAACCTTTTGTTTTCCTGAGTGGCCTTTAAAGACTCTCCAAGTATCACACACAGTCCAGTAGAGTCATTTTTATGAGAACCCTTGGGATAGTGTTGGATGTGCAGATGTTCAGCCATCAAGTTTTATTCCAAGTCTAAGAGGACACAATTCTGGAAGGAAACCTCTGATAATATTGCAACTGGATAAGCACATTATTTTACATGTCTTTACAATTTAGGACATTTCTTTTATAGCCTAGGAACTGCAATGAACTCCTTTTTAGTAAAAATATTTTCAGGAAAATACTGATATTTTTAAGAATTACAGGGCCTCAGACACTAAATTTCTGAAAAATAAAACCAGTATTTTCGATTGATAGTTAAGTATTTCCTAGCAGCAATTTTATGTACCCAATAAGGAAATTGTGACAATAATGAATTTAATCAAATATAAAGTTAAACTGGAAATCATGATTCTAATTTCAAGGCCATAAAAATAGATCATAAATAACATATTTGATTATTTAGGTGTTACAAATGTGTTAAGCATATCTAATTGGTTTTTTTTTTTTGGTTATTTTCTTTTATAGAGAATTCTCCTAAAAGCAGCAAGGAGAGTAAGAAACTGAAACTTAAATTCAAACTTTGATTTAAAAAAAAGGAAAAAAGACCAAAAACAAATTCAGCCATTGAAGATGCAGATTTAAAATTTTATAATAATCTTATCACATTATATAGTTCAATGATTGTAGAAAAAAAACAGAACCAAAAAGAATGTACTTGGACCTTTAGTTACATTAAAAAATGTGTACAAATTATGCTAATTTGCTTCTCAAACAATTAATATAATCAATGGGTACTTCTAGTTCAGGTTTATGTAGCTTAAACAAAAATGTAAGCAGATGCTTTTAATTTGGGGTCTAACCTGTATTAACTTCTGCTTCAAAGTGAATCCATACAAGGTTCTTCTCATTAACTTGATTAGTTAGGCGCTTATTACTCATAAATAATACTAATTATCTCCACTAAGAAATGAGTGAAGCACCCTTTCTGATTAGCAGTTCTAGGAAAGCTGCAGTCAGTTAGCAGTTCTTGAGTATGGTGAATCTGGAAATGCACAACTGTGGATGGCACACACCAGTCCTCTCAGGTCAGCTGTATAATTGCCTCTGTCAGGTATAATCATCTGGTTCCAGATTTTGAATGTCTACAGAAGTGCTGCCTTTTGGTGCTATGCTTTGAGGTAGCAGCAGGGCTGGAGGACCTCACTATGGGTAGCAGCTGTCTTAGCAGGGCCCTTGATTCCTAGGCATCCCTATTTACATGTATTCACACACTAAGGAAAGTCTGTCTGAAAAACCTCACTATAGGCATATTTCTAGAAAAAGTACTTTTAAAAGGCAGATGCATTCTTACATGTCTTTTATTAGTGAAAAAATTTCAAGTAGGAGCAATAAGATAAATGAAGCTAATTCCTATCAGGCTCTTGTTTCTCTTATTACTTCTTTTGGGCTTAAATCATGCCTAGCATTTTTTACATAGTTCTCTGTAAATTCCCAAGCCTACTTATTTGATTGTGAGAGACAAAAATGAACAATTACGTTCTCTTTTCAGACTTAATTCAGGCACTTTCTTTCTTAAAGTTGTGATTTTCTTTTGGCTGGACTTGGTTAAGCCATGTGAATATCCAGTAAGTAGGAAAATTCCAAAGCCTCACTTACTTTATATGGCAGTTCAGGGGCTAAATATATCAGCCTCCTTGTAGCCCCACCAGTTAATAGTAGCCTGTCCAGGACCATAAAACTGGAGATAAGACTAGCCAAGACAGAACTGAAGGAGATAGCTTATCTGTTTTACTGTATCTTCATATGTCATTCTGTTACCACAGTTGCTTTTCAAATGTGGCCCAAAACTAGTCAGAACACCATTCAAATAAATCACCAAGCTGTCAGCATAATTGAAGCCTGGGAAGAGAAGCATAATAAAGATCAAAATTTCCCAAGTGAAGCTAGAGGGAGAAAACTATTAATGTGAACAATAAGAAGAAAGAAGTCAAAGATACAAAAATTCCCTAATCTGGAAGTGGGAATTTCCATGGGGTATGAATGTGTACTTAAAAGTCTCATTAAATCATGGAAAAAAAAAAACTATAGTTGGAGTTTTCAAATTCTTTTGACTATTACACATTAAGTTATCCCTTTCCCTCCTTTGTATATATTTCTCAAAGTGACACCTACATCCTTGTAATTTCTGCAACACTTAGAGCACTCTCTTTGTTTTATTTTAAAATGATGGTGTGAAAATGTTCCCAAGATTTGTATTATTTTGTGGTCAGATAGAGAAACAACCATACATTTATTTTTTAGACCTATTTATTAACTTTGTATGCTTTTTCCAAGGAATCTTGGCTGCTGGATCTATTTTTCTTCCTTTACTAATTTTACATTTAATGGGAAAAGACAGTAGTATGATTATGAGATTATTATTAAATGACCACACAGACAAAAAAAATGTTACAAAGTGGGGAATCTTTATCCAGGAATTTAGCTTGAGACAACTGACAAAACTGTAAGTAGATTTCAAGAAAAATCTAGGCCTTTTATTTTTGTCTTATATTTTATTTCTATTTTTTTATTATTTATTTTCAAAGGGAATCTATCTTGGTACCTTTTAACTGAAAACACACCACATTTGTGTGTGTGCATGTACATTTTAATAGCAACATTCTACTTAGGCAGGTGGGGTTGAACAGTCAGGGGTCTAGTTTTCTCAACCCAAGTACTAGAGAAGATAATGCCTCATTAACTGACTATATCTTCAACACCCACCACAGTATGTGTTCTACAGTATTGCTTACTGAATGAATAAGGAGGAAAAAAAGACCTTTAAGCATCTAAAGTCAAGGCCACATTATTTGAACAAAGGACCCCTAGTCAATATTATCCCTAAAAAGATAGAATATCTGACTTCTTCACCTTTAGGGGATTGGACAGTTAATTCCTTAGGCTCCTCATCACTGTGGCAGCCCCCTGCACATAGGGTGGTACTTAAGGAATGAGCTCCACTAAAGTAGCAAGCTACATCTGAGGGCTGCTATAAATGTGGCACACTTGTAAGAATGGAAACTGAATGGAAATCCCCCAAATCCAAGTAGTTCCAAATGAGATATTCAGTAATAACATTTAAGTTTCTGTGATGGGCTAAAATATGATTTCTGTCTTTGGCTCAGGAATGCACAGAAGTACACAAAGCATTGCAGAAAGTCTCCCATGAACATTCTTAACATAAAGTCAGACACTCCACGTTTCAATTGTTGGACTACTTACTTCTGGGACTTCCCCATTCCTTGATGACCCCAAATGCAAAAAGAAATGTTATTATTAGGATAGTGCTGAGAATAAGTGCACACTCATTCAACTCAGGAATTCATTTTGTGCTGGATCAAATATGGATACTTTTGCCAACCGCCTAGCAAATTTACTGCATGATTAAGCAAAGACTGGCAAGAATCAGAGGAAGAAAAGGGAAGAGTGTAGACCAGAATGCATAAGTGTTGGAAATGGTATCCCAGAGCCTGGTCTAATGATAAGGGTTGAGTAGCTCATTGATTTTGTACAGTGAGGTTTTGAGTGAGTTTTGAGTTTGGCTGGATCTGAATAAGGCTGTGCAGAAAGCAAGTCTGAAAGGACAGACAGAGCTGGGGAGAATAGGTCAGAGCTCTCAAGCTGAACGATGTTCCTAAGCAGACACAGACAAGTGGAAGTAGGAAAGAGTCAACTTTCCCAGAGGTCAAACAACAAGCTTAAAATTCAAGGCAGAGGCTCAGGAAAAGAACTGGGGATCAAAGACTAGGCCACAGAGATCAGAACATCAGTAACTGGGTCTCAACAATGAGAATGCAGCCAGGATCAAGAATGGCTTTTGAATCTGAGCCATGATGATCAAGAACTTTCTTATTTACCATGTCATTTTCTTATCCTCTCCCTTCTCACAGTGGATGTCTAAAGAGAAGCAAAGCCAAGCTCATGCATTTGGAGTCAGAAAACTTTTGAGTCCCTGCTCTCTCATCATCTGTCATTATGTGATGAAACTTTCTGGGTTTCTACAAAAATGTTCAGCTAATAAATGGTATGATAATCAGTTCTGCATTTTGAACCCTGTCTATTGTAACTTAAGCATCCTTTCCTATCTCCACTGAAAACATGAAAAGCATCTGGGATGTGGGTAGGTTTGGGATATTTTTTCATATGGTCTGGTAAGCTTTGGACCATGTTAGTGACCAGTCACTGGTGCCTTTCACCTTTGCTGAGTGGCAGTCTGAGATCATTGTTTCATGTTTTGACTATATCTATGGTGTCTCCAAGAGAAGAGGAATCTCTTAGTCATCAGCTTATCCAATGTGAGTTTCAACAATGACTGTGTATGTCTGGCTGACCTTGTTTTTCCTCTCATTATGGGAGCCTTACTACATCTTTAGGAATAAGGGCAAACTCATCACAGTATCATTTATGGTGTTTTGGTATCTTGGCCAGAAGTTTTGTCATTTTCAATTTAAAAGAAGATATAGAATACTCATGTCTAAAAACTGTCTTTGATTAGTAAGTCTTAGTTTCAGTAGGCCACTGATCTCAAACTTACGTCAACATTAAAAGAAAGCCCAATCAGTAGTTTCACAGTAATACTGGGAACGTGTCACTCAAAGAATAATGTTCTCATCTGTGCCATGACTGTGGCGCTTTCCTCCTCTTCAATTAACTTCATCTGGCATAAAATTTCTATGGAATCTTTTTAAAACTCGGTTCATAGAAAGGATGACAGATTCATTGTTTTGAAAAGATCTGAGCTTGCTGATCCCTCTGAATATCCAAGCCCTGTGGCCATCTCAAACTTACAGCTTATTATCTCTGAACATATTTGAGCTTCACTAACAAACACAGAGTCCCTGAATTGTTTTAAAACTGAGCCAATATGCAAAGCAATAGCTATCCACTTAGGGTGAAAAAGAAGACGGATCTCCAGCCTTCCCACTGATAGCCCCACTAAGATGGTTCCACCATCATACAAGGCCCATAAGCAGGAACATGGTGGGCAATGAACACACAAACAAGCACATAAACAGACCTCATGTGAGTCTGCAATAGACCCAAGGCAGACTCCAATCATATTATGAATGAATCTTTTTCTTTCTGTTTTTTGAATACTCAGGCACATTTTAAGTAGAAAAGAATAAGCTGCAGCCAGGAATGAAGTCAGCACTCAGAACACACACTGTGAGGTCTGGGACTGGTTTGGGAGGTGGCTTACAAACTCAACTCTAAGTTTGGTCCTGCAGGCAATGGGAAAAACAAACCCAGAACACTACATGACTCTCGGAGTCCAAAAGGACCACGTACTTGTTGGCCTTAGGATTTTTTTGGGGATTATTGGGTCTACAAAATAGGAGCTGGAGCCTTGACTCCAATCTTATTTCCAACTGGTGATTAGCATTAAATCTGTGATCTCAAATAATACAGATATGGGTTGTTTCAAACAGGCCTGATAAACCCATCTAATACCTCAGATGGAAAAGTAAAATCTACTTGATGTGTAAGCAGGTATCCCCATAGATGTAAATGGTAAATAGAAATTTGGTCAAACTGGTAATAAACCAAACTAAAAGAACTACAAAACAAAGCACTATATCCCTTAACGTCTTCTGACAAATTAAAAAATGTGCTAAATATTCAGTACTGCTCATCTCATTTCAAGTTTAGATCAAACTGATGATTCAGCCCCTGGACCAGGATCTGGGGCTGTGGGGACCCCTGTAACACAGTTCTCTATCTGTGTAACATTGGGGGCTGATGCAGGGAGCATCTGAGAGTCTCAGACTGAGATATGGGAACAATGCTGTTCCTCTCGGCCACCAATGATGGGGACATCCATCCATAGTCAAGGGACACGCCTTAATAAGAGACATTTATTTTCCTTCAGTCTGCCCTATTATTTTGCAGTAATACTGTAGCAGATACTTTATACACTTGCATGACATTTTATTTTCAATAATCAGATACACAGCCCAGAAAACAGTTCAAATAGGGCCTTTAACAATCATTCACTAGGATTGTTCACTGTCTCCCAGGGGTAGGTAGGCCTTGTATACTAAACAATGTGGAATCATTTTGTTCTTAAAAATACTGGGATATGACCACCTCAATATATGCTTATGGTCACTAGAAGTTATAAAAGTACTATGTAGTAGATGTATTGGTATTTTTAAAAAATAAACACACCAGGAGTTATGCTTATAAACAGGTGTTATTGATAAAAGCACTCACTTTCAGAGGCTATCTGCTTGTGTCAAAATGCTGGTCATGTAAAACTCTATTTGAAACCTGTCTTCAGAGTTGCTTTCAGAGCAAATTACTATGTCATAGAAGACAAAGTGCCTTTATTTTACTCTCACTTTTGGCTTTCACTGAACAGTTTTATCCAGCTACATCACCCACCCTCTTCACCAGACTTAGACATGAATGACGTTGGTCATTTCCTAAAGTCTAACAAACCTTCAGAGTCAGGAATTTACAAAGCTGAGGATATTCCAAAGGATATGCTGTGAGATCTAAAGTCAGTTTCAAAAGAGAAGCACCAAAATACTCTGAAAGACTATATTCCTGGAATAGGTGTACAATTTTCTTACATGACTAGTTTGAAGGCAGAAACACTTCAATTGAATAGTTAAGTGTTGGTATGTTTAAAAGCAGTTTCATTGTATAGTCAGACCTTATACTGGGAATAAACAAACATGTTTCATAGGGAAGGTATCATTGGGTGCTTTGAATACAGTTGTGCTGGGAATAACCTATTCCTTAGAACTAAGGCAATTAGTGGAAGAAGATGAAGATAAGAACTTTTAAATAAGATAGCTGAATATTGACACACATAGGTAGAACAGAATGTCTTCAAAGTTGGAAACTGTGAGTACTAGTTAAAATGCGAAATAATATTTTGTTGACAAAAGCTAAAAAGATACCAATTCTACTACTTTATCAATGGCTGTACCATAAGGAAGATGGAATCTTTCTTTCAAAGTCTGTAAGCCTTTTCCGAAGGCCTTGTCTCTTAATAACCTTCATTAACTTCTGTTTGGTTGCCTAAGAGTTGTCTCTTATCCAAAAAAGTTTAGCATAGTCTCAAAAGAGATTGTGTTTATTTAAGCTTGTTGGAAAAACATTCCTATCATTTCAAGAATGACTAAATATTTTTTATTCACATAGTTGGCATTCCAGACCATGTTTTCCTGCCTCTGTTGATTAGATGAAAATTAGCAGGCCCACGTCTGATCTATTAAATGCAATTATTATCTTAGTAGGAAAATCATGAGACTACCAGCAGTAATACCCTTTTAGGTATGGGAGGTGAACAGCAGGGGGAATAAAAAGGAACCTACCCTGTGCATGTTACTTTTAACACAGGATACTCAACAGGCAGGACTGTTGGACTCTACAAACCAAGAAGCACAAAATTTTCAAAACTGTATGTTTCGGAATCAGCTCTGGGAAATTCTAAATAGCAAGGCTTATTAAGCAGCTTCATAATGTAGTGAATTAGTAGTTTAAGACAATCTTCATTTTTATTTGTAGAATTTTAGTTAGCCTGGCAGTTTCACCAAAAACCGAGTCTGAAGTACACGGCACCCCTGACACAGGCGAAGACATACAAGCCTGGGCAGAACATCAAGCCATCAGCTAAGTCAGGTACCTCTCCTCTCCTACACGCCTTTCACAATGTCTATGGTCACACCTGTGTAGCTACTCCTATAAGGGTGGAATCTAACAACTAAAGAAAGCCATTCATATGGCATACAATACATTTCTGTATAGCTATCAAAACTAAAATCTTTTTTTTTTCATTTTTCTTTTATTATTCATATGTGCATACAAGGCTTGGTTCATTTCTCCCCCCTGCCCCCACCCCCTCCCTTACCACCCACTCCGCCCCCTCCCTCTCCCCCTCCTCAATAGCCAGCAGAAACTGTTTTGCCCTTATTTCTAATTTTGTTGTAGAGAGAGCATAAGCAATAATAGGAAGGAACAAGGGTTTTTGCTGGTTGAGATAAGGATAGCTATACAGGGCATTGACTCACATTGATTTCCTGTGCGTGGGTGTTACCTTCTAAGTTAATTCTTTTTGATCTAACCTTTTCTCTAGTACCTGTTCCCCTTCAAAACTAAAATCTTGAAAGTGATACTTTAAAAAAAGATGTGAATATCTTTTATATCCATTTCAGTTACATTCTAATGTCATTTTTTAAATATCTAAAGACATTTTAGATGATCAGAGGAAAAAAATAAAAGTATTAGAAAATTCAAAATTTGTGATGCTGAGGTTAAAGACCCTGGCTAACACATGGTCATTTGTGATGCATTTGGTGCCCAACATATGACCTTATTTAGACAAGCAGAAAATAGACTGTTACATTTCAATTTCCATTTTTGGAACTAGTTTCCAGGACATTTAGAGTTAAAAGATGAAACAGCATGCCTAACAGTCTTGAGGATATTACGAACATTTTATTATTCTTGGCTTACTAATAATAGCAAAGTATATGGCACTGAAGCACTACCACCCATAAACTCAATCTTGATCCCTGTAATGTTCCAGAATGTTAATAACATGTGACCCTGTGGCATCTTTTACTTCACTGCCTCTTTGGGGTCAGCCAAACTATGTTTGACTCCTTGCCACAGAAGCAGTAGCTTAATCATTTGAGATACTGTTCAGTTGAGGAAGCAGTATGGGCAGGGCAGGGATGGAAACATTTTTTCCTTGTTTCAAGAATTCCCACCCAGATATGTGCCTGGTACAGAATTTTCTGGCAGTCTAAGAGAATCACTTGAAGGGCAGCATGAATCCAGCTATATCGTCAACATTCATGAGAAGGAATATAGTGCTATAAGATGAGGACTGATGATGAGGCAGCCAGTACATCTGACAGCTCACAGACCTCCAGCATGAAAGGAAGAGGAATACAGCATGAAATTTCTTGGGTGTGCTGATGTTTGAGTTGATGTGGCTTACTAAATCCACATCAGTTAAGACATGTCTAATATTCGATCTTCAACATTATCCCAGGAAGGACAAGGAGTTTCCAAGTAAGCAAAGGATCCAAGAAAACCAGGTGGCAGGAAAAAAAGACAGTTGATTTTCTGGTTTAATCACATTTTGTTGTAAATCCGTACACAGCGAATCCATGCACAGTGAATCTCTTATTCCTCCACTTCAAGAGTTAGTTGATTAAGTCCAGATGAACAGAATTATGAGGTCTGTCTGAAACTAGGCTCAGTATCTGATAATGGTGCTGCAAACATGCTGCTATAACATACAATGGAAAATGTTTTTAAAATAGTTATTAAATAATACGAATAGAATAATATTATAACAATTATTATAGAATAATATGATTTACCCTCATTTGCTCATCACCTGGCTTTGACAATCTATAAAATACTTCCTGTCTGAGATAGAAAATGGATTTTGCTTTAGTCTCAGAGAAAAAGCAACAGTAGAAAGGAAACTACCCATTCACCCACTATAAGCAAGGAGTTAATTACTAGCAACTGGAATGTAATTTTGAATGCTACCTTTTAAAATATTACTTAAGTTGTTCTTAATTCTTGAAAAGTGATACTCTGGTGTTGGCTCCAAAATCCCCAAGGGTCATCAAAGTTATCAACTCCTCCCTGCAGGAGGCTCTGAACACAACCCAACCTGAAGAACACTCAGGTCACAGTGGTCAGCTGGACAGGGTCTAGCCACAGTCCAAGAAGAGACAGCAGATCGGGTTTGACACTGACACTTCTCAGTCATGATGAAATGCTTATCCCTTGCACCAAATATCACAACTAAGTTGGTCCCATACCTGTCCATGTCTCTTGTGTTTTTCTTATTTAGTGATCATAAATGTCACACACATCTTTTAGATAAATTTCCTCCCCAACATCTTAACTCCAACGATAAAGTAATCAGATGTGTGATGGAGGCAGCATCCGGTTCTTTTGGTGCTTATAACATTAAGAACCAGCTTACGCAGAATTTACACTCAATAGTATTGGAAGAAAAACCGGAAACTTATTCTAAATACCTAATTGTGGCATAAAATTTCTTGCCTGCCTAAGTAAATGAAATAACAATGCAGGGGCACCGATTCATCATAAAGGGTGTCTTTAAAACAGTAAGGGTTAAATGTGACGGTAGTATCAGCCTTACAGGGTCTGGGGAAATGGAAACTCCACTCAAAGGCTGTGATTCTGGACTTCAGAGGCTGAACAAGAATGAACAATTGGCAGATTACACACCAGTCTTGGGAGGCCTATGAGGCTCCATGGGGATGAGGCAAGAACAAAGTGCTTGTCAGAAGGGCAAGTAGTCAAAGTGAAGCTGATTGGTACAATTCACCTGGAGACATGTGGGCTCACTGGATAGCAAATATACAAAATACTCTACTTTCTGTTCTCCAAATGCATTTTTGAATACAAGCATCCTAACACTGTTCTTTCTTCAACTGATTGGCAGTGCAAACAGCTGTCAGCTTTTTAGGCTCTGATTAAGGTAACCCTGTATCACAGGGCCTTTCTCAGTTAAGGAGATCTGTAGGAAGGGTTGGGACTTCCTATCCCATTCTTTCTCTCCTTCCTTCCTGCCCTCATTCATTATTTATTCATGGAAAGTTTTTGAACATCTACTTACATATTGGTGAATTTGCTACTCACAGGGTACCCAGTCTCTTTGTGGAGGGCAGTGCGTTGTCTGTCTCAGAGGCAGTGTTATATACAGGGTTTACAGCATGGGTTTGGGACACACTGTGCCACCACAACTGAGCTGCATGATCTTAAGCAAGTTATATGAACTCTGAGTCATGGATTCTGTGATGATAAATTGGCATGCCAGTACCCGTACTGAGGGATGCTGTGGGGATAAGGTACGATGATTCTCTTAAAATATTCAGGCCTGGTCAGCGTGCAAGAAATGTTAGCTACTGTCTCTAAGGGTGCAAATGCAATGTTGCAAATGGTATTGTCTGGATCCAAAGACCTAATTCTGTAGTTCTCTCCCTTTTCTGATTTTTAGTTTAAAAGGTAGGGCTGTATCTTCCATGTGTACACTCATGTCACAAACTTTACATGCTATTCCACAAATTTCCACCCTAGCTCTTTATGAGGTTCTAAAAATAAAAAGTAATGAGACTAAAGAATAAGAGGAGATGTAGAGAAAAGCCAGCAAAGCAAAATATGAGAATACAATCAATTACAGACTTGCAAACTGAAATGGCTTATCTGTATACCTGAACTGGGTGTTGACAGTAACTTCTAAGACTTCCTCATGAGTACTTAAGTGTCAACTTAAAAAGCACTTAGGTACTTGTAAGTCAAGTTAGCTGTCAAGTAACAACCTTGTCTTTAAGGGCCCCAGGTTTATGTCCCTGGTCCTCTGGGAGTAACCATTTATTATGCAAATAAAAATGTAGCTGAACCTGGCTTGGAAGGTATGTATCTTCAACAACACTGACAGTCACAAGGTTCTTTCTCCCTGCATATCCTAACATGCCATACTTGGTGGTGCGGTAAGTTATTTACAAAGATTCTAAAAGCACAATCCTTGTGTGCGGTTAACTCTTCTAATTTCAAAACTCAACGTACCTTGAAACATGGCTAATAGGATAAGAGCAATGCCTGTTATGTTCTTGTATGCAGAGAAATATACTGAGTGTCTAAGCTGTGTAATATACCAGTGTTTCTGTTTTTCTCTAAATGACTAAGGCTGACAGCTTATTTATTATACATTAACACCTTAAAATTTTTCTTTCATATACTCCATTTTGAAATTATATTTATGTGTGCTATTGAATGGTTGCTGAGAAAATACTGTCAAATGGTTCCTTAGACTTTCTTGGACTTATACAATAAGACCCCTTCGCCTTATATTATTTTGTAAGTTTATGATTATTAATAAGTAAACTTTTAGTAATGCACTGCTTTTGATTCTGTGTCAAAGAATCATTTTGTCCCTACTGTAGCTTAAAATTAGAGTTACTGGAAAGCAAATCACCTTACGCAAAATTCACTATTCCACTATGGCAAAAACAAAAACAAGAAACACAAGTTAGATTAGTTTTCTGAGAACTAGAAAATGGATTCTTCTGAAAGGTCTGATGAAGAGAGGTAAGTGCTAGAGCATGAAAGAGACAAAGAAGAACAGGGAACAGCAGAATCTTACAGATGAAATGACAGAGATGCTCTACTGTCGAGGTAGACAGAGCTGCCAGGACAGGAGGCTGGAGAAGTGACCCCAAGAGGCATCTCAAAGGCATCCTCTGTTTGAGGTACACAAACTAGGGGAGAGGGCAGGTGGGTGTTCACATCCAAAGCACCTGGAGTAGTTTTCAAACTGCAAATGAGTTCCTCTCTTGCCATTCCACTCCAGCCTCTCCTTAATACAGAGCCAAATGCTACAGATAAATAGATATAATAAGGGAACTAGAAACAGGGAGCAGGAGTAAGCAGACAAAGGAAGCAAAATAAAAGTATAGCAGAACCTGAAAGATTTAAGTTTATCCTAGTTATGACACATAATGGCAACTTAGGGGAAATTATGTCAGTATCTCTAAACCTCAGTTTCTTCATCTCTAAAATGGGTCAATGAGGCTTTTAGCAGTGTTGTTGTAAAGATTAAACAAAATTGGGTGCAGATGTAAGGTACTTATTCCACATTATCTTAATATGGACATCCTTTTTTTTCCTGGTTTAATTTAAAACTTAGCTCTAATATGTTCTTTAAAGTTAAAGCTGTTTGTTATTTATCTTTGTTTTTTCTGGACTACAAGAGGTTTTTCATTAATTTTTTGGAACTGGTGGCTCACCCAAACAGTAACAGTTGTAGTGAGAGATTATACTACAACTCTATGTGAATGTTTCAGAGCCCAATACTAAATAACTGAACTAATGCTCACTCCCTATCCAGATACAAATAATGTAAGAATAAATCAATTTCATATATATATGTACATTTCTATATACACCATGAGGGATTTACTTTTGTAGAAAACACTCTATTTGTTTTTAAAAAACAAATCTTTTAAGTTTTATTTTGAACTTATAAAGCAAGATTCTTGAGGTTAAAAGGCTAGTGTTTGCTGGATTATGTATTTATGCTGTTAACTTTTCTCATCGTACCATTGACACATTGGTAATTGGCACTTAAATATTCTAAGGTGACAACAGATTATCCCTAATTCTTAGGGACAGGCAGTGCCACTTTTATCTTAATTAGCAAGGCCTCGTTCCTGTGAAGTTGACTGTGCAAACATTATACATACTTTTACACACTCCCTTTTTGCAGCACCCAAATGCTGCCTTTAGGGAATGGGAGGAGTGTATTGCAAGGGGGCCAGTGATTTCCACAAAATCAGTCATCTGGAAGCTATAAAGTCTTGGAGGGTGGCAGCTGCACTCCAAGTAGAGTAATGGTGAGGGAACTGGTGATGTCAACAAACCACAAGTCTTCCTGCTTAGATTTTGTATGAATTTTAAGGACTTTAATAAGTCTAGCCCCTCAGAGGTTAATGAACTCTGAATTTACCAAAATTTAGGTGGAAGCAAAAGATATCTTTAACAGTCTACTTAGTTGGCTTTCTGGAAAAACAAAAACCAAAAACTGTCAGTTTCTTGACATCTCAACATAGATTAATTTTTGGCCCACATTAGTTCATTTTACTATGCAACTGTGCTTCTTAAAGATGGATACTCTATTGCAACTGTCAGTATAAATATTCAATCTCCTGTCTATACTAACAGACATGGACAGAAGGTGACTGACATGAGAAGTAGACAAAAAAACAAAACAAAACAGAAAAACCTTCCCAGGGAGGAGGAAATGGACTGGAGCAGCAGGTGGAACAGAAAAACTAGTCTAGGATGCCTCCGTTTCTCTCCACTGAATAGGGAAAGACAAGGCAAATGTAGGTAACAAAGATATGAGTAAGGCATTAGAGGAACTGCAGTCACAGCCATCACAGTACTAAAAGGAGAAAGAAATGAGGCACTAGACAGTGCAAACTGCCTTTGATGGTTCTGTTTTTTCCTTCTATCAGGACTCAGGCTTAGAGAAGCATCACAAGTTGAACATGCTATGCTTGAGTCATGGATTTTATTTCCTTGTGTTGGCCTTTGGATAATAGTGAGGCTTGCAATGAACTGAATTACAAACATTTTAGGTCCTTATACTATGACATATTCAGGTAAGTATATGTGCAATAGTAAAATAAAGACCACATTATTCTCATTTTAAATTTGTAACAATTTCCCCCAAACAATGAATCTGTGCTGTATAGTACAATCATCTGCAACTGGCAACAGCGTGAAGCAGACATTATGCCTGAGGAAATAAAAAACAAACAAGAACATACTGGTAGAAGTTTCTCTGACATGAAGCATTCGCCAGAGACTCATTAGAAGTACAAGGTTTACCTTCGCACACAGGGCAGCACTCCCCAGGCACTTTCACGGGATGCATGCAGCTCTGCCCGCAGGCTGTGGCCACGCAGTGGGGTTCTCCATTGATGCACTGGCAGAATGTGCAGTCATCTTCTCGCCACCGGTCTCCATGGGCGCGGATCTGGCCATTGGCATAGCAACCAGCAGGATTGTTGAAAGGATATACTGGATCTAAATGGAAAGATGAGTTCACAGTAAGATTGTGCAGTCTAAATCTTACCTCTACCTGCACCTAGAGACAATTCTATTCCAACTGTGAACAAAAGAAGCTGGCAGGGGGTGGGGGGGTCCCTATGGGTACATGCAAAGCAGCTGTCATACTGAACTTCTCTCATCCCGACATTGAAGTCAGGAAGGAGTATTTGTAGCCTACAAAACCAATGTGCAGGTGTTATCACTCCATAAAACTGGAAAGCTCTGGGGATACAGCTGTGGATTGTAACTAGAAAATGGATTCATTTTTAGGCTCAGGTGTTGTCTTTTAAAGTATTGATTTAAATGCTTATCACATCTTAATTTCACTACCTGTAAAGTGGAAAGAACACTGCTTGTCAAACTTCAGAGGGATGCTGTAACTTCTGGGATTAACTGAACTGATTCTCATGGCTCTGGGAGGCCCAAGAGGAAAGAGTGAGAAGCAGAGAGCAGGTCCTGTGCCTGGTGAGGTGGGTTAGAAACTCCATGGATCACTGTTGGAGACTGGGAGAAATTCTATGAACTTTAGACCATTTATTCTCCCTTAAACTAACTGGGCAGCTAAGCAGCAGCCCAAGAGGGCAAAATTAGTCAAGGCTACTGTAAAAACATATTTTCTGAAGTGATTAACCAGAATATAAATACAGCATGTAAAATACTCAAGTATTCCTGTAGTCAGAACAACTAGAAAAATTATTCCGTTTCTTTTTTTTTTTTTTCCTCTCACAGAAATACCTAAAAACTAGCTTGAACAAACAAGTATGGCTGTATAGGGAGGAAAATCCAGGCAGCCTAGAGTTTGGCCTTTATTCTAAGGAGGTAGAGTGCATTAAAAGAAAGATACAAGGTCAAAACGTAGAATACTACAGTCACAGCTTTAGAAAGGCTGTTAGCCAGATGGAAGTGGACAACAGACCTCAGCTTGGCCAGACTTTCTTAATTACTTCACAAAAAATATTACAGTGCATACTTCATCTCCACTGTGGGCCTGGACCTGAATCCCAGGAAGTGAGGCATAACCAGACCCTGGCCCAGCCAGCTCACTACGACTGCCACACAGAGCCATGTTCAAATGGCTGCAGAGTTTCAGATACTATCACGATGTAGGAGCAACTAGACAGCAAGTCAATTGGGAAGGTTAAAAGTTTGATGTGATTTTTTTTTTTTTTTAATAAATCCCCAATGACATTTAAAAATGAACAACTTTTTTGGGCTGTGTTGGCTAAAACAATTCCCAAGAAGGAAAAGGACCCATTGTTAGGAATACTTGTTCAGTGTCAGGAATAGAATTTTCACACTTCAAACATTTCAGGTCTTCAATAATACTGCATGGAAAATATAGCTCAAACATTTAAAGTAAAGCATTTTTGGAAATTAGAAAAAAGTACAGAACCTGCTATGGCACTGCCTTCCTGCTGTGTGTACAGAGATCAAATGTACAGGACAAATGGGTGTGACTTCAGATTAAAGATCTGTGACCCAGTGAGGATATAAAAAAAAGCCAGGCAACTTTTCTGGAGAAATGTTGCTGTGGCTCCCTCAGGCCTGGGAACATCATTCCTGGCTTCCTTGTAAACCAAAGTAACTGTCATTTCTCCAAACTTCAGTTTCCTAATCCTTAGGATAGATAAGTGTAATGGACAATATTCACTGGGAGCATTCTGAAATGTCTGTTATTTATGGCTACCTGAGATGGGACAATAGAGCCTGCTGGAGGAACACAGGCATAATACTTCTTAGAGAGAAGAGGGGAATACAAACAACACAGGTCCCTGAGAATCATTCCTGATGACCAGGGCCACACCTGACATCTTGCCAGGCCTATAGTGCCACTGACACTCTCACCTGCAACCCCACTCTGACCACCACAAAATTTCAAAGGACTAGCAGCAGCCAGGTCCTAATACACCTAAATTGGCACAGCTATTGGTAAAGAGGTAGGGTTGGTTCCTCTCTTAGCTGAGTGATTGAGACAAATGGTGATGAGAGCCCTCCTATCCCAGCTGAGCAGTTCAAGGATAGCAGGGGGTGAATCCCAATGTTTGGGTGAGGACAAAGCTCTGTCCCAGGATTTGCTAAGGAACTGCAAGAGCTTCAGGGAAGGAATAAAAAGCAACTCTGGGAAATCTCACATTGACTTGTGCAAACAGGTGACCCCCTGTCTACAGCCACGCTGAAGCTTTCCTGAAGGAAGTTATTTTCACCTGCTCTACCTGGCATTATAACATTCTAAGATAGACCATAATGTCATTAAAAAGGAACTCCAATATTCCTCAAATTTTGTGTAGGAGTGAATTAGGTCAACTTTGAAATTAAAGTTCTGAACCATGTGTATGCACAATCACGTTCACTAGCACCTTTTCTTACCTTCACACACTGGGCAGCACTCCCCTTCTGGCACATAGTATCTCTCGCAGTTCAGCTCCCCGCACTGAGCAGTGAAACAGATAGCAACGCCCCCTTGGCATCGACAGAATCGACAGTTGTCCATTCGAAACATGTCACCATCATAATACTCCACACTGTTGAACACACACGATGGCTTTGTTTCTGAAAGGAATTAAGACAGGCAAAGCATACTTGAAGCCATGTTTGAGTGGTATCCCTTTAGGCTTTCCAAACAGTCTCTAGAAAATTGTGTCAAATAACAGGAAGTTGTAATTTGATAGAAATTTATTACTCAATTTAACTTCATCACTGAAACAATGAAGCAAAGTAAATAAAACAGAACATATCGTCATCCTGCTCATATGAAGGAACTGAAATTCCCCTTAGCAAAACCTACGACTTCCTCCCATCCCAAACACAGGTAAACACAGACCATGAAATTCACATACCTGGTATACCCTTTGAAGAGACTGCATTTGTTTTGTTAGGCAATTCTCTCCCTTAAATCAATGATCCTGTCTCCAGGTTACATTTTTGTTTAGCCTCAAAAATTTTAGTTGGGGAAGCCAGGATTGCAGTCTAGGCTGGTCTCGGCAAAAAGGTAGAACCTACCTCAAAAATAACCAGAGCAAGGCCAGGAGCCAATGGCTCGCACCTGTAATCCTAGCCACTTGGGAGGATTGCATTTGAGGCCAGTGTGGGAGCAGGCAGAGGAGGGACATGGACATGTCATGGGACCCCATCTCAATCAACAGCTGAACGTGGTGGTGTATGCCTGTTATTCCAGCAATGACGGAAGCCTAAAATAGGAGGATTGTAGTCCATGCTGGCCTAGAGTCTGTAGACTCTATCTCCAGAATAACCAGAGGAAAAAGGGAGGAGGAGTGGCTCAAGTGGTAGAGTTCCTGCCTAGCAAGCATGAAGCTGAGTTCAAATCCAGTACCACAAAAGAAAAAAAAAAAAGATAAATAAAAAAACTGTGTTTTCAGAGGGATGCTTTGTTTGTCCAGTGTTTTCTCCTAAATTCTTTTTTTTCTATCTGGCTTGATGATCTATAATTTTAATAGTGCCTGGCTTTTAACGTGCACAAATTACCTCATTTAATCTCAGTTATAATGGTCTGATGTAGATATTTTTATCCTGAGTTTAGAAGTGAGAAAATCCCAGTAATTTGCTTAAAAATCACACATTTTTTAAACAACAGCAGCAAGGACAGAAGCCCTCCAACTAAAAGCTTGTGTTCTTTCTATTCTGTCCTAAGATTATATTTTGCTAAGGATTCATAGCCCACATTTAGAACTCTCTGCCCTGAAACACTCTCTATCTCCAATTTGGTTGTTGTACAGTAACTCCAATTAGGCAAAGACATGACATGTAAACAAATAGATCAGTATCTTTTATGAGTACAGACACAAAAATTCTTAAGAAAGTACTAGCAGACCACATTCAGCAGTATATAAAAAGGACTATATTCCATGACTAAATTATATTCTAAGAATGCAAGGTTGGCTTAATATAAAAAAAACTGATTAAATTTAGTATCACATGTCAAGGGAAAAAAGGACAAAAACCATACCATCATCTCAACTCCCACAGAACAAGCATTTGAAGGAATCCAATACCCTTTCATGATAAAAGTGCTCAAAAATAAGGAATAGGAAGAAACTTTTTCAACTTGATAAATAGCATTGTTATGGTTTGGATATTAAGTATACCCCGAAAAGGCTTGTGTGTTAAAAGGTCAGCTCCCCAGCATTACTGAGAGGTAATTAATTAGATCATGAGGACGCCAAATTCATCAACAGATTCCTCCATTAGTAAGCTCCAAAGTAGAAGGACTGTCCTATTTAGAAGAAGTAGGGCACTGGGGGCATACCTTTGAAAGCCTTATCTTGTCCCTAGATCCTGTCTCTGTCTCTTTCTGCTTCCTAGCTGCCATGAGGTGAGCAACTTTCCTTTATTATGCCATTCTACCATGATTTTTCTGCCTTGCCACAGGCCTAATAGCAACTGAGCTATCCAACCATGGACAGAAACCTCAGAAACAGCTGGATATGGTGGCTCAAGCCTGCAATTCTAGCTATGTGGGAGGTGTAGGTAGGAGAATGGCCCTGTGCAAACAATGAGACCCTATCTGAAAAAATAGCAAAAGCAAAAATGTCAAAAGCATGTCTCAAGTGGTAGAGCACTTCCCTAGCAAGTATGAGCTCCTAAATTTAATCCCAGTACCACCAAAACAAATGAACAAGTAAATAAACATAAAAGAAAGAATCCTCAAAAACTGTGAGCCAAAATAAATCTCTTCTAAGTTTTTTTTTTTTTCCAGGTATTTTGTCATAGTGATGAAAAGCTACCAAACACAAGAATCTAAAAAACAACACAGCTAATATCATACTTCACAATGTCAAAAGACTAAATGTTTTCTCCCTAAAATCAGGAAAGAACAATAATATCTGCTCTCAGCACTTTGATTCAACATTTTAACAGACATTCTAGTCACAGACATTCTAGTCACAGGCCTGGTGGAGTGGCTCAAGAGGCAGAACACCTGCCTAGCAAGTGTGACACCCTGAGTTCAAGTCTTGTACTACAAAAAAAAAAAAAAAAAAAAAAAAAAAAAAAGAAAGAAAGAAAAAGAAGTTCTAGCCAGAGCAATTAGGAAAGGAAAATTGTAAACAAATTGGACAAGGCTGCAGGATACAAATTGCAATTCAAAAATTGTGTTCCTGTATACTAGTAATGAATAATTAGAAAATGAAGCTTAAAAAACCTTGTTCTCAATAACCTCAGAAGGAATAAAACACTTGAAAAAATTTGTAAGTAAGTGTAAAACTTTTATTCTGAAAATAACCATACACTGTTTAAAGAAACTGAAAAGGCCTAAATAATCAGACATGGGTTGTAAGGTAATATTGTTATGATAAAAATTGACCTACTATTCAGTGCAATCCCTATCAAAATCCACACTGGTTCTTTTGCAGAAACTGACAAGCTGATCCTAAAACTCATGGAAATATAAGGGACCAAGAATTGCAAAAACAATATGGAGAAGAAGAACAAAGTTAAGAGTACTCACACTTTCTGATTTCAAAACATTATACAGTGTACAGTAATCAAGACAGTGTGATTCTAGCATAAGAGAGATAAAACAGTTCAGTGTAATTAGAGTTTAGAAACAAACATTACATTAATTTTTTCTTTTTGTGGTACTAGAAGCTGAACTCAAGGCTTTATGCTTATTAAGCAGGCTGTTTACCACTTAAGTCATCCCTTCACCCCTACCCCCTTTTGCTTTGGTTAGTTTTTGAGATAGGGACTTACTTTATGCCTGGACCAGCCTGGATGGAAATCCTATTTGTGTTTCCCTGTCTAGCTGGGATGACAGGTGCATGCCACTGTGCCCAACCACTGGCTGAGATGGGGTTTCACAAACTTTTTTGCTGAGGCTGGCTTTGAACTATGATACTCCAAATCTTCACCTCTGGAGTAACTAGGATTATAGGCATGAGCCACTGTGCTCTGCCTTCCTTTACTGATTTTTGGTAAACAGTACTGAGACAATTTGATGGGGGAAAACAAGAGTCTTTAACAAATGGTGCTAAGGCCAGTAGATATCCAAAGCAAAAGCATAAAGATGAATTTCCTATACCTCACACATACAAAAATTAACTCAAAATGAATCAGTAAGCTATGATCTAAATATAAACTGCTTCAAATACAGAAAAGACAGAAGTAAATCTTTGTGATCTCAGATGAGGCAATGTCTTCTTAGATATGACAAAAAAATAAGCAACAAGAGAATAAACAGAGAAACTGGGCTTAATCTACTTTTGTGATTCAAAGGACATCATCAAGAAACTAAGAAAAAACTCATAGATTTGGAGAACATATTTTCAAATTACGTATCTGATAAAGAAGTTGTATCTAAAACTCTTTCAATAAGAAAATAGGCAAACATTTGGGCAGGTGCCTCGCCAAACAAGATATAAAATGGCATTAAGCCCATGACATGAAGCTCAACATTATCAGTTATTAGGGGAATGCAAAACAAAGTCACAGCTTCCTACGTATGAGGATGCCTAGAGTCAAGGAGACGGTTCTGGTGAGGGTGTGCAAGAGATGGAAGCCTCATGTGTTGCTAGAGGGCACTGAAAAGCACAGCTGCTTTGTGAGCAGTGTTGTGGTTCCTCAAAATATTAGAGTTCTCATGATTGAACAACTCCACTCTTAGGCATATACTCAGAGAAGTGAAAACAAACTCACAGAAAAACTTTTATACAAATATTCGAGGAAGCATTATTCAAAAAATCTAAAAAAAAAAAAAAAAAGGGAGGGGGAAACAACCTAAATGTCATTAACTGATGCACGGGTCAATAAGAATTGGCATATCCATATAACAAAATATTACTTGGCCATAAAAACCAATTCAGTTCTGATATATGCTACAATATGAATGGACCTTGAAACATTATGGTAAGTGAAAGAAGCCAGTCACAAAAGACTATTATTATAGTATTCAATTTACAGGAAATACCCATAACGAGGTATTTATAGAGATAGAAAGTAGATTAGTGACTGCCTAGCACTGGGGGCTTTAGAGTTTAGTGAGGAGTAAAAGAATACTAATGGCTTTTAGGAGTTATTTTGGGGGAGCTCATGAAAATTTTATAAAATTGACTGTGGTCATGACTGCACAATGTTTGAATATACTAAAACCCACTGAATTGTACAACTTAAACTGGTGAATTGCATGATATATATATCTCACTAAAGCTACTTCTAAAAGGTACTCTGAAGCTGAGAAAGTTCTTCTGAGCTGAGGCACCCTGTTAGCTCAGACAGGAAAGGAGAATGGTAATAGTCACATCTTTCAAGGGCTTTTCAGTATCTCCCACAAATCATTTCTTAAAAGTCATCCTGAATGTTGCAGAACAAGGCAAAATACTGATCACTCAAACTGAAAAACAAATAAACCAACCAGTATTAATTATTTAGTTGGATTAATCAACCATACCTACCATCTAGGAGAAGTCACAACTCCTGGTGCAGGACATAAAGAAGCGAGGAGGGAGAATTCTGGTTATGCATAAAGCTGCCACAGATAGACTTGTTTTTATAGTGGACTGCAAAGAAGCTTATAGGGGAAGGGGTAGACTGACAAGAGGATCAGGACAGTTTAGGTTTCACCAACAAATACAGAGAGGAAAGGGACGGAATTTAGAACAAAGGAAAGTCCCCAAAAATACAGCCCAGAAAACACAATCAATTCTGGAAGGTAAAAAAAAGAAAAGAAAAGAAAAGAAAAAGAAAAAGAAATACTCGGATGTTGCGAGCAGTTTATAAAGGCTCTTCAAACAATTTTTACAAAGTAAAAGTACAATTAAAAAAAAGCCAGTCAGGGTTTTGAGGACAAATGGACAATTAATTCTTCAGCTGTCAAGGACAGCTGTGAATCTCAGAACATGGCAGAGATTGCTACTACCTCTCCAAACAGGTAATTTAAGTGGATGTGGAGTAGAAAAGTAACATGAAGAAATAATTTACTATGTAATTTGTACTTCTCAATGCAGACATGCATAAAAGTGTCTTTTTGTGATTTCTAGGTGTGCTTTGTGTCTGCCAATTAAATTTTATGTTTCAAAGTTTTGGAATCTTCTCTTCCCTCTTTAATAGATTTCAGAACTTCTGAAATAGCCCTGTATGATACAGATTGTTAGTAAACTCTAATGCCTGCCAGATTCTACTGATTGGCAGATGGTGAGAGATATATATGTATTATTTTAGCAAAAGGAAATCACCAAAATGTAGAACTTCACATCAAATGTGAAAATGGGGAAAAATCCCAACTAGATGCACTTCTGTTGCTTTTTCTCTTCTACCTCTCAATAGGAAACAGCTAATACCAGCTCATACCTTGCTACTGTTCTCATTTCACTGGAGGGGGAGAGGGGTATATGAGCTGTATGAAAAGTAAATGAACAGAGAACCAGATACCAAAAGAGACAACGTGACAAACAGGAACCCCCTGACAATCTGACAACAGCAAACTGGTACAATTGCAAAGACAAGGTACAAGGGCTTCTAAGTACCTGGAGAAGAAAAAAACCTTTTGTTTGGATATGTACACAAGTGCCAAAGTACACTGAGCAAACACTACTTCGGGATAAGGGAAAGGGACAATGCTTAACAGTAGCTTAATAAGGCCCTGTGAACACCAGGGGTGCTCAATAAACACATATTGAACAGAGTATTTCTTTCACAGAGCTATATTCTCTCCATCTCTGTATCAGTAGACATTATGTGCCTGGAAACCTTCCTGAGTATAACCGCTACACAGACATGGTTCTTAACAGTATTAATTTTCTTAACAACTACAAGTCTGTATTTTCTAGACCAAAATTTTACATGCTGAATAAGTTGACTTTGGGTGTGGCTCTTCTGTAAATGATCAATTTAGCATGTTAATATCTGAGAGAAAATTCTTGTAGGATCAGCATAAGATCATTTCCAATTTTTATGAACCTTGTATAGTAGGTCTTACTCACTATATTGTCAATATTAAATGTCATAAGGCTAAAATATTTCTGGCAGTTTCAATTGACTTATATTCCATAATATTATGACATATCCTAATCCATTTACTCACTTGGGCAACATTTTAAAACTAAGTCATGCTAGAACTGTTATTAACTATGTCATTCAAACCAAAATACTCTATAAAATGATCTAGATGTTTGTGCATTCACCATGGACAACTGATCATGTCTAAGCATGATCACGTCCACATTCTACACCTGGGATTTTAACCCCACATGCCTCCAGGAATAAGAGAGGCCATATGTATTAAGATAAAATGGAGTAGACAGGCCCATTGAGAAGTAGAAACCATCAGCAGCTCCAGCTCTCTGCTGACAAACATCTGTTTATGGGCTGGGGCAGAAGCAGAGCTGTTTCCTGAATTATATGTTGGATTGTCCATCATACAATCATACCACCTTATAGCTTGGTTTCTAAACAATAGGATTCTCACTCAGCACTACAAGTCCTATTCTCAGCCCTAGTCAGGAAATCTCATCACAATCTTTCATGATCTGGTAAGTAACTCTCCCAACCCTTAACCAAAGCAAAAACAAACCGAAGTATAAAGAGAAGTAATATTTACAGAGAATGTTGTTCCCATCTATCCATCCAGGCTATTCTTTCATTTTAACGCTTATCTTTAAAAGAAATCATACACGTATATGGACCAATGGATGGCAGCATAGGAACCGTGTGGTGCTGTTGTCAATCTTTCTATACACGGTGGTGGTGGTGCTAATATTCAATCCACTCTCTTCTGAACTGAGGTCCTTGGATCTGTCTCACCATGTGGGGAGATCTCAAACTGAAAGCCTGTACTCCAGGTATCTAGGGTCTAGTTGTGTCAACCTGACCTCTTAAAACTGCTTCTATTGAGTTACATTGTAATATTTTTCTTTTATTTTTATTGAGAACAACTGTAGGATACTGGTTTCTGCATTTGTGGTGTTGAAGCAATTTAATATATGATCTACTTTATCACTCAGTGCTTTGTTTTTAATTTCCATATGAGAAATGTGCACTAGATAGACTGTGTCACCTTGTCCAGCAGGCTTTCTGCCTCTGAAAATAAGAATTGTATATCTGATCCTATCTCCTTTGCAATTTGATGGCAGGAAGCTGGGGGGCCAAATCTGATGTTTAATTTTGGCAACCATATAGACACTTATAACCCACATACCTGTGGGCATTCTGTTTAATTTTCACTTTCAGTTTTTACTGACAGCCCTCTAGCTATGCTTCTCTTCTCTAATTAATATTTAACCACCATGTTATTGAATCTCTTCTCACTATAAAGCTGCCTCCAATCTCCATAGATAAGCAAGTTTTGACACAATACACACATATAAGAGACCTTTGACATATAGTATCTTCTAAGGATGACCTTGTGACATGACCAAGATTTTCCAGGACAATGGGTGATAAATATACACACATCTGTATATGCTGAAATAAGTGAAATATAGAACTTTAGGCAGATTATTCTTTAAAATACTGTGTAGGATTTTAAGTCCTCACAGTATTATAGTTTCTTCCACGACTGAATGACTAATACAGTAAGCAACACTAAATCACAGGACAAGAAATAAAGCAAAGATCACCCAGTAAGTTTATGGTGGCAAAAAAGAAGCAATCACAAGAAATACAGTGACTATTTTGTTCTCTCATAGCAGATGGCAAATCCTGAAGTCAGGAATCTGTAAAAAGTGGCTAAAATGAAGGCAGGCCCTGCAATTGATCCCAAGGTCATTGAGAAGGGGGAACAACTATTAGCTGTCAAGATACATGAGATTGGAAAAAGATGTAAAGTTAATGTCTTGATAGAAAGGCATGACACTTGGGATTCTAGAATCAAGAAGCAAATAGAGAAGAATGGCATTCTTCGTCACACAGAGAAAAGTAAAGCAAATTTTATCACTGAAGGTGATATTTCCAGGAGACAAAAGACTTCAGATTATAAACTGCAGAGCAGTAAAACATGGACAGTTCCCAGGAAGTAACCCTTCTATGAGCCTGGTATTTAATAGCCTCCTCTCAGGGGAAGTAAGATGGTATGGATCAGATCACTTGTTTATTCAAGAAAACCTGGGGAGCGATTGACATAGGGTGAATGTGACAGACTTCCACACTCTAGCAGTTCACATTCCAGAATGAGAGATATTAAGGGTATTTTCACAGAGATGAGCACTGGAAGAAAGCACATCCCAGATGCTGGGAACCTTGGGTAAGGAGTGATGATTTTTGTCTCAAGTGGTACAAGAATTATGGTACAAGCTAAATATTCATAGAAAATGGTAAAAGTTAAGCATATGCAGAGTATCACCAACAATAAATTACACTGTAGCACAGCCAGAGAGAAAAGGTCTGCCTGTCCATTGTTTGGTGTTTAGGAGATAGAACTTCTAGCTGAATGATAATAGGAGCAATGAGAAGCACTGAGAAGAAATTAAAGTACACAGAACTTTTCTGCATCCCTCCCAGGCTGCTTGTACTTACAACGTCTGTACACCAGATTCCTCAACCCTACCATCTTCGTCCCCCACCACCAATGCCCAGAACAGTGTCTGTGGGTATGAACAGAAGGTAGGCACACAAAATAATAAAGACCATTTGCATCTGAAGCATAATTGAAAGTGCTTCATATACAATACCTCATTTAATTTACTGTTATCCACTTCATTTTACACATACAGTACTGAGAACCAGGGAGACCAAGAAACTTCCTTGATTATATAGCTCACAAAGGCTTTCAAACTGAAGTCATCTGGTTATAGCCTGTATTCTATCTTAACCACAAAGCTATACTGCTAGTGTTTTTTTAAAGCAAACCAAAGCAACAAAACATTTGATCACTGGACTAAAAACCAAGGACAGAGTCAAACAGGATTCAACTCTAATGTGACCTTTTCTTGTGGATGAGGGGAATGTGGGAAGAGGAGGGAGACCTTCTCAAGGCAGAGTTATAGGTGGTCATTAATACCAAAGTTTCTGTATGCATAATTTTGTTAAGTTTGCCTAAATCTTAACAACAAAGATTCATTTTCTGCATGTACAGGTATCCAATTAAATACTATTCTGTGCAGTTACTGACACATAACTTGTTTCAATGTTCTTCTTTTTTTTTTTCCTGAAAATTCTGGTGGAGAAGCATGTTTTAGGTTCTTCTCCTAGCATCTAAATTTAATGAACATTAAAGCACCTACTGACAGCAATGGAATGAGTTACTGAGTGACATAGGAAGTATATGGCAACAGATTCCTTAATCCTTTTCCTAAATTCTGAAACTCAGCAGAGTGTGACATACATGCACTCTGCAACTGCATTTCCAAAATTCTCTTTGACAGGTGTATGGTTACCATTATAACTTTCTTCACTGCACTATGGAGTCTTAAGCAAATCTCCTACGTAAGTGACATCCAGCAAGTTCCTGAGTATGTTCCCTGCTCTGTAACAGGCAGAAGCAGCTACTTTGAACCCTCCCTCCTCCTCCTCCTTCTCCTCTCGCTGCTACACAAATGTACACTCTCTGAGAACAAGAGAAACCCCACGTACCATTAACACATTCAAAGACATCACAGCACTTTCCGGGTGTCCCATCTCCACGAGAGACTATGCGGGGAGTGGATCCCACCTCACACACGGGGAAACCACATAAGCCAGAGAGACATTCGCATCTGAAACCAAAGAAAAGGGAAGGAAAACCCCATGAATAAACAACATAGAAGTCTGGAGACCACAAACAAACTGTCAGTGGCAAGCAGCTGATCTACATGATCCGGTCTCATTGATCTGATGTCATGGGGAAATGGGAAAGAGTGAAGGGTTCTAAAATCATTTGCTTTTAAAATTAGTATAGCTCATCTCCTTTATATATACCCTGATTTTTAACTTCAATCACTTTGGAAGATGTACTTCTAAAATGCATTGCTTCATTTTTGTTTAACCAGCTTGGTACTAAGAGTAACAAACATTTTCAAATGACTTCAGGGCCTTCTTTATATGCACACATTATGTTACCCTGTAAGCCAATCATGCTTGCAGGACTAGTACAGAATGAATGTTACTCATGTTAAGTGGCCCCATGCTGCAGCTTTGTTGTTAGCGATGTGTAGTGTTTTCCACAGATTTTTATGACTTCTTTTTTAAAAAATAACTAAGTTGTTAGCTGTTCAGTCTTTTCTTCCCAGTTTGTCTCTAGGAACACCCTCATCTTAAGCGATATTTAATTTATAATTATATACTATATACAAAAGAGAATGAATACTGAAAGGCTCTTTATAGAGGGGCATGAGCTTTAGTAAATGGACTTCATGACAGCTATCTTGGAAGTGAAAAGTCTTAATTTTTTGGACCTTCTAAGTAACCATATGTATGTATGTATACGCTACATGCATGGATGAGGTATTCAAAGAATTGCAAGCTGGTTATGCTCACTCTCACCCTTAACTTCAATTCTGCTATGAAGCCTGCCTAAACATTAAGAAATCTGGTGAACACAGGCAGGTAAAATAAGAGACCAAAATGTTTTACGGGCTCCCATGAAATACAGATGCTCAGAGCATCTGGGTGTTCGCATGTAAATCTAATACGAGGGAGGAGCAGCTAGACTTTTGTCCCGCGACTCCCCTGGGGATAGAAGTATGGGTCAGAGGGTAGAGAGGATGATGGAGGGAATTCTCGGGTTGACAGGAGTAAAAGAAAGGCATCTCTCAAAAAGACATCCTGCCAGGAAGTGTGTGGGCATATATCACAGTGGGGGTCAAGATCAGAGGAGGTAACACTTCCAGCAGGGAAGAACTATTAACACATTCATTAATTTTATCAGTTCTCTTCTTTAAAATATGCCTGTAATCCTCAAGTACCGCAATGATCAGGCCCAGGGATTTAATGACACTTACAGTCAATCGTGGAACTAGAAAGGAAAGGAAGTTGAAATTTGCACCCAAGACCATTAAAGCCACTAGAAAGATATGAATGACCTTTCTCTATCCTTCTCAGGCTCTTCCACATGGGGTGATGGTTATATCGAATTTCTGGGAGAAGAGGGTGTCAGACAATGAAAGTTTTGCTACAACAGTATTTCACTTACAGTTTAAAGTAAGTATCTGCTCTTTTGTGCAAGCTGAGCTAGGAACACTCACAGCATCGTCTATATTCCTCCAGGACAATCATCTTCCTGAGCTGAATACTGTGAATGGAGCTTTTAGAGTCAGGTACAGTTATCCACTGCAGCTTTCAGCACATAGTCAGCACGTAACAGTGAAATTACAGTGACAGGATACTGCTTATATTTATTGCACTTGATATTCTGTACAACTTAAACTCCTTAGAGTTCACAGATGAATGGGACTAGTGTTGAGAGGTGACACCCTGATCCTAGCATCTAGATGTGGAAAGCATCCTATAAGAATAGCTAACTTCTCTTATACTGTTCTAGATTCACATTCTTGCTTGCTCATGTGCTCCAGGGAATCATTCTAATTTAAACACCAAAGAGCGTGCATGTGACCAAGAAACATCTCTTCAGATGTCCTTCAACATTCAGCAATATTTCCTGAACGCGTATGTGCACTTCTGTCCTAGATTCTCTGCTGGGTTTCTGGAAATCACACATTACTGAAAATGACAACTAAGAGAACCAAACAGGCTCCTTGCAGAGGATCTAAACTGTGCACAACTGCCTATTAACCCATTTAGAAAAGGAAAACTCTGTATGCTGAATTTTTACTTCTAAACCTAGAATACCTAAATGGTAAAGAGCCAGGGATGTTTGCTAACTAGCCTGTTCTCTTGTCTACTTCTCCCCCCAGCAAGCACTGCCTATCTGTTAACATCTTTTGACTTCTGACAGCTTCCTCTGAACCTATCATATATAGTTACTATAAAAATATTTTAAAAATGGAACAGAACTGGAGATGCAGAAAGTAGGGATGATATTAACTAATGTAATAAAACAAAGATACAAAAATAAAGTGAGAGGCAGAGATTCTATATGGTGAATTCGAAAAAAGCCCTGCCATCTAGGCTATGTGCAAGCACTTTGAGTGGAAGTGCTAAGGACTTTAAAAGACAAAACAAAATAGCTTTATTGAGATATTCACATACCATGACATCCACCCTTTTGAAGTGTACAGTTCAGGGGTTTTATAGTTTCAGGGTTGTACAAACACCACTGGTACCTAATTTTGGAACATTTTCATCACCTCAAACAGAAATTGCACCCACTAATAGCCACTTCCCATTTCCCCCTGCCTCCCACCCTTGGCGGCTGCTAATTTATTTTCTGTCTCTATGGACCTACCTACTCTGGACAGTTCATATAAATGGAATCTGCAATATGAGGGCTAAGGGCTTTTTTTTTTTTGTGGTACTAGGGCTTGAACTCAGAGCTTTCACTTTGAGCCACTCCACCAGCCCAATTTTTGTGATTTTTTTCCAAGACAGGGTCTCACAAACTATTTACCCGGGTTGCCTTTGAACTGCAGTCTTCCTGATCTCTACCTCCTGAGTAGCTAGTATTATAAGGGTGGCACTGGCTGGGTTAAGGGCTTTTGAACTTCAAACAAGAAAAACCTGTATTTTCAATTGGCCAAATAAGCCTCTAATGTTATCCCCAGTATTAAGACAATGATCAATCAAAGAACCATGCTATTAAATTTTTGCAAAATGCAATCACAGCTACAGCTAGGTAGGACTTGGTTAAGCTGTCTTCTTTTATTTTCTTGAGTAGGTAATGGATTTGGCTTAGGGGGGTCTCTGAGCATCTGAGTGCAATGACGAACCCCTAGAGGGCACTCACCTCCTTAGGAGGCTCAGGCCCGCTGCTGAGTATGCTGGCTCAAAGGCCATGAATATACACTTATTCTTTCCCTTCATGTCTTTTGCTTCCTGGACTATACAGTCCCAGAGAAGCCAGAAGGCCAAAGTCCTACCTTCTGGCACCACTTACCAGATGCCCACACCCCTGACCTCTCCCCATCTTTTAGCTTCCCTACTCCACTGGGTGCTCTATACATTCACACTCTAGTAACAACAGTTATCTGCCATTCCTAAATCCACCTACCCCTACTCTCTCACCACATGTCACAGCTTAGATGTCCACCCTGCCTCTTAGTCCCTGGTGAATTCCCCAATGTCCTACAAAGTTTTCTCTGGTCAAAAACCAACCAGGATTAATTTTCCCTCTTCCGACTTTCACCAATACACAGGGGTACCTAACTCTTGGAGTATACCCACTAATTATACTAAATCAAAATCATAACTATTCTCACGTGAATTCCTCTAGTATAGGAGGCACATCTTATTTGCCTTGTAAATGAAGAAAGTGAACATTAAAGGCATCCAAACAAAAACCTGAAACATTTTTTTCATAGTTAATAAGTCAGGGGCTAGAGAATGCACTGTTTTTGTTTTATGTTAGTTTTTGTTTACATATTTGAGACTGAAAGCTTCATAGGTACAGTGTTTTTCAAATCAGATGTGGAAGAAAAGACTATGGAACTTGTTTACAATGCAAATTCCAAGGTTCTGCACTTAAGGACTATTTTTTTTAGCAGGAAGAAGTACAGAATCTGCCCTGCCATAAGCTCTCCAGGGATCCACTATCTAGGACCCACTTTATGAGACTCTCATGCCTGGACGTGGAGGGATTGGGTTGCCACAGTTTAATTTGTACTTTCCACTGGAAAAAATCAAGTATGACTTACTGGGGAGGGAGATGGTGGGGGCAATCTAACCAATGTATAATATAAGGCTATTGGGAATTGGCAAAGTGAATCCTCCTATATAATGGATATATGCTAATAAAAATGAAAAAAGTTAAAAAACATTTTAATGAGAATGATGCTTATTAATACATGCTCTCAATCACTTACAATGCTCCTTCCTACCTGAATACTGGTTCTTATGAGTGAGAGACACCAGAGGGAGAGAAGGAAAGAACAACTTATTTATTTAGCCAATACCATGATCCACACTCTGGATTCTCTTCAGATCACATAAATCTTTCACCTTTTACCAACACCATCATCCGCCAGAAAAATGTGACCTCTGGCAAATGTGACCTCAATTCTTGGAGGACTGGTTTTCTCATCTATAAAGTGAGATAGTTAGGTCATAATAAACTTTCTTCTAACTATAAAATCCCATGACTGTATTCCCATCCCCATCACTGCCGTGTTCTGATCCCTGCTCACCCTCTACTGCTTCGTACTTCCCTCTGCCCTGTCCTTGGGGCATGTCACCTTACCCAGGACCCTCTTGTCCCTCCACTACTCCCCATAAGCACCTCAACCTTCAGACCCTGCTCAACAGAGTCACCTCCCAGGCTTCCCCAGTCAATTTTGGTTTCCTTGGGATGTAGTAATTACATATTTATACATTTTTTCCTATGAGAGAAGACCCTAAGCAATGCAGGAAAAGAAACAACATTCCAGAGACTGCTGTCCCCGTATCATGAAGCATACCCGAGATCCTTTAAAACTAAGTTGAAAAATCAGTGGTTTCTTTTATCACAATGCAGAAACTATACAGATGGTAAACTAGAGGGATTGCTGGAGAATCTGAGGAGTCAAGTGTGTGAAGGGGTGGGGCCCTCTAACTTTTCCACAGTCCTTTTCCCAAAGGTCAAGGAGGGGCCCTAGAATGTGCCCTAGGGTGGAAGCCAGTACACTGAGGGCAAGTGTTATTGTAATAACCCCCCACAATAAGATCCCTTTCCAAGAAGGAAATTTGGAAATAGTAAACAATCAGATTCTTCATCTTCCCTAACAGAGGCTTATCTTTGCCATATCTTGGATGGAAAACAAGTTGGTAAGGCTCTCTGGGAAAGAGTCTTCCAATGCTGGCTCTACTCCACATCTGAACAGAGTGCCTGAGCCCTTCAAAAGCGACAACACTGTCTGCAAATCAAAACTATTTATGGATGAGAGGAGGCCGCCCCTTGAATCAGGAAACAAGAAGAAATGATGCATTAAAATGGCAAAGCATTTGTAGTAGTAGAATTTCACACAGGGCATTAATGAAATCACTTGTCAAGAATGTAAATTATGACACATAAAACATTATTCTAAGAAAGTACCTTCAACTTCAATTAAACTTAATGCTCTTTCTATTGATTAAATTTCTTACCTCTTTCCAGGAACATGTTATTAAAAAGATAATAATAATAAAGACTGGGGTGGAGGGAACTTCCAAAAAGAAAAAGGTTTCCCATGGAAGGGTCCAACTATCATTAAGAAAAACAGTCCAGATCTTAAGGCAGCTTCTTTAGGCTCCAATTTCCATCATGTGTTTCCGTAAGAGATGTACCACTCTGTGAATGACTCACTTTCCTTCACTCTTTTTCCAGCTAATCCCTGTATGATCTCCTTGCATTGCCACCACCCAAGTACTGAAACATGTGCTTCAGTCATGGCCAGTATGGGAGGATCACACATTTCCGCCCAGCAGCCATCTCTCCCTTTTATAGTGAGTTGTTACTGGCACCACCAGAAACTACACATTCTTTACCATTTTCCTTTCAGAGTCAAGAGAAAAAACACTCAGCTTTCTGTTGTTCTCATACTTTGCTTTTTTCTGGGATATGCTCCCAGACAGGGAAGGTATAAAGTGAGGTCAGTTAGATAACATTCATTTCAATCTCCTAATGTCAGTAATAACAATGAAGTTCACAGTGTACACAGCCCTTAATAAAAGTAGTCATTATAGTTTCTCTCTTCCTAGCTTTCTCAAGGAACAGACAATCCCTCCTCAAGGATGACATGTGGCACAGGAAGCGTAGGATGCTAAGTTGAAGGAAAGTGGTCTAAACTATAGGCAAATACAAGTTTTAATCCACATGGTTCCTACAAGAGCCACAAAATTAGCGTCTAAGACCGATGCTCCACAGTAAGTAGGTGTGGTGAGGAGAAAGCAATGGTGCTTTCTGCAAATTACCACCTTGAAGTGTCTGGCTAGGGAAGAGAGATGGGGCAGTTCTGAAGGGACTAAATCTTGGCAGCAGGCTAACCAGATGCCCAGAAACAGCTGGGAAAAAAAAAATCCCTGGGCCTCTAACTGAAAATGATTGGGCTGGCACCTTCTATCACTCCAACCAGGGTCCAGTCCAGCTCAACAATTCATCAGGGAACATCAAAAGCTGACCTGCCCCAGGATAGGAGGGCTCTCTGCCTCTACTTGTTCAGGCCTGGAGGAGACACTGGTGTTTGCTTTCATTATTGGCAGGATGAGAGGGAAAGAGGCAGAGAGGACCAGCTAGGATAAGGAAGAAAGCAGGGACACTGGCATATTATATCCTAGAAGGGAGGACTAGGCTTGGACATGAGAGTAAGTTTTAATAGAGCAACATAAATTATTACCATTTCAGAGCCTGAGATTGCCAAGTACACTAGGAAAGGAAGCTTTGGAACATGGAATCAGCTTGTTTATGAACATGTCATTGTTTTACAACTATTTACTGAAAGTATCCATGCAGCAGACACTAGGCTGGGTGGAGGCTGGGGATATACAGAGCTCTGGCTTGAGTTTAGGAAGGTATCAGATACACAACCACAAATGAGACCACAATGGTGACGTAGACTATTTCAATCCCCTCCCCAGGGTACATGAACAAACATTAATGACATCAAAACAGCATTTCTGTTTGAAAACATGAGCTCAGACCTCCAATGCCTGGGCTGTTCACACTCTTTCAGGCTTCTAGAACCATCTGGGTTCTGAGCTGGTGCTGACACAGATGACTGTGACCATGTATCCACTTGGATCCAAGTGAACAGTCAATTCCCAGACTCCCATCCTTGTCATCAGTGCCAAGTAGAGGACTGTACTGTCTCTAATCCTCCCTGGAATGCACATCCCGATAGTACTGCTCTGCTCCCAGGGACTCACCCTCCTGTGCCAACCTCCTTTTCAGCAGTGACCCTGCTCTCCCCAGTCTTCCTCTGCAACCAAACCACCATCTGAGCATCATCAAAAAATGCACTGCTCAAATCTGCTTCTAACACTTTCACAGTTTTCCCCTAAAGAAATATTTTTCTTGCAGTCTCCAGTGAGACTGGGAATCCCCTGACACTCACTTATTCCCATTTGAGGAAGGGAGGTGGACATTTGCCATGTCGACCACTGGCTATTTCCAAATAATGGGCTTCCTCTCTCATGCAAACCCTCCCTTTCTGGGCTCTGATTCCTATCCAACTCCTGAGGGGTAGAGGCATAGAGAATGCACTTTGACATCATATAAGTCTTAGGTGATGCTCTCAAATCTCTAAAGTCATGCATGCTCCTTATGGACCACAATGGCCCATACTTTCAGCCCTACACTTCCACGCTTCTACCGCACTGACTCTTCAACCTTAGTGAGATGTCTACTCCAAGAACTCTCCCTTTCCTTCCTGGCCTGAACCTCATCTTGATGGGACCTCATGACAAAAAAGCTCCAAATTCGCAATGTTTCACCTGAACCCACCATCTCTCTAATGCCATTAAGTTTCTGAGTCTTTTTCTTCCTTCTACGTCTGGTCCCTCAGTTGTAAGCTCAAGCCATTTAAACAAGAGATAGCAAACCTGACTGTCTATAGGAGTCAGGCAGTATTCCTAGAAAGAGTAGAGGGGGACTGCAGACAATACAAAAGGGTTTGTGCTTTCTGAGGGGGCATCATTCTCATTCCATGCAATAACACAAATTCAATGTTGCGCTACCTCCCATTTATTCAGGAAAGCCACAGTATCAGATTTTATACATTGGTAATTGCTTTAAAGATGGCAAAAAACATCATCTCACATGTCTTGGATTCAAACTGAGCCCCAAGGCTGCCCACTGCAATACAGGATTCAACCCACTGTCTTCTTCTGTGCTGAGAGCTATAAGGAAACACACATTCCTGACAGGAGCCATTCTACACCTTCCATACTGAAGTGCCTCATCCTAACAAACCTCTGTCCTCCCTCCCCCCGCCACAAGGACCACTTATTCTATGATGCATTCTCTAACTGGAGTACACAGATAAATGGCTAATGGGGATGTGTGTGTGTGTTGGGGAGAGGTTGTGAGGAGGCATAGGCTGTGCAGTACACGGAAAACATTCCAGGTAGAGGAAAACCCTACTACATTTACAAAGGCAAGAAAGAATATAGTGTATTTAGTGTATTAAGCCCACCTGAAGCCTATTGTATGTTGAGATGAGGACAGGGGATATTATTAAGAGACTAGCAGATGATATGGCTAGAGGGCTGGGTAATAGTGAGCTTTATATACCATTCTAAGAAGCATCTTAGCTTGTAAGCAATAGGGAAAGTGAGGAAATACCTTAGACAAGTGCCATGGGGAGATTATCTTTGAGAAAAAAAGTCCATTCCATTTTTCTTGAATCATAAAGATAGGTGGAGATCAGTGCTAATGTTTTAAGCTACAAGAAATATTAAAAATTGAAAAATCAATGACTACAATAGCCTAGAATGCCCTTTCCTCTTTCTCCATCTGGTGAACTATGACTCATTCCTAAAGACTCAGCTCAAAAGTGAAATCTGACAGTTTTCCAAATAGGAATTAGTATCTCTTTGTTCTGTGAGCTTTTTATTTTGCACAAATCTACTTCCAAAACATATAACACTTCAAACTGCAATGACTTATCCGTATTTGCCTTCCCTTAGATGGTATGCTCCTTGACATCATGACTACATTTTATTCTTGCCAGTTAGCCTGATGCCTGGCACATAACAAACACTCAAAGATATCTGTTACTGAAAAAAGTAAGAATACGACAAGGTGTTAATGCTGGGACTTGCCACAAGACTATATAATATAATTAACAAACTTATTATTTACCCGTGCTGGATACTAATGAGACAGAAACATAAAAAGAGGGTCCTGCCCTCAAAGAGTACACAGTCTACAATACTTCCCTTTGCCCTTATTCATAGTTTCACTTTCCATGGTTTCATTTACCCATGGTCAAATGGAAAATTCCAGAAATAAACAATCTTAAATTTTACATACCCCTTATTACAGTATACTACAATTGTTCTAGTTCATTATTGTTTTAATCTGTGTATAATTTATAAATTTAACTTTATTATAGGTATGTATGCCTAGGAAAAACCATTGTATAAATAGGGTTTGGCACTATCTAAAGTTTCAGGTATCTACTGAGGTTCTGGAACATATTTACTGAGTATAAGCAGGGATTACAGTAAGGTCTTCAGAGTCCTAGGACTCCTTAAAAACCCATGATTGAGCTGTGATATGCAACATCTTTCCTTTTCAAACACAAACAAAATCAGGAAAGAATAATTTACAATGCACTTGTTTGTGTGGACCATCCACAACAGACTAAGAAAGTCCAAGAGAAACCAGCTGTCTCCACATCCACGGTCTGCTAAGAAGCGAAACTGTCTACTTGGCAAACGTAATCCTAAATCTTTGCAAACTGTGTCAACAGTAATGAGGAACACTATCACTTACATCCAATGTACAGGTGCAGCTGAAGAATAAAATATGCTCCGTGAAAGTTTAAGTTGCTTTTCATTTTTCCCAAGGAAGTAGAATTTTAACACTTTGGATTTATTAGCTCTATAAATAACATCACAAAGCTTTTTTTGCAGAACTGTCCCGAATGGTTCTTCTGTTTTCTGTATCAAGATAATGATACATAAAAGAAGAATGAGTGGACAAAGTGCTCAAGTTCAATATCATCCATTCTGGGATTCTGCTTTCAAGCTTCACTGAACGTTTTATGGAATTTTGTTACAGTCTTTCTGTCTGAGTCAGAGAGCCATGTGCAGTGTCTTCTGATGTCCACAACCACTTAGGCCAAACTGTAAGCCACTGAATGACAGCCTTACTTGTTTGGGGGACTAAAAAAATATAAAATAAGACTAGCTACTGGGTCGAATGATGGAGAAACACAAAAGGAAGTGCAGTGTTCACACATCTGAAGTACATTATTGACAAATCAAGCACTGTATTGGGGAGATAGTTCATTTCCAATGGACAGGGTTTTACTTCTAGGAAAGCATATTTTCTTCAATCTGGGGATAAGTCCAATAATAACATGGAATTCCAACAATTATTTTGTTTTAAAAACATCAGAGTTTAATATAGACTCTGACTTTTTTAGTCATGAGTTGACTTGCTCTTTTGGGCCAAAAATTACTGTGACAGAGGGCAATAGAATAGATGTTCTTTTCTTAGTTGACAAAGAGGAGCTTCAAATATACTTTCAAATTTTTTCTGCATGTGTTTTAAAAACAAAGAAAATGCTACCATGATTGCACATCAAGAATCAGGAATGTTTTAAATCTGTTCTATGCAAAAGCATATTTTACATATTGTATAATTTATTTATCCTCAAAAAGCAGTTGGAGAAATTATTCAAATTAAAGAGAACCAAAAAAATTAACTGAATTAAACAAATTTGTCTACTAACAGACTAATCATTAAAAAAAAAAAAACACACTAAAACTAAAAGTGAAAAAAAAAACCGTATAGTGCCATCTTTTTTGAGACAGAATCTTAGAACAGATGGACATGATAATTAATTACAAGGCTCTTAATTTGATAAAGTCCTTTTGAAACTGCACATTCAGGGACAATTTCCACTGGCTAGCTTGAGAAGACATGATATAAACAACCTAATTACCCAGCACAATATTAAAGCATATGGGTTTGTAACAAATATTACTTGATAATCTAAAGAACTTAATTCTGTCTCACAGAAGAAAAAGAGATACGACATCCTGAGCTCTGAGCAGAAACCTGACAGTTTCAAACCACCCTCAGGAAGGTCTGGGTTTTATATATTTTCTGGCTAGGTTAATGTGCCCTGTGTCGACAGTGCCTGACCCACCACTCCCAACCACTAACACCCCACTAAACTCTTCAAATACCGGAATTATAGGCTGGGGCTCTGGAGATAAGAGTTGCCTGAGGAACCATGGAAATCTCAACCACTCAAGTTTAAGTACTTTAGCAAAGGATTCTGATACTCTTACTCAGAGTAACAGTTCAGATGCAGACAGATGTTCCTGAGCAGAGGAGTAAGAAAATCCACTGTGTTCTTAGTAGGAAGGGAATTGTGTGATTCTAGATTTAAAATTATAGGCAAATAAACAGGGAGGTATAAGAAAAACTATTATCTGTCATTCGCTATGTGTACGTGCTTTTTGAGGTTCCCAATTTCTTAGTTTGGATATAAAGCTGGCATATTATTGGACAGCATTTTCTTAAATTCAGTTTTAATTATTTGGGGGAAAGCAAGTCTATTGACTTGCTATTTTGATTGTTTTTCTTTTTTTTCCTTGAGGGCAGATTACTCTGTTATGTGTGCTTCTTTCACACTACGTTCCAAAGGTCTGGAGGCTTCTTGTAACTGGCACTGATGTGACGTTTGTTTGGTGTTTAGATTTTTCAAGCGGAGGTCTTATTTTACTCATCACATACCCCATACCAAGCCCAGTGTTCTTCATGTTTCACAAAGTCCTCAATGAGTTTAACTATTTTAACAGATCTGAGCATTTTCAAACCTGTATCTTGTTTTCACTCACTGTAGCTATGTAGTTAGATTAATTCTGATGTAATGCAAGTGCTTCTGAAGGAAAGGATAACTTGCCAAGGATTCCATTCTGCTGGCCTCATCTGGAATGAATCAATTTCAGGCTGTGAATTCTGGAACTCCAGAAAGCATCTTTTCTAAATATCTACAACTCTTCGCAAGAAGCAGCATGCTAGCAATCAATCATCCAGGGTTCTATTATCATACTATAACTGAGCACCAATAAGATCGATTTTTTTCAGAGTGCAAAGAAACCAGAGTGGAGGAGTGGAAACTAAGACTCCATACTTCTGAACAGAAGTAGTAGAAGATCAATTATGTAGATGTCACAATGAAAGTAAATGCATTTTCTGGTCTCCATCTGGTCATGGCTGTATATCTGACATATCTTTCATACACAATGGGTTTATCATCCTTCGTTTTCATCTTACTTCCTTTTCTGGAATTAGTGTTTGAAGCTGTTATAACATGACATGACTCTTATAGTAGAGAAATAAATCTGAGGCTCAAACAAGAAAATAAAGAATTAAGATCATTTTTTAAAACAAAACAAAACAAACAGAAATGGCCCAATCATAAAGTTAGGAACAGAGAACCTAAAACTCTTCCATAAATATAATGTTGTTTGTGTGTGTGTGTGTGTATGTGCAGTAAAGTGTGAAATACAGAAAAGGCACTAAGAATACAGAGAAGCTGAATAAAGAGACAGTGACAGAGAAGACAGACAAGTAGTCAGAACCTCAGGAGAAATGACGCAGCAACGCATGGGAAAAGCAAGTGTGAATAAGAGTCTTGGGAGTCAGTACAGCCATGCACAGTTGCTAAGGGTCACATAGGTGAGCATGTAGGACACAAGGAACCATATACAAGGGACCATACACATGCCATCATCCCACAAAATACACACCAGGGCAGGCTAACAGGCAGAGATATCCACATTTTACTAGAAAGCAGTTTAATAGAATAAATTCTTATCTTGTGGATTTAGCCTTTGGAAAGATAGTCCCTGTTCTTGCTATTTAGGTACTATTTATAGATTAAAAAACTGTAGCTAACAATACTCAATGAACCATCAACCAAACAACAGAAAATCTATTTTACTGGCTTATCACATGGCTTTCACAATCCAACCAGTTCTGATTACCATGGCTTAAATCATTAGTAGTTTCTGTATTTTGCCTTTTCTCAGGATTTGTAAGAAAATGAAAAGAATAACCACTATCCTTCTTTTATGACTTCCCGTGGACTTTCTCCCTTTTCTATCTATCACCATGCAACCCATACATCACTCCCATTATCTTCTGAAGCCTGGAATTTTAACATGAAGGGCTCACCCAAATTCATGTAGAAGTAGGTTTGTATTTCAAGAACCCCTAACATCCAGTTAAAGCGATATAGTGATGTGTGTTTTTCAGCTACCAAATGGATTAAGCACATGTACACATTTGCGTACAGACAATAAGAAAGGAAAGGGCAGAATATAGAATATCAAGTATTCTGAGTGGTGGGAACAGATATGGTGGTGACTAGCTCAGGGCCACAAAGGATAGTGTAGTCCTTTGGTTTATGCTTACTCAGGCTGGCCTTCCAGGTCCACACGCTTCATCTATGAGATGGGAGAGCCACGCAACCTGCTTCCTGAGTTAAGCTCCATGATTCAGACTCATCAACATTTTCTCTAGAACAATACTTAGAATCTCATATGCTCAATATTGTCTACTAAATTTTTTGGTGATAACATAATGCACATGTTAGTCAACATTTTTGTTAAGAGATCATGTAAAATTTTTATTACCTTAGAGCTAGGAAAAACATTTTAAAAATACCTATAAATCTTAATTTAAAAATAAAACAGGAATTTTGGTATATTCTCTTAGAAAGCAAGAGCCATAAATGTTTCAGATACAGGGTCTGGAAGGGAATAGGGCTCTTTGGTCAACAGAGAAGCAGAACCCAGGAGGAAGCTTGGGAACCTTACTTTCTGCAGCATATAAAACCCAGAAGAAATCCTATTTTAAGTTGTTGAATATCATACACAGTGACTTAATTTATTTCTACCTCAAAATAACTGGCTTCCATTTTTCTCAGTAACTTTTAAGAAAGGCATATTTTTAGACAGAAATCGGTAACAGAATGTTTTACAACAAAAGTTTGGAGTAAGTCTCAATTCGAATAGTCAATATTATGTTAAGTTCATTTTTTAATAAGAATATAAAGGTACTTAACAGATCAAGAGGCACAGGGTATTTTACAAAGCTCATCTGACTCGCAGTGAAAGTAAGGTGGAGGTACTAGCAGCATACAAACTCTTCACTAGTTAATTTCTACACTATAAGCCTCTACCTGAAAGACTGTGAAAAATGACAGAGGCAAAGGAGGACTGTTAAATTTGGCAGTAACGTTAGAGATAGCAAAGAATGAAGAGTATAGAGAAAAACTAGTGATCTGGGAGCTTTGTTCTTGAGAAATAACCTAGATGGGTTGTGGTTGGGTTGGGTGATACAGAACAGATTCATGTTGTACAGTTCAGGTGTATCTACCCTTCAAATCCATCTGGTGGATCTATTTCTCTCAGAGAAGATTAAAATTGTGATGCAACATCCTTCAAAGTGTGGTGTTTGTTTTGGTTTGGTTTTTGGTGGAACTGGGGTTTGAACTCAGGGCCTGGAGCTTGTTAGGCAGGCACTCTACTGCTTGAGCCATTCTGCCAGCCCAAAGTTTGGTTTCTATTTTAAAAGTTGACCTAGTTTCATCAGTCAGGCCTTCTGGCATCCTCCAAAACTCCATTCCCTACTGTGTGAGGAGAGAAAATCCATTACAAGTAGGTGGTCACAATATTCCTTGAGGAAAGCAGGTAAAATGCTGGTTGGCTAAATAATGCTTGATGCTCTTAACTCACATGTCCACTCCCAGATGAGCTGTCAAGGGACAAGTTGGGGAAGGAAGCAGAAGGTAAGTGCTGAAGCACTAGGGAGCTTAACTATAAGGCTGCCAACCTGAGTTATACCTGAGGATCTGGAGCTCTAGGGCCACAGGAACAATACACATTGAAAAAGGGTCACATACTTACAGTACGCTAACTTTCTGCAATCAGAAAATAAAATCTAATGAGCACCTACTTTGGCTAAATATATATCGTGGTGGATTCAAAACATTCCCAAATTCTTTGCAACTTCTCCCATCAAAAGGTGGAATCTACACTCCTATCCTTTGACCAACAGAATGTGGTGGCAGAGATGACTTGTAAATCTTGACTAAAAGCTTTGCTTCTCCTCTCTGGCTTCTGTCACTACATGAAGCAGTCCAGGATTAAAGACCATAGGGGAGAAAGATCCTTGAAGCCATTCCAGCTGAGTTCCCAAACAATGAGTGATATCCAGACCAAGATGACCAGCCAGTTGACCACAGAACTGTCCAGTCAACACACAGAACTGTGAGAAAAAAAAAAATCTTTGGTGCTTTCAATTACTACTTTTGGAAGCCGCTTGTTACATAGCAACAAATAAGTAAAACATGTATATTTTGTTAATTTGTACTATTCTGATATAAAATAAATGTCAGTGAGATAAAAATTCATATATACTTCTTTACTTTCTTGTTTTTAAAACAAGAAAACATTATTTTAAAAAAATACTGCGGTAGAAAGCATAGTGAAGGCTTAGACTTGCTCTGTGCCTTGTAACAAGGAACATCTTTCATTTTGCAAAAGTAACTTATTCTGTCAACCTCCATTTTCATATGTATAAACACTTCATGGAGTCAGAGTGATGATAAAATAAGAATAGGAGTGAAAATGTTCTGTAAATAGCAAAGCACATTACAAATTTAAGCTGTGGCTGTCACTGTCTACATGCTGCTTAAAGACTTTCTTGTTTGTCTTTGCTGCAGACATTATTTACATCAATATACAGGACTTTCAAGTTTCTCAGTTGCAAATTTCCTTATGCATGCCAGCATTTATACATGTTTACACAACATGCACACAGACCGTACACACACAAAGGTGTCACAAACCCCAAGGATAGTTTTATTTTTCCATTTGTTATTGTGTAGTGGATTTCAGACCCACTATAAGGCCCAGAGCCACTGGGCCTTATACCTGCACACCCTCTCCTGCAAGATAGGTAGCTGACATCATGTTTTGGCACCAATAGGAAAGGATGAAAAAACATGGTAGGGTAGGATGCCTGAAACTCTCAATCAGGTTGAAGGAAGAATTAATAAGTTAAAAGTTAACTATACAATACATGAGAATGATGTCTATACAGGGCCAAGTTCAGGAGTTTAGACACAGAAGAGCCAAAAGTGAAGGATGAACCATTACCAAAAAGCAGAACCTGGTGATTGGTGGCTCTTGACTGTAAATCCTTGTTACTTGGGAGGCTGAGACTGGGAGGCTGTGGTTCGAGGGCAGTCCAGGCAAATAGTTCGCAAGATCCCATCTCTAAAAATAACCACAGCAAAATGGACTGGAGGTGTGGCTTAAGCTGTTGAACGCCTCCTTTGTAAGTACAAAGCCCTGAGTTCAAATCCAGTCCCACCACAGAAAAGAAAAAGCAGGAACACTAAGGAAAGAAGATATAATCTGCACTTAGGAAGGCCAGACACAGGAGCGAAACCCAGCACTTGTCAGGGAAGTGGAAAGTGATATCCAGACATGATAAGAACATCTAAATAGTACTGCCACTTGTAAGAGCTCAACTCATGTCTGACAGATGATGAACAATGAAAAGTGAACTGAAAACACGTAACCGGAGAGAAAACTCACTCACTGAGCAAGAGCTCACTGAGCAGTCAGAGGTCTGAATGAGTGAAATGGTTTTGCTGGGAATGGGACGAATTTAGTCTTCATGGTGAGAGGAGCTGTTCCCAAACTCCTTTTCTAGTCTATGAAAGTACAATAAATGTTACAAAAAAGGGATTGTTATTTTCACGGAAGGTAAACTTCTACAGTTGTACTACATGAGCTCTCTACTCCCCCACCAAATTTTCTAATAATCAGCTTTGTTCTAAAATAGTTCTAAGTTCTTAACAGTGCTCTTTATATGTAGGCAAATGTCAAGCAATCACAACAGGATTTTACATATTCTTTCTTATTTTTCTTTACGCCCCAAAATCAGGCTCTTAAAGAGAGACATGGCACATACACAAGAATAAAGTTATATAGTTTTATTCTTCTAAAATACTACCACTACTACTACATATTAGACTTTCTTCTTTTTATTTTCATAATTGTTTGGGTTTTTGTTCTCTTATCAGAGTATGACCGATCATCTTCCTTATTAAGTGGGAACCTTTTTTTTTTCTTTTATTATTCATATGTGCATACAAGGCTTGGGTCATTTCTCCCCCCTGCCCCTACCCCCTCCCTTACCACCCACTCCGCCCCCTCCCTCTCCCCCCCCACCCCCTCAATACCCAGCAGAAACTATTTTGCCCTTATTTCTAATTTTGTTGTAAAGAGAGTATAAGCAATAATAGGAAGGGACAAGGGTTTTTGCTGGTTGAGATAAGGATAGCTATACAGGGCATTGACTCACATTGATTTCCTGTGCATGTGTGTTACCTTCTAGGTTAATTCTTTTTGATCTAACCTTTTCTCTAGTTCCTGGTGCTCTTCTCCTATTGGCCTCAGTTGCTTTTAGGGTATCTGCTTTAGTTTCTCTGCATTAAGGGCAACAAATGCTAGCTAATTTTTTAGGTGTCTTACCTATCCTCACCCCTCCCTTGTGTGCTCTCGCTTTTATCCTGTGCTCAAAGTCCAATAGTGGGAACCTTCTTAATACGCTGACTTGGCTGAGCAGTGTTAAGCCATAGCCCGAGCATATTTTGCACTAACCAACTCACTCAATATTAGTAAATAGGCAGAGGAAAAGACATAATTGCTGACCTCTAGAAACATTCTTTAGCACGTGGGATAAGACTGTATGCATGTAACAATTAAATAATAGTACAAGGAAGTATGTGATTAATTGACAGCATGAAAAAGGGTATGTTGAGAGTTCTCAGGTGGTAGGATAGGTATTTGTTGAAGCACGAAGACCGGGTGGATAAAGTGGAATTTAATTGGACTCCTGCAGGATGAACAATATTAGAAAAGGTAGAATGGAAAAACAAAGACTGCTAATGCTGTGAATGGGGTGCACAGTGCTGGAAACTGAGGGTTTCTGTGGCATTAAGGAATACTAGACAGCAAAGGAGGCGGCTGGGGGAGAAGTACAGAAGTTCTAAAGTAAGACAAGGCACGATATCACCACTTAATGGCAGGAAGATAACAAAAAACTGAAAACATTCATTCTTTTTCTTTTCTTCAATGTGTAAATCATGATAGGTATGTGTGGGCCTGTTCATTCATTCATTCATTCATCAATAAATATGTTAATTGATACTACACACTAAGAAATACTCTATTTCCTTGGAAATAACATACAAAACTCAATTATGTCAATGTATTAAAAAAAAGTGTTATGATAAAGAAATAAATGGGGAATTACAAGGGAGCACAGAAGGATGCCTAAGTTATTGTTAGGGCCTAAAGACTAAAAGCACTTCAAAGAGAAGGAAATGTAGTCTTGAAAGAGGGGAGAAGCTGGCCAGGTGAAAGGGGGAAGGAGGTGATTGGGAGGAGGCAGGCACAAGTGCAAAGGTCCAGAGCATGAAAAAGCCTGGGAATGGGTCCCTGATCAAGTAGGAACAAAGGCTTTGTGTAGAGCAGGGGCAAGGGATGAGTATGGGTCACTGACTATCTGAAATACAGGAAACTAAAGAGCTGTGAGAACTCATCCCTTCTCTGCAAATAATTTACAATGAGATTTCGAATGACTTCCTTCTCCATGTTTCCAATTTCATCATTAGAGACACATTTATCTTTGACCATTCTTCAGTTCAATGCCAAAGTCAAAAATTATGTTAATGTAATTAATAACTATCCTAAGATTTCTGTTTATTAGACTCACAAAAGCTTAGAGATGAAATAAAAGGCATCTAATTCAACTTTCTTTCCAACATAATATTTCTTCTAAGTACTCCTGGCATTTGGCCATCCAGATGGAAAGAAATCTATTCAGTACCAGAGAGAGGAGTCTGCATCAGGAAATAGCTAGCCAGTCATTATCTAGCATGACTTACTATGAGAAAGGTCTTTCTTAAACTGAGATTCAATGTCATCCTATACCTTCTACCTATCTGGACCCCCTACAGTGACTGAAAACTAGCCTTGCACTTTCTATGTGCCAATGGTACTAAATTACATCTCTAACAGTGAGTTTCATCACTCAAGGACTTCTTAGTTAACAACTGGCTTAGCTTTGATTAATTAGCTTCTCCAACACAATGTACCACCTTCCTTTTCATGAAGACCTTAAAGGGACAACTGTTACTGTTAGTGATGCTCCATCTTTCTCCTATAGTGATTAGCAATGCTTTATGTGTGCACAATATTTCACCACTCTCCAAGCACCTTCACATAAATTATTGCATTCTAATGTCATAAGAGGCTTGCTGCTCCTCTTCAGCACATTATCTTCATGAAAATCTTTGCATCTGTTTTATGATGCAGTATAAAGGGCATGCCTGTCCTGTTTTTGACAGGACAAAGTTTGGGATACATACCAAAGATCAAACATAATTTAAGAAAGGAAAGAAGAAAAAGTAATCATCAGATAAAAAAACCTAAAGCTTACTCTGATGGTTAATCTTGATTTTCAACTTGGTTAGACTGAGGAAGCTAGAAAATTAGTAAAGCACACTTCTGGGTGTATTTGTGAAGGCATTTCCAGAGGGGATTAACTGAGTGGAAAAAAAGACCTGCCCTGAGAAAGCTGGCTAATGCAGGCTTTCTTCTTCTCTTTCTTTCTCTCTCCCACTCTGTTTCTCTTTCCTGGCCACTATGATGTGAGCTGCTCTGCTCTGCAATGCTCACCCCCTTCCCATGATGGGCTGAAATTTCTGAAACCATGAGCAAAATAAATCCTTCCTGGCTTAAGCTGTTTTACTCTGGTATTTTATCACAACAATGAGAGTATGACTAACACATTTACTTTAACTATGGAACACACGTATTCTTGGCTTATCAAAAAATGTCTATAACCACATCTAGTCATGTAATAAACCTGGAAGTATTTGGCATTGTGACCAGGACTGGAAGAGAACAGGTTAGAAATTAAATAAGGCACAGTTTTAGCCTGATATTATGTGTAGAACTAAGGTTGAAAGAAACAAATGAGATGACTTTATCACAGAGAGGCATAGTAACCTGCAAAAGTGGAAGGAGGTAGTCTTGGCAGAGAAGGGGAATGAGTGATGGGTGGAGGGAACAGATTACAAATTATATATCCAGACCCATTCTCCTCCAAAGCAATGTCCTAAGGCCCAGCTCCATGGTGATTCTTTGCAGGCTGTCAAGGATAAGACCCAAGATCCCTCAATGGCCTGAAGAAGCCTAGTTCTGTAGGGCTACATGGATGTCCTACTAGAATTAAAGTGATAGCAGTGTTTCCCCTCATCAAGCCAAAGAGAGATGTGTTTATCACTCCAGAGATGACATTGTAAGAATTCAGATTTTTCTTTGCCTAGAGAAGAAATAGGTATGGGTAGATATGAGGAGTAGTTCTATAAAACAGGCAATGTTTCATCACACTGGACACATTGCTTAAGCACCTACAAGATTCACTGCAGAGGATCAAATGACATGCCTACTACTGACAGACACCTCACTACCTACCTCCTTTATCTACATACGGAGAGTGGGGTGGGGGAGGGGGACGGGCGACTTTCCCTGAAAAGTTTCTCAAAAGTGCACAAGCACCCTTACAGGAAGAATCTGTAAGGATTATTGACTTAACCCGATGACACCTGGCTTTGATCTGATGAAAGACACATGTAAATACCAAGTAATAGTAACAGTTCAGTGATTTCACTAGAGAAACAGGAAACTACTAGGTTTCCCAAGGGAAAACCAACTGTGTGCCTGACGCTGTACTCAGATGATGCCAACATACAATACAGAGAAGAAACCTGATGAAGTGATGACAAACTGACCTTGCTGGAAGAGTACAGCAGCCATCCGCTGTGAGGCGCACTTGAGTTTCATAGCTGTCCAGGGGGCACACAGCCTGCTGGACAGGTGGACACTCCACGGTGCTACAGTCCACGCTGAAAACTGAAAGGGGCAAACAGAGAGGCACTGTTTACTATGACATTTACTTGCATTCTGAGCCCCAAATGAAACACCAACTCTTAATAAATTTTCAAAGCTTCCTTGTGTTCTAGAACTTCGGTCCTAATGCTAGCATTTTTATTTCGGTCAATGCTATAGAACTGAAATATAGCTCCAATTTTCTGTGTAAGCAGTGGGGACACGACATTTAAGAGTTAAGATGAAGACATGGAGAATTAGGCCAATGGTGGTTATGTGCATGGTAATGGTTAGACAGAGGTATTCCTGACAGAGCAGTTCAAGAGATGGACAAGAGATTGCTTTGCTTGAAGCACTTACCTAACAGTAAAAATAAACAAAATAATAATAATAATAAAATTTTAAAAAACTGACCAATTGTCAGAAACTTGTAAAGAAGAAATTGCTACAACTCAGACCTGTTCACAGACCACATTAGATGCTGTCACAAGAGCAAGTATGTTAGAAATAACATAAAGCAAGAAACAGCTAAGACATAACAACAAATCCAATGTTGGTTTAAAAAAAAAAAGGGTGAGTAAACAGTCAAAGATGACTTAGCACATGGGGATGGCCAGTGGGTAGCTGACAAGGAAGAAGATTAGGTCTGAATATTTCCTTATGAAACTTTCAGCATCTTGACAAACATATTCATGTAAAATTAATTTTATGTATGATTATTTTTAAATGTAATACTTCAAGTGACAGCTATATCCACAAATGAGGGCTCTGACCTTCTCTGGGGAAACAAAACAGGAAGCCATAGTACCATAAATTTTACCCCCACTCTCCCCATCAAGCATTCTTTGAAGGAAAAAGAAGAAAAGACAAAAAGACATGCTCCCTCCCTGAAGGCACTGATGTATCAGGTGAATTATCCCTTTTGGTCTCCAATAAGAAAGCCTGAAATCAAGCTGCCATTAGCCCAAAGTGGCAGACACGCACTGTACTGGTGAGAAAGCTCATCACCAGTGGGGAAGGACATGCCAACGGCAGCTGAGGAGGGCTCTACTACCCTGCAAAGGGCGAGGCTGCTGAGACAGAGCTCAGGCATACCTGGTTTGCACTCATAGAGGTCACAGCACTCTCCCGGCTTCCCTGAAGCTTTTGACACTAGTATGTTCAGGTATCCAGGCTGGCAGACTTTGCGAAGACAGCCTGCAGGGTCACACACGCAGCGGCTGGGTAAGGGGCAGCACTCCCCAGGAGGAGCATAACCCTCGATCAGAATGGAATCTTCAGGACAACGTGGAGAGAACTGGACTTCACAGCGGGCCTTGGAGCAATCTGGCTTCTCTTCTAAATGGGAGAGAAAGAATTTAGCTCACGCCCAGGGCAATGTGGGGCACTTTCATCAGAAGCACAGATAGTCCTGAGGATCTATTTGCTAACCAAAGAGCAGGGCAAAGAAAGAAAGCTGGTGAAAACCCTCAGATTTAGTTTAGCCAACCACGAAAATCTCTCTCAAGATCTATCTGCCCAGGAAACCAAGCTATGAGCCTCAGGTTCCCTTCTTCTCCATTTTCCTACTCACTCATGTTGAACAGTGAACATCCAGTGCAATGTCCCAAATGAAGAAAAGGTGAAGAGAAGATGTACACATGGTATGAAGAAACTGAAAACTAGACTCAAGCATGGATAAACTGCCACATCTTTGAATTCAAGAGTTTTAAGGATAGTTCTTTGAAAATAATGTGTGTTTAAACACAAAAATAGAAACAATAAATAAATCAAGGCCACTTGAGGGACCAGAGACAACATTTATGATAATAAACATGAAGAACTCTACCTCCAAACTCTGAGTTTCAATGAGACGAACTCATTAAGAACATGTAAGTTTGTAAAGAGGCAGCTTAAGATTGGCCATGAGTTCAACCTCCATGTATTTCCTCTAAATGGCATCTGGTATGTTTCTACCTCTAACAGAGAGTCACTGGATGTACCTGATTCTTCTTTATTATCTGCTGACCTATTGAGATACCTTAGTCTTAGAGATGGGAAAAATTGTTGGATAATTACCCAACAATTTTAGGACTGAGTAGCGAAGCTCTAGATTCTTGAACTCTAGCCCAGAACTCAGTTTCTTGGTTTATACTTATAAGAAACCTATACCAACATAAGATCCTTGAGGAAAAGACAGAAATAAACCAATACTACATCACTGCACATCACAACTTTAAGGCAGGGGAGTTCAGAAGATGTTAGGTGAAAATAATGTCACCTGGTACTGGGGCATTTCCATAAGCTCTAATTTTCTTTCCTAAAAGTAAAACCCAGAGATAGAATCACATAGTAGGGTTAGACCTGAGAGGTAACACAGTTTAATCTCCCAATTTTGTAGATTCAGAATCTGAGGCAAAAGGCTCAAGTGACCTGCCTCAGTGATAAAAATCATAGCAAGAATCCAGACCCCTTTACTTCCAATTAACTTCCTTCTCCTTCCCTTCCTCCCTCCCTCTCAGTACTGGGGTTTGAACTCAGGCCTCAAGCTTACTAGGCAAGTGCTCTATCCACTCACTTAAGCCATGCACCCAGTCCTTTTGCATTTAGTTTTTCAGAAGGGGTCTGGTGCTTTTGCCTGGGCCAGCCTTGGGACTCTGTCTCCAGAATAGTTGGGATTATAGGCATTCACTACCATGCCCAACCATTACTTATCTCTTGATATTAGAAAAGTAAATCTCTTCCCAAAACCAAGCCTGCTCCTTTCTTCCAGCCAATGCTGTATCTTTCACTTTACTGGTCATCTTCCTACTATACCTACTACTTATCTAACTAAAACATACTAATAGGTCATTCATACTTGGTAGTTCTAGAAGTTCATTCAGGAACATTTACTGAATATCAGCTGTTTCAGAGGTTTGGAATACATCAGTAAAGACAAAGAGCAAGATCCCCACCCTCATACAGTTTACAAGGCATTGGAGGGTGACAGAAAGGAAGTAATTATTAGAGATGAAATTATATAGTAGTAAAGGGTGGTAAGTCCTCGGGGGGCGGGGCAGAACAGAGTAAAGGGGAACTGGAGCTCTTGGAACAAAGATTGGCAGTTACAATCAGGACAGAATGAGTGTGATGGAGAAGCTGAGGACGCTTGAAGGAGGAAGGGGTGATCCAGGAGACACCCTGGAGAACAGCCTCCCTCCAGCAGAGGGAACAGCTAGCCTGTGCCTGTGTTTCAGGCAGAACAAGGAGGCCTGGTGGCTAGAGCAGAACTGGCAAGGGGAAGTTAGATGGGTAACAGGGAGGCATGATCATTTTGGGCCTCTCAGGCCATTTTAAAGAGTATAGCCTTTACTGGAAGGTAAATCAGAGCTTTGATTATATAGGAGGAAGTAGAGTGGATTCAGAAAAATGTGTACCCTCTTGGAATAATAGGACTTAAAGATCCTAGGCAACAGCAAAGTATATTTGGGGAGAGGTGAGATGTGGGAAGACATTGGAAAGGCACTTGAACACAATAATGATGAAGAAGTTAGACACATGCACTATTTACCATAGTAGACAATTACATGTATTTGAGGTAGAGATGAGAGGAGGTGGCTAGACCTCTTCTACCTAACTTCTGACTACCCTCTAATTTTCCCTGGGAGAGAATGCTACTTCACTGCACCTATGCTTCAGTCAGGGGCAACATTCAACTGCAGGGCCTCTGCCTTTTCTTCTGCCCACTGTCAACAAGTCAATATTCAATAAGCAGCACAAAACAGCATGGAAAGTAAAATCCTCTGTCCTAGTACACACCATGTACTAAGGTCACAATAATCCCATAAAGTGAGCTATTCTTTGCTCCAATTTTATGGATTATGAAATGAAGCTTCATAAAGGTCAATTTAATCACTCAAGATCACACAGCTAGCAAATAATGATGTGATGATTGGAACCTTTGTCCAACTTACTTATGCTCCTCTGGACTAACATGTCTCAGGAATCACTGGTGTCGATAGTGTTCAACCTTGGCCTTGCTCTTCTTTCTCCTTTAGCTGATTTCTCTATGTGCAGCTTCTTTCCTGAGCAGACCTGTGTCTTCTGTTAAAGTAATCCCTGCTCTCTCTTATGCAGCCTTATCTGAATTTATGACTCCCGGGACCCACAGAGCCTTACCTATAGTCTTGGAGGATCCACTTATCCCACTTTCATGTTATAACCCCAAGCAACTGCTTGAAGAGAGAACATGATTAAGTAATAAGGAATAATACTCCGTGATCCCTATCAATATGGGGCAGAACAAATCAGAGAGCTGAGGAACTGGGTGTCAGTGGCTCATGCTATAATACTAACTACTTGGGAGGCTAAGATTGAGAGGATCATGGTTCCAGGCCATTTGGGGCAAAAATGTTTGTGAGACTCCATCTCAATGGAAAAAGCTGGGCATGGTGGCACGCACCTGTCATACCAATGACTGTGGGAAGCCTAAAATGGGAAGATCATAGTCCAGGCCAGCCTGGGCAAAAAGCAAGATTTTTTTCAACCTCCAGAATAACCAGAGCAAAAATGACTGGAGGAGTGACTCAAGTGACTGGAGGAGTGACTCATGCTAGATAGTGCCTATCTAGCATGTGTGAGGCCCTAAATTCAAACGCCAGTTTTCAAACTGCCCCCCAACCCCTGCCCAAAAGAGAGCTGAGGAGAAAGCGATCTTGACTGTGGGAATTAGTTTGGAGTTTGTAAAGTACATTCAGTAGACTACCTAACCGGCAAACACAAGCACATTGTTTTATAATTAACAAAAGATCTGTGACTTTAATTGTAAATCGTACTTAATCCCTACCCTTGTTAATTTGCTATAATTAACTTATTCTGCATCACAACCTATAATGTTCTTATTCTACAAATATTTAGTATGTATAATCAAACTTTTCAAACATATGCTTTGATTAAACATTTCTATTAGGACTGGTGGAGTGGCTCAAGCGGTAAGAGCACCTGCCTAGCAAGTGTGAGGGCCTTGAGTTTAAACCCCAGTGCAGCTAAAAACAAAAACAAAAACAAAACTGGCCCAGTGAGTATTTGGGCTGGAGGGATGGCTCAAGTGGTAGAGTGTCTGACTAACAAGTATGAGGCCCTGAGTTCAAAACCCAGTGCCGCCAAAAATACCTAATATTTCCATTAAAACCCAACCTAGACTGAGCATGGTGGCTCAAGCCTGTAATCCCAGCTACTCAGAAGATGGAGAGCAGGAGAATTGTGGTTCAAGGCCAACCCAAACAAAAAAGTAGAGAGACCCATTTCAACAAAAAACCTAAGCATGGTGGCACACATCTTCAGACCAGCTACATAGAAAGCATAACTAAGTAGGGATCACAGTCCGGGCTGCCCAAGCATAAAGGAGACACTACCTCAAAATAACCAAAGCAAAAAGGGCTGGGTATGTAGCTCAAGTGGTAGCATGCCTGCCTACTCCAGCAAGTGTGAGGCCCCAAGTACAACCAAAAAAACTAAAACAAAACAAAAACCCAACCTATTAGCTCTTGCTGGTTATTCTACTCTTTCCACTGTTTCTGCGTAGGTTTTTGTTTTTGTTTTATTTTTTGCAGTACTGTGGTTTAAACTTGGCCTTGCGCTTGCTATGCAGGAGTTCTACCACTTGAGCCATACTCCAGCCCTTTATGCACGTTTTAACATTCTCAACACTGTCACTTTTTAAAGTGTATTCTGCAGTTCAAGCCTTGAGAGATTTCTTTACTTTTTAATAAAGAGACTGCTTTTACAGCACAGCTCGGACAGGGCAGGCTAGCCCTTGAGTCTGAGCCATAAGGGAATTAGAGCTGTAGAGCCTAGAAGGATCCAAGAATGTAAAAATTAAGGTTAAATCTTAACTAAATGCCTTTCAACTTTTCTCAAGAGGATCATACCGGCTTTCTCTTTATTAATGTAATCAATTAGTAGATGTTAAAGCATCCTTGTATTGTTAGAATAAATCCTTGTTTCTGAAGGTCCTGCTGGTTTTAACTTTATAAATTTAAAAATCTTAAAATATTAGAAACAAGTAGTATTAGTCATTAGTTCCCTCCCTCTCTCATCAGAGTTCCATGAACTCCTTTAATGAGTTGTTTAGCATTCTATCTCTTTCTCTGCTGTAACACATTTTTTAAACACAAAGTTATCTATTCCACACAATTCATAAAGAGGGAGGGGTCAGGTTTCTTCTCTGGTTATTACTCAGGTGTTCTACCTCTTTTAGAATGATCTTTAACTTATTTTTTAGTAAAAAGTACGTAATTCATCTAGAATTTTTTCAGACTTTACTGATCAAGGTTTCTTTTTGTACTTTGTGTGCTCATTGGTATAAGGTTTTTGATTTCTTCTTTGTCTTTCATGTTACTTTGTTAGTTTTCCTGTCGTGTTTTAACATTAATGCTTAGTTTACTTCTGTTTCTCTTTTGTTTTCTTAAAAATACAAATAAATTATTATTTTAATACTTTAGTTAAATAGTGCTTTGGTTTTATTCTAGTTTTTGATATGCATTGTTCTTTATGTGAATTTTTAAAAAAAATTTTATAATCCAACTTTGATTTCCTCTTTGAAGTCTTAGAAAAATGCTATTAAATTTCTGTACAGGTATATTTTGGAGGGCTTTCCCTATTGATTTACTGATTTGTTGGTACAATTTTCTACTTTTACTAATTTAGTGAGTTGGTTTTGGCTCATAGGTATTTTCATATGGCCTCATGACCACTTTTTAAATAGATGGATATTTGAGAGGAGCATGTAGGCCCTATTTATTAGATACAAACTTGCATATTTATTAAATCAAGCTTCTTACGACACTGAGATCACCAATACCTTACATTTTATACTCTGATTTCCAAAAGGGATCAATAAAAATCTCCCCTTCGAGCCAGTAACATCTCCGCATTTATGCAACACTTAATTTTTCAAAGCTGTGTTGTTAGTTTCATGACTAGCAGGCCTAAGGTTCGAGTCTGTTACACTGACTTGGCAAGTTGTACAACTATGTTTCTAATAAATTTAGATTTATAAAATCTATGGCTTTCTTCTTGTTTTGTGACTGTGCTTTGCTTTCTTTCCCCTCCTTTGAATGGGTTACCTAGAACCTTTGCTCTCCCAGCATATCACTTGTACTCAACATGGGTTCCATAGTATCCACGATTGTCTGGTACCTTCATTCTTCTTCCTCTTGTAATATATAAATTCTCCCAGAAACTTTTATTTATTCATGTAGGTCTATATTCCTCGTTCTTCCAGGATAAAACTATAGCTACACTATCATTTTTCCATCAATGAGAGGGCTATTCTAACATTACCTTGGAAATTTTAATTTTCATCTATTTGAAAAGGAGTTTCAGGTTGTTCAAGTGATAGAGCATCTGCCTAGCAAGCATGAGGCCATGAATTCAAGCTCCACTACCATACAAAAAAGAAAAGGGAGGAAGGAAGAAAGGAAGGAAGAAGTCTCTCTAGATTCCCTGTGGTGTCTAATAAATCTATACATAATACTTAATTAACAAGATTTTATGTGTGGTTGCCTGGCAATAATTAATTGGCATCATTATTAAAGATGCCTGTAATTTTAGCTGCTCAGGAGGCAGAGATCAGGAGGATCATAGTTGAAAGCCAGACCAAGGCAAAATAGTTCATGAGACCCTATTTAAAAAAAAAAAAGCAAAACCATCACAAAAAAAGAGTGGCTTAAAAAAAAAAGTGGCTCAAGGTACAGGTTCTGAGTTCAAATTCCAGTATTGCAAAAAAAAAAAAAAAATTGCCCCAGACATAGAAAGGCTACAGTTACAATATGACATGCAACAGAATTTAATACTTTAATCAAATATTGCTTTGGTTGTATTAAAGAAAAATAAGCCTATTTCATCATATTAGTAATCTTTCTTCAAGAGGTTAGGCCTTAAAATGTTAACAGGGGTACCCAGTATAAAGTGATTTCACAATAAGGAAAAGTTTCAATTAATCCTAGTTACTTCAGTCTGTGTGACTGGATGGTGGCTGTTTCTAGTCCTTCTCCAGGTTCATATGTCAATAGAGAACGGATAATCATGAACTATACATAGAGTTTTCTAAAACACAGATTCATGTAAAAGCCAAATGAAAAGCTACTACTAGGAAGAGGGGGAAAAAAAGACAATAAAAATTACATTACCAAATTCTTGTTATTTCTATTTAAATTGTGTTGAGTCCCACATACCTGACACCCAAATCTTCTATTTCAAAGTCCTTTGAAACGGCTGTTTAAAATACAAACAGCTATTATACTGCACATTTATTACTGGGAAACAAGCAGCATAAAATGAATTAGTAAAAATTTAAAAGTCAACTATAAGTCAGTGCTGCCAGGTCTTTTGTCTTCTTCCAACATCTATCTTAATTCTTCCTGTCTCTATCTATCTCACACACAGGTTGCATGCACACACAAAGAGTCCACAACCATTCTGAAACAATTCTTAGAAGTCCCAACTATGTCAGAGACAGGAACCTCAATTTATATCACAGAATTTAGTAAGGAGAGCACAAAGTCAAGAGCATGTGAGTCTTGCTTTCCTCACGCCTCATTCTGGTGTACCTCAGACTCCGAAGACCTGGAGTAGCTGTGGCATCAGTCTAGGGCACAGGGGCCCTCCTCTACTTTGGTAGGACAAAGAGACAAATCTCATGGTACCAGCTGAAACACAGTCTATGAAGTCCTCTCTTTCACTCATTCACCTGACAAATATTAACTGATATACTTCCATGTGCCAAAGGCTCTAAGGGTAGGGGTTAGAGCAGAGAATGAAACAAGGTCTTTGCTTCCCTAGCTTTAGAATTCCAAGAGGCAGACAACAAAAGAAAAGAGCTGCACAGCTCAGTGCCAACTGGAGATAAAGGCTGATTTGAGGGCACTGCCTTGGCCAAGGGAGTAAGGAGAATAGAGATGTGAGGAGAAAGGAGAAAGCATTCAAATAACAGGGCAGGAATGTTCCAGATACAGGGAACACAAGAAAAAAGACTCCAAGGCAAGAGAGAGTCTACACTTCACAATTATTAAAAAGAAATCTAAACCAGTATAATTAACAAGTAGAAAATATGAATAAAAACTCATAAAGAAAATATTTTGATGGATAATGTTCTTATTAAGGATTCAATTTTCACAGTCATGCTAGAGAAATGAAACACTTCTCTCTAATTGAGTACCTTCTGCAAGTGAGGCCTGCCAGTACTCATTCTAACCCACCTTTGTGTTCCTGGGTGAAGAAGAGATTACATCTTCATCTACACTTGACAGATGAGACACAGACCCTGAGAGACTAAGACTCTTGGCCAAAGTCGCAAAGCAAGTGGCAGAGCTGCCAAAGCCCACAATTTCTCCACTAGCCCATAATTGCATAGCAAAAGGACCTCAACTTTCCCAGTTAGTTTATTTGTTCAGTCAATGTTATTGTTTTTTGCTCAAATATAGAGCATAAAATTAATTTGCAAAGATAGAGATTCGGGGTCTTTGGTGAGTGTATCATTTTCCTGTTGGATGTCCTATTTCACTTGCTCCTTGGCCTTAGGGACATCACATGTGGTAAAGAGGAGGAACTTTCTTATATTCAGTATTATTTTGTTCTGAAAACTTCTATGACATATGCAAGACACATGTCATCCCTATATTTTTAAATTTAGAGACTAATTCTTTTAAAGTTACTCTATGAATTCTTTTCATTCACATTCCAAGATTTTATCATAACCTTTTTTGGCAAGCTTTGCCATGAAGACTTTCCCCCAAGGGGAAAAAATTAGGCTTGTTGATACAGTCCCAGAAATATTTCATATTTCAGTTCCTTCAGAAACACCCACTCTACTTTCCCAGCACTTTCTTTTACTTTGAATTTAGGTTTCAACAGCAATAGAGCCTAAGCAAAGCCTTTTTTTCAGTAGTTTGTTAAAGATGCCTCATTAAAGTGTTTTTAATTACTTAATAAAGTTTATTTTCATCACAGTGGATTATTAATTTAGCCAAACATAAAGGGAAAAAATTAAATGATCTGTAAGTACTATATGTGATACTTCAATTCAGTGGTTCTCAGCCCTGGTTACACATTAAAATCACTTATAAAACCTTTGAAAATACTACTGTCTGGATCCCACCTCAACCCAATTAGATATGAACACTGGAGGGGGAGCCTGGGCATTTCAATAGCCCCAGTGATTCCACTGGGCCATTGAGGCTGAGAATCACTGCCCTACTCCTTCAAGCAAACTGAGAACTTCTAGAGTAAAGTTCACTTCAGAGAACAGAGTTTTGCCAAGGACAACTCAAACATCCTGACAAACCTTGGGTGGCCAGGACCAAAACAGTGCTGACTGAACCTTTCAGATTGTTGCCTGCCATCAAGAGTTCCAAACTATACAGTAGGCCCAAGGTAATCTAGGAACTCCTGAACCACACATACTTTCTACATGGAAGACATCACTGAGCCAAGATGGTAATGTAAATTCTAAGGCCCCGCATCACACCTACAGAACTGGAAACGCTTAAGAGTGAAGTCCTCCAAGTGATTCACATGCACACTACAGTTGAAGAACCTTCCTACTAGAATAATGACTTTCAACCCTGTTTCATGTTAGACTCAACTGGGAAACAAAATTCAGGAGCTCAGAGTCCACATCAGGCTAAGTAAATGAGGATTACTGAAAGTGTGACTCTGGTGAGAGCATTTATAAAACTCTCACAAGTGACTACAATATATGGTCAAAGTTGACTCACCCTCTAGGTATCCCATCCTCCAAACTCCCACGGAATTGAAGCTGCTTTAATTAAGGAAATCTAAACCACCCTGCCTTCCCTGGAATATTCCTGGAAGAGGTCAGCATTATCTAGAAGTAGGGAGAAAAGCTGAGATTTGCCTTTAATCAAAGGTAGTGGGATTAGGGCAACAGAGAGTAGTCAGATCCCAAATGTGGCTTGTATGCATCCTACTGAATTTTAAACATGATTTACAAATGATTACCAGTATTCTGAGTCCAAAGACATTTTATTTGATCACTTGTTAATTCACAACAGAAAAAGATATTCAATTTATTCCCAAAGAGATTTGTTATTCAATTATATTTATACATTCATATACTATAACAAGTTTCAACATGTAACAATTTGTTTAAAAAATCTGGCATAATACAAGGCCTAAGGATGGTTTAGATAAATGTACAGAGAACTAAAGGTTGGTTTCAAAATGATTAATTATACCTAATAAACCACAGACTTATTTGAATACCTCACCATTGGCTTTAAATACTAGCCCACAAAAAAAGGAATCAGACTTCTTAGGGAATAGGACAAATGACTACTGAGAAACACCTAAATGAACTAGATTTGTAGTCAGTTCAGCAGCATCCTAAGATGACTCCTTTTACCAGCTTGAGAATGTCACAGAGGCATAAACACTAGAGATGAAGAACTCCCCAGTGTGGTATTTATAATGAAGGCTACATCCATTAGGGAACACAAACAAAAGCCTGCTTTTGCTGAGGAGCCTGTGGCTGTGGGTAGGTTGCCTTCTATGCTAGTTTCTCCTTCACTGAGGAGTGAATGCTGAACTTAGATCTCCTTGTAATGACAGTAAATTGAAAAGAATACAATAAAACGTCATAAATCTATGAGAATGAAGGGTGTGGTGTTACTTAGCTGTAAAAGGAGGGGCCAGCACTTGTGCATGTCTTCAATATGCACACTCTAGCCAGTTCTAGGAGGACTTCCTCCTCAATTAAATTCCAATGGCACTTGGCCCCTCCTCATTCAAGGAAGACCAAGAAATGCTTGCCGAACTAAAGAGCAACTAGCCATTATTTTATTAATTCATTTAAAAAATAAGCTCTTTGAAAGCTCTGGAATCTGTCAACACTCTAGTGTTTTAGTAATATCGGAGAAAGAGAGAACTTTTATGATTAAAAAAACAAATAATACTGAAGGTATTATCAGTAATATTAATAAATTCCCAAATCCCATAGATGATATGGATTTCGAAAATCTTTAAAAAGACTCCAGGGAAGAGTATGTGCTGATCTGAGACCTTCAGAGGATCCTGGAAGTGACTGTGTTTATGCAATTAAAATGGTATATCAAGAATAAGGAACAGCATGAACAGAGGACAGGATATGGAGTGCTGCAGAACAAGCTGTTGCTATTCTTTCCTCACTGATGACAACAGCAGAAATAAAGAACAGCAGATGATTTAACTGGTCAATGGGTAGTTCTCATGAGGGTTTACATATGCTGAAAACAACCATGTGGATAAAATTATTAATAGATGTTTGGAAAAATATTTGGGCCATTTATTTTTTCCTTTCTCTTTTTAATTTCTACTTCACTGAAGATAATCTATGAGTTCAAACCATTAACATTTAACAGAGGTTATTTTTCAGCTGCTTTTAATCTTTTATATATACATAGAAGTCAATGCAGCCCATGGCTTACCACAATGGTTTAAGAACCAACAAGGACTAGACTGAAATTTAAGCCAACTAGCTGTGTGACCTTTGGCAGGTGTCTTGACCTTTCTGGATTGCAATTTCTGCAGAGTTGTTCTAAGAGTTAAGCAAGACAAAAGATGTTGCAAAAAGCCCTATGCCTGACCCATCTGAGGGCTCCACAGACAGCAGCTCTTGCCATTACCATTACTGCTACCATCCTATATCATAGGCTTTGAGTGACAAAGATAAACACCACTTATAGCCCCTTTGTGATCCTCAGCAACTCACTTAAATTTATGTAGCCTTGGAACATCCATGTGTTGGGACCTAGAAATACTTATTCTACAAGATTGTTTTGGAAGAAGAATATACATATTCTTTTACATTAGATGAATACGTTAATATTTAAATTTACATTTATTAATATTTTCATGTTTTATATGTATATGTGTATACATATGAACACACTACTCTTAAGGCCTTGTGTTTTCTCCTTATTACTTATTTTAAAGCTAATGCCTAACAGGACATCCCTATTACTGATGAAGATGAAGTCGATTATGAAACATAGACCCACACACACAGTACAGATCCCCAGACATGCATGCAAGCCCCACAGTCATCTTAGAATGCTCAAAGTTTCAGTCATGTGTCGGCCCTCTGTCAGCTTCCATTATTTTATTAATTACTTTAAAGAATAAGTTTTTTGAGAGAACAGTTTCCACTCCACCTGGAGAGAAGGAAGCCGCCTTTATAAAAGTTGTTTTCCCTAGGGCTTCTTCCCCAGCCTCTACATTCCAGGTATTTTGATCAACCTTCCTTACAAAGCTGTCAAATTGACAAGATGGTAATGAGTACCTCTAAAAACAAAGGAAGGTCCCCAACATTTATACAACCATGCTATGGCAAGAAGGTGCTTCTGGGGTCCTCTCCCCAGATGTGGTGGGGCTTCTGAGCATAGCTAATTCCCGTCCCAGGACTCTTTCTCTGAAGCCTCTCTACCCTTCTGAACTGCTCCTTCAGCTCCAGCACAAACTTCTTAATCAGACTTGCACTGGGGTGAGACCCTCAGAGGGCTCTGTGTTTCTATGCCATCTTTGTATCCTTTGTGTACCCACTGTGTAAGCCCTGGTCCACCGCGACTGCCAAGAGGGCACCCAGAGACTACAAATATGTGAGCTACAGCTGAGCAAAGGGACATATTTGCTTTCCATCCTGAGCTATAACTTGACCTGTAGCAAAAACAAAAATACTGCAATGTGTATTTTTTCCCAGAAATGATAATTATAGTACTCCAAACATTTTCAAACTTCAACTACCAAAATGGAAAAGGAATTTCAAAAAATAATTTATTAAATAGGAACTTATATTCTTGGTAGCCCTTACATGGAAATTATAGTTATTTTTCCTTCATAGCCATTAAAGGTCTTGGCTCCTGGCTCAAAGCTGTCCTCCAGGGTGAGATGCGGCTCAGTTTTTAGAACTAAGGTAAGTGGAAAGAGTTCTCCCTAGTCACAGGAGGGATTTTGTAACATGGTTTTTCACATCAAAAACCTGGCAATTTAAGAATCAGTATTTTTACATGGGTTTGTACAAAGGAACTTTTTCACATCTGGGTGATACAATGTGCCTGCATCAAAAGATAATGCTATACAAGGGAGGTATGAGGATAGGTAAGACACCTAAAAAATGTAGGTAGCATTTGTTGCCCTCAACACAGAGAAACTAAAGCAGATACTTTAAAGCAACTGAGGCCAATAGGAGAAGGAGACCAGGAACTAGAGAAAAGGTTAGTTCAAGAAGAATTAACCTAGAAGGTAACACACATGCACAGGAAATCAATGCGAGTCAATTCTCTGTATAGCTATCCTTATCTCAACTAGCAAAAACCCTTGGTCCTTCCTATTATTGCTTATACTCTCTCTTCAACAAAATTAGAGATAAGGGCAAAATAGTTTCTGCCGGGTATCAAGGGGGTGGGGAGGAGAGGGAGGGGGTGGGGGCAGGGGGCAGAAATGACCCAAACATTGTATGCACATACGAATAAAAAAAAGATAATGCTAAAACACCCCTGCTACCAAACACAGAAGGTATAGTACCCAGACTCCTCTCAGGAGCAACACAAAAATCCTAGTTTCTTTCAGCTCCTTTTAAGAGAGCATGCTTCCTCACCCATTCCTCACCGGGTCCTTTTTGTCTAGTCAAAATTTTTCTGGACCCAGGACTTTCACCAGGATACACCCGTGATAACTACCACTGTCAGGTTTTCCAACACTCATTGGTTCTCAAGCCTGAGCATGCTAAAGGACTTTTTGAAGCACAGATTGCTGGATCTCATATTCAGAGTTGCAGATGTAGTTAATCTATGGAGAGTCCCAAGAATGAGAATGTCTAACAAATCCTCAGGTCCCTGATGCTGCTGCCCAAGTATCATGCTTAAAAACTGGGGCTTTAGACCATATCTACTTGAAAACTTTAGCACCTTTTAAGCTTTCCCATCTTCTCTCCTTCCTCCAGGAAAAGCATGCTTTTCTGTGTCTTACCTGCCTGTTTATCTTTTCTAGCGCTAACTCTAAAAATAACAGAATAGTGACATGCTTGATGGACCTGAACCCATCACATCCTCTTCTCAATTGAACAGCAGCTCACACAGGACCCACCATCTTCATCCTGAGACAGAATTCAGAGAGGTGCACAATGGAGAGAAAAGACAAACTGCCAAGTTTCCAGAGCAAGAAGGGGTCCCAGCTGCTGACAGTGTGAATACCATGCTGCTCCCAGATTCTAGGATTAACTTTCATTTTTGAATACATAAAGGGACACAATGTTCTATAAAGGAGTTTAACCAGTTTAAAGAGAACAAAATAATTTATAATGAATCAACTCTCACTAATTCCCACTTCAGTAATTGGGAATCTGTATTACTTGAAGTAACACTGTCATGAAATTTAACTTCACATATATTATGGGGAGTGGACTCCATCAGTTGCGAAGGACCTATGTTCCTTTTATGTTTTTGTTCCTCAATCCCTAGTATGTAACCCTGGTCTATATAGTATTCCAACCAGTGGGAAAAGTGGAAGGAGAAGACCCAACGATATGAAAAGATATACTATAATTTCTGCTCACTTCGGAGATCAGGGTTTAGTCACATGACCACATCTACTTGGCAAAGGAATCTGGAAAATGTCTTTATTTTGGGTAGCCAAATCTCTAAAATCTTATGTCTACGTAAGTCGAAGAGAATAGACATGTAAACATGGGGACAACTAGAATCCTTGGCAAAAGTTTCCTATGAAAATGAAACATCCAAACAATGTAAGTGTTTTGCCATTTTAAGGTTGAAAGATAATAAAGCATTCTGAAGAATCACTTGAGAAACACTCAAATAAGCAACACAAGTGCTTCTTACCAAAGTTCTACATCTGTTTGTTAAAAGTACCTGGAAGATTCCTACTCAGTCACTCACTTCACTACCACTTAGTAATCATCAACTTTGATAAAAACAATGATATACAGAAAGCCCTTAGTCATTACTGAGCCCAGATTTTCCATACATATGAACGCCTTAAGCACGAAGCCTAGCCTTCTTTTTGAAATAGTCCTGTAACTCAAAATTTTCAACAAATAATCTAATCCTTCCTATAATTAAGGCATGAAAAAAAAGGAATGGGAGATTTAAAAGTTTAACTACAAGAGGATGAGGGGATTAATATGCTTGTTCTTGCATAAAAACATGGGGATGGTTCGGTCCCTAGGACTTACTTATCAAAGGAGAAGATCAGAAATTCTTAGGCATTTGGGAAGAAAACAGTGGCTTAGAAAAGTCAAACGCCTTACCCAGGGATCACTCAGCTAATGGCCAGAAGCCAGGTCCTCTGGGGAATCCTGCATTGATTCTACCATGACACACAGCCAGCATCCTAACCTTGAGGCTATAGTCTGCATCTTTCCCTGACAATTATTAAAATCTCTTACATAATACTTAAAATCACTTAGAACCTATCTATAAAATGACTGATTACAAAGGTCCTTTATCATGAAATTGGTAGATATACAAAAAGAATGGTGGCTCACACCTACAATTCCAGCTACTTAGGAGGCAGAGCTTGGGAAGATCACAGTTCAAGGAGAGTGCAGGAGAAAAAGATAGGGAGAGCCCATCTCAAGTGGTGGCATGTGTCTGTAATACAAGCTACGAGGGAGGCATACAGAGAAGGATCTTGGTCCTAGGTTAGCCCTGGGCAAAAAAGTAAAATAACTAAAGCAAAAAGGCTGGAGTTAGGCTTACTTGGTAGAGCACCTGCCTAGCAAGTGGAGGCCTTGAGTTTAAACTCCAGTACCATCAAAAAAACTGAATCAAACACAAATGACACTTTATATGAGTAGAGTGGTTTAAGGAAGGTCAGAAACAACCTATGGTGCTGTCCACCAGCCAGGTGCTGACGAGATACCTACCCATACATGTGGAGCCTCGCTCCAGGAGACATAGGGATCAAACAAACTCATGGTGGTATGGATGGCAGGCCTACTGAGATGGAACACAGAGGCAGTCTGTCTATACACCACGGGCTTCACAGTAGGGCCCCAGCAGAGACAGCTCCCATAAAGAACTCTTGTGGCGTCCACACCATATAGCTTCTGAAGTAACCTAAGCCCTAGGAAGTTCCCTTCAAAGCAAGAAGCCAAGGCAGACTAAAGTGGAAACTCCTAAGACCAAAGACCAGATAGGGTCCTGCAGCACTGCAGATGGTGGAATGCCTCATATGCAAACTGAATATCTGCTTGTCTTGGTGTGGACCCCACCTCTGAAAGCCATTCTGTCTGTAAAAGCCCATCTGGCAGCCATGGCTTCCTCACAGTTAAACAGCACTGTTCTGTTCTTATATGGATCCCAGGTTTTGCAGTGGGCCTGGACTTTGCACACATCCTCTCCTGTCAGGGGCTAGAAGACTGTCTTGACACTGAGTGTATATCTGCCTATGGGGTCTTGTGGGAGTGATACAGACAAATAAGGGACACAAAGCCAGCTTTCTCTATTTCCCCTCATTTACTCCTCTTCCTTTTCCTATTATTTTGTTGTCTTCAAGTCACTCCTATTCTCAGGAAAGCCACTTCTTAAAGTTCAGGCTTGATGTCAAGGGTACCCTTTGTCCCTATTATAAAGAAGAGTAGAAAATTTTGCCTTGAAAAGGAAAAGCACTACACATTAAAAAAATGAGCCTCATAGAAGGGCAAATATGGACTAGGGGAAAGGTAATCCCACAGAGTTTCTTTGTAATAGTGGACTGGGAATGGTGCTTCACACCTGTCATCTCAGCCAAACTGGAGGCTGAAACTGGGTAGATTACAGCTCCAGGCCAACCCTAGGCAACCTAATAACGGACAGAGGACACGTATTTCTATTCTAAATATTTTTATTTATTTACTTACCTTTTTAGGGGTAGTACTGGGGTTTAAACTCAGGACTTTATACTTGCTAGATAATCCCTCTACCATTTGAGTCACCCCAGCAGCCCTTTTTGCTCTGGTTATTTTTGAGATAGGGTCTCACTTTCTGCCCAGGCCAGCCTGGAATGATCCTCCTATTTATGCTTCTTGCCCTAGCTGGGATGACAGGCATGTGCTGCTACACCCACCATTTCCTGTTGAGTTTAGGGTCTCATGAACTTTTTTGCCTAGGGTTGCCCTGGAACTGTAATCCACCCAATTTCAGCCTCCAGTTTGCCCGAGATGACAGGTGTGAAGCACCATGCCCAATAATTAGTTGAGATGGGTCTCTTCAACTCCTGCCCTGCACCAGGGCTAACCTTGAACAGTGATCCTTAGGATCTCTACTTCCCAATTAGCTGGGATTATAGGCAGTAGTCACTGGCACTTGGCTCTGCATATTTTTTTTAACAAATTAAAATGTTACCTTGCTCCCTAACTTCTTGCCCAATGTCACAGCTCCAGGATCCAGGCTATTACCCCAATTACTGGTTTGACACGGAAAGGGGAATTTTTTACCATCTCCCCTATTCAAGATGTTTCCTCCTAGAAGGCTAATGGAATTCCATCATGTAAGGGCTGTGTGTGGCACACACTTGGAATCCTAGCTTCTCAGGAGGTGGACACCTGAAGTATCACAGTTCAAGGCTAGTATGGGTAAAAAGTTAGAGAAACTCCCAATCTCAACTAATCAGTGGGTGTGGTGGCATATGCCTGCAAACCCAGTTTTGCAGGAGGCATAGGCAGAAGATCCTGGTCTGAGGCTGGCCCCAGGCAAAAGAAAAATCATATCCAGAAAAATCACTGAAAGCAGAAAAGGCCTGGGGGTGTGGCTCAATTGGTAGAGCTCCTGCCTAGCAAGTTCCAAACCCTAAATTCAAACCCCAAGTAGTGCCAAAAACAAAAGGATCCCACTGGCCAGACATTCTTTAATAAAAACGTACATAACACATAATACTATGAATTTGATCTGATCTGAAAGCATTAAACAAAAGATTTCAGACACCTCAGCTGATTTTCAAAACTAATGATTGCATTTCAAAAGGCTATTCGGTCAATAAATCAGTACTGGGCCTCCAATATAAAAAAAAAAAAGCCATGGCAATACAGTGGACTCAGGATTTCCAGGAGAGAGAAGTCCCAAGGTCTTTGTAAATCTTCAAATGGTGTACCACATGACAGATTACAACCACCTCCATAAATGCAATTTTACACTGGCCATTGGGCTCAATAAGATTATTTCCAGAAATTGATCTTTTTCTTCTTGGCTCATTGTACATGCACTTCAGTGACTCAAACTACTGCCAATTACAAGCATTAACAGTCTTTAATTTTTTCCCAGATTTTAGTTTTCTTGTAAAGGACCATCACTTTCTAGGATCCTGTCATTCTTCTTTACTTCCATGACCAGCCTTAGGAATGAGCTTTCTTTCATAAAACTTTTTTTAAGTTCTGACCTGCTCATGACTTCTTCCATGTGTGATAATGAGCTAAAAACCACTGGACAGTTGGCTTGTTACTTGGTAAGCGATCTGTCCCCGCACATCTACTTCAAAGCACATCTGATTCAAATTAAAATTACTACATGCCATGGATACCCTGGGTCACTGTTTCTGGAATAACTAAATTTGCAAATGATAAATAGCAAGGGCCCCATGTGCTTTTTTTTTTTTACTCTTATATAAATCATGGCTGTTCATACTTAGCAATAAATTAACACCTATCTCCTCTACCCCCTACCCATTTAAGAATACAGTCACAAGGCTCCACTCTACCTCATCTGAGGAGAATGTTGGTGGTAACAGTTTATCAGGAAGCCTCCTTCTGAGTTAGAGAAAGATTGATCAATTAGCAGTTCCAAGGGCAATGTGGGATCTAATTTTCATCCTTAATTATGACACTGCAAAGCAAAATTTATTAAATTAAGAAAATCATTTTATATTAGAAAATGACTTAGACTACCTTCTAATCATGATTTATTAAAAATAAGAATCCAAGTTTAACCTGCCAGATACATGTAAAGATGATCAAGTTTTTCAACTGAGTTGTAAGTAGTGACGCATCAACACCCAGCTTCCCAGTTCTCCTAGTGAAACAGTTTTAACAAGAAAACTGCTCTATTGCTCTTCTGACATTACTTCCAAATGAGTGCATCTAATGGCATCTAATGGGGATTCACTCTACCTGTGTTTAGTCCTCTACATGCTATTTTTTTGAGGCTGGGAAGCACATCATCTTTATATTACTCAGAGGGGCAAGTGGTGTTCACTCTTTCATTTAGGAATGTTCCCAAGCAGCCCCCTAGCCCACGTTGAGTATGACAGTTTCTCAGCTCCACATGCTCAAGAGAGCAAGAGGAACTACTAGCTAGCATGGCTTAGGATCTGGCCATGGATGCAGTCATGGGCCTGTCATCATCTGCTCATGTAATTCCATGAACCCTAAGGTTCTCTGCAATCTAAGAATCAGAGAACAATATAGAGAAAGTTAAATGACAAAATACAGTAATCAAAGAGGTAAACCAATTCAATGTGTTATTAAGTGGTAAAGATAAAAGGGACTTTGACTATAGAGAAAGGAGAGAAGAGGGTAGCCCTATGGCAGTTAGAGAGGAAGCTTCAGGGAACAAAGGAAATTTTTAGCAGGACTTTGAAATAGGGATATGATTGAAAGCAGGTATAGCGAGGATGCTGGGAGCAGAGACTATTACTGTGGTCTAAGTAAAAGGAGTGATGTGTGATGTAGCACCTGGTCACATTCACATGTATCCAATGACCCATGCCACATCCACAGAAGAGCCACCATACCCTTATGAGCCTCTGTGCTTTCAAACAGGTATGCCCACGCCTTACCATGCTCTTCTGCCACACTCATCCAAGCTGGCCAGGCTCCACTATTGACCCACCCGATGTTTATGTGAGCATGGAGTACATCCTGGCACTCTGCTAAGGAAGGATCTGGAGATATGAAATTGAACACGCACAGTCTCTATCCTCTAAGAGCTTCCTGGTCATCTTCCAGGAAAAGCTATCTACCCTGTGAAATATCCTTCTTCTCTCTACCCCACAAGTCTAATTCTTCATTTTAGTCTATTTTCATGAACTCTGCACATATACCTATTTTAAAATGTATACACTGCATCATTAAGTATTTGTGCTTGCATCATGGCAACCTGTGACAAAACTGATTTCCATGAGACCTGGACCTGAGTCTGTGCAATGTTTCTCCTCTGCCTAACATGATGTGTACACCACAGCAGGTAGCTAATTGGCTAATCCTTTACTACTACCTCTTCTTTCCGTGTGTCTCTTTCTGTGTCACTCTCTGTTCACTCTGCAACTTACAGTCTGTGGCACTGGGTAACTCTTCCCAGCCTCAGTTTACTCACATTTAAAAGAGTACAAAGTCTCTACTTCATTAGCTTGTTGAGAGGTTTCTTAGAGTAATACCTGGCATAGAAGTATCTATTGTTAGGTATAATTATCATTAGCTGCTGACTTTAAAATTTCTTTTTAAAAAATTCAGGCATCTTTTTATGTCATGGAACCAAATCAACAATGTACACTGTGAGAATCAGTTAATACAAGAGCAAAGGACTCAAGTAATTTAGTACAATTACCAGATGGCACCAACCTAAAGTATGCAAAAATATATGAAATTCAAAAAAACTCCTCATCCGAGCTACACAACCATAGCAAAAGTTCCAGATTTTTTTTGGTGGCATGGGGGTTTGAAATTTGGGGCCTTGTACTTGTTAGGCAGGCTTTCTACCATTTGAACCATGCCCCAGGCCTAGGACCTTAACAGTACACTTTTTACTATTACATCACTTTAGAAATGTCTACACACAGTGAACTGCACATTACTACAATATTGTACTTCAAATGCTTTAATTTCGTTAACAAAGGAATATGGTAAAATTGACATAGGTCCTAACCAGCAGAAGAGAGGGTGTTTCTCAAGGTATAATTCCCTTTATGACTTTTCAAAAATCTTCAAGTGAATTATTTTAAATAGTTAAAATCATGTTCCCTACACACCCATGTTTATTGCAGCACTATTTACAATAGCCAAGTTATGGAAACAGCCAAGATGCCCCACTACCAACAAATGGATTAAGAAAATGTGGTATCTATACACAATGGAATTTTATTCAACCACAAAGAAGAATGGAATTCTGTCATTCACAAGTAAATAGATGGAACTGGAGAACATCATCTTAAGCAAAGTTAGCCAGGCTCAGAAGGCCAAAAATCACATGTTCTCTCTCATACGTGGATTATAGATCTAAAACAGAAGCAGAAATATTACTGGACATGGATCACACACTAAGGGCAGAACGTACACAGGAGGAATAGGGAAAGGGAAGGAAACCTAAAACTTAAATGTGGTTGATGTGCTCTCTGTAGAGGTGTGAATATAGTCATCTTAAATTGGCAGAGGTCACTATGGGAAGGGAACAAGGAAGTAGTAAAGAGGTCTGGCAGAGATGAACCAATGTGGGTTGTAATACACAAGTGCATGGAAGCAACACTAGGAGTATCTCTATGCAGCTATCTTTATCTCAAACTAGCAAAAATGCTGTCTTTCTTATTATCTCTTGTTTTCTCCTCAACAAAATTGGAGAACAAGAGGGTGGGATAGGTTATGCCTGGGGGGGGTGGCCCAAGGAATAGATACACATGTGAGTAAATGTAAAAATGATAAAATAAATAAATAAATAAATAAAAATTTAAAAAGAATAAAATTTCAATGCAGACTATTCAAAAAGCACATGCAATTAACACTTGATAAAAGTTTACATTTCAGGTGCTAAGAAAAAAAAAATCATGCTCTACCAAACACTTAACTGGTGGTGTGGTTCAAGGAGACCTGGCTGACTCAGGTTTAATGCACTGAAACAAATTCCAATATATCTGTGAATCTCTGTTTAAATAACGAGAAGATCCTACAACATCATAAAACACTCTAGAATGGAAGTCATTCCTTCCAATCACTTATGCTATGCCTACTGATTACATGCTTAAAAACACATTTGAAAGACAGTGAAACAAGCTTAGGTTGGACAACATATTTCAGTCTCTGATCTGACTTATTTAAGGAAACTGAGGAGAAATGAGGACAAAAGATAATGGACTAGAATCATGAGAACAAATTTTAGCCCCGAGACCAACTCTCCTCAACAGCAAAGAAATATTTAGGGAGCTGCAGGGAAGGCATCACAAGGACAAAACAGACACCATTAAATTTACTTCATGAAGCTGACTTAAGCCACGATTTTAAAAAGTTATCTCAGGGATCACATCACTGACAAAACAGAACTTCAGTATCACAATACCATCCTACGACAATACACTGTTCCCATAATACTCCTTCCTGCAATGGTAAATTACCATTCTAAATTAATGGCAAATCCAAGGAGGAATAAGTAGTGAAATAACTTTCAGATAAACACTGGCAGTTACTGAGAGCAAAGCTTCCCAGATTATACAGTAAACAGAATTCAACAATCTTGAACATTTAGGATTTCAAATGGCACTTAAAACTATTCAATTATACAGAGAGAAAAAAGGTTTACCTTGAGACTTTCTTTTAATAGGAACATCTACTAACTGGTACAGGTACATCCCTACATATACAGTAATATACTAATGTGCAAATTAAAGGCTGAGAGCTATTAAAATATCCTAAAGTTATTTTTGAAGTAAAGAATATTAACTATAACTAACAAAAAAGGTAATAGCAAACTAAAGGAACAAATCCCCAAGAAGCAAAAAGGACAAAAATAGAATTTATACATTCAAATTCTATTGTTCTTCAAAGTCACCTTAGAAAGTTATAGTTACTCCATTCTGCTGTTTAACAACACTTTTCTATAACATTCCTTTTGACATTTTCTTTTACAGTTCACAAGATATACAATAAAAATCATTCTTGGTACCTAATGGTTCCAGCTATGTTTTAACAAAAATAGAATTCCCCAAAGTGCTTACCTGTGTTATTAATCTGATATGACTCCATATGCCTTTTGGCTATTTCCTGAAATAAAAATCCAACTTCCAAAAGCATTCAAAAGAAAAAGAGCTACAAACACTGTGGGCAATTAAAAAAAAAAAAAAAAAGGAAGAGAGGGAGAGAGGGAGGGGGTGGGGAAGGAGAAACCTTCACCCCTTACAACAAGAGCAGTCTCATTAGGACAAGGAGAGTATCTTCAGGTTTTTACATTTCATTAGACATTTCTTTTGCATAGTCCCAGTGTGTTACAGTATGGATCTTAAATACCCCCCTCTCTCAAGACTGATGTGTTAAAGGCTTGGTACCAGTGTGGGAGGTGGGGGAGTCTTTTGAGAGGTGGAGCCTTGTGGGGATTCTTAGATTATCGGGGTATGCCTCTGATGGGAACTGTGATAGTCCTGACATGAGGCGCAGGCACATATTCATCGTACATTCGTTTTACCAGTTAGTGAGTTCCTTCCCTGAGTCAGCTAGGGCAACATTGTTATAATTGCACAGAAATGTTAGAATCTTCTGGTTATTCTTCTGACTAAAAGTCAGAAAAGATAGGCAAATTAAAAATTAGACACATATCTAGTCATCTCGTAAAGATCAAAATATTACTAATAAAAAATTTTTTTGAAAAAAATTCCATCAAGAAACATGGTGCTTATTTTATGAAGGTTAATTTCAATATTTACTAAGAAAAAGAAATAGGCATTTTAAGCAGCATTAATTATTGCTCTTAAACAATGTCCAAATGTTTCTTCCTAGTATCACTTAAATGTTTAATTTCTCCCAAAACAAATTTAATTAGGAAAAACAAGCCATGACTGCATGAAGGTTATACATTTAAGCTTATGTAAAAACTCTTTAGGAACTATATCTATATTAACTTTATGAAGTAAGAATAAAATCACTGACATTAAATTTCTGTTTATGACTCTGGATTTAATTCAATAGTAGTTGTGTAGTTCCAATGATCAAAAGATTGTGTGAAAACACTAGTTTTTACAATGCTATGGCAATAAAATTTCCCTAAACTGATCACTTACTGCTCTGAGATACTGACGTTAAACATCATAGGCTTCCTGCTCTCCAGTAGCCACTACAGAATGACGCAACACAGGCAGGAAGGACACAGAAGAGAAACTCGGCGTGGTTACCACTCCACAATCTGCCACAGGAACGTCTTAGCTCCATCCACATGAGGGCTTCCCTGGCCTCTGAAAAGAAGTAGGTACCAGCATGCACAAATACTACCAAAGTTCCTCTCAAATGACACAATGAGCCCTGCAAGAGGAAGGGGTCTTTGCTTTAGTTCCAGGGTCTATGTCTACATCCTGCCTGTGACGTCACTGGTGATCATTAAATCTCCACGGATTGAAGAGTTGAGGCAATAAAGCAATAGAATTGGTTATGAACATGAGATCCAGAACTAGATTATCTGGGTCCCAATCTTGGATTTAAGCCTACCTAGATGTGAATCCTTGGGCAAGTTCCTTTACAGGGTTCTTGTACATAGTAAGTAAAGTAGTTCAAATAAAGTACCTGTGACTTCTGGTCACACAATAATAGCATGCCATAAAGGTTACTTATAATTGCACCATACGGCCAAGGAAACAGACTTGTTTTTATTTAGTCATTTACTTCTGTTGGTTTGCAGTGCTGAGATCTAATCCTCCACCTCTCAGCTACACCCCCAGCTAGAGATTTATTTGTTAAACAAATGCCTTTTTTTCATTTTTTGCTGTACAAAGGTTTGAACTCCACAGCCCTGAGCTTGCTAGACAGGCATTCTACCTCCTGAGCCATGTCCCCAAGCCCTTGTTAAACAAATGAATCTAAGTAATATGTTTTGCTAGCAGACAAGAGGACATTTTAACCATGGAAGCTCTGAGAAGATGTGGGATGAAGAAAGAAGGCAGGAAGCTGGAGGAAGAATAAATGTATGTAAGGAAAGGAGTCAAAACAAAGACAGGAAACAATAAAACTTAGAGGAAATAAGAATCAGAAGTGATAAATGCTTACAAATAGAAATTCCAATTTACAGGGTCAGTAGAGTAAAGGAAATTACCATGTCATGGGGCTTTAATGCCACCAATTTGATATGAATTAAAGTATTTATGAACCACCCTTATTTCTTAATCACATCAGTGAATATAACCACTATATATAACCACATCCCAGGTATTGTAGATATGCTGCACACAGCACCCATGTCAAAAATATCTTCAGAGCCCCTCTTTGATTTACTTACTAAGGCATTTCTCATTTTAAAGTAACTGGCTTTAGAAAAAATAAAATGAAACTTCATGCTCAGAGTCTAACATAAACTTCAGAGTAAAAAAAAAAAAAAATTAAAAGAGTTAGTCCTTCTGGCATGAGACTGCCTCCTGAAATCAGCACATTCAGTCTATTCAACATGTAAATAATGCGTACCAAAAACCATAAAGTGGAAGATGAATGCCTGGGCAAACCTTAACAAGTTGCCAATATCAAAATAATCTACTCTGGATGTCAATAAATCTATTTCAAGTGACATTAAAATGTTATTGTTGTTATTAATGCAAATAGGAGACTAATATTAAGGAGCTGTAGTTTTTACTAAACCATGAGCTCATCCTAACATTAATCACAAATGTCCAAAGAGGTATTAGATGCAAACCAAAAGTTATTAATGAAACTAACTAAACTATATGTACATTTTAGTGCTGCAGAGTCAACAAAGTTGCTTTTATTATAATAATAAAAGAGCTTTCTTATGACTAGAACTGTAGTTTTGAATTTTAAGGCAACTTCCCTTTGAACATGAACCCTATACTCCACTCAGCTTCTTTATTGAATGATTAGGACATTTCCTTAAACATGCTAGTGTTTAGTTAGCAACATACAGTTTATACTTTTCGCAGGAATAGTGTCTGAATAGGTCAAGGCTAATAATTACAGTAGATAAGGGGAAGGAAAGTACAACAGGCAGTGGGGAAAGGAAAGGATTAGAAATGGAAGGGTTGCAGCCTGGATTTTAAGGAACTTTAAAAGCAGTGAGGACTGCAGCCAGATCACCACTCATTTTAACCCATAAGGTAGGGAAATTTCCTAGAGGCTAAATAACTTGCCCAGGATTATTGATCCATGGAGATCTCAGGACTGAGACCCAGTGAAAATAAAACTTTGAATCAAAACAATCATGCCTAAATTCTGTGAACCATGTCTTCAGACAAGAGGTCTAAAGATTTGGAAATGTGACTTCCTATTGACCGAAGGCAGATTTACCTCATCTCTGAGGCTGATTCCTGGTTTAGCAAGTTTATCCCACCTTTGCACTGCACAGTAAAAGGAGCAGGGACATAGCAGAACAAGAGCTGAAACACCAAAAATTGAGAAAGCAGGACCTGAAGGAAAGGCTGAGGCCATCTGGAGCCTCCAACTCTTACACTACACTCCACACTTCTTCCTCTCCACTGGCTGTTTCCCCTTTCAAAGTTCTAACATTTACAAAGTGAAAATACACTCTTCCTTGAAATCTCACTTTATCATCAGGCTACAAGCTGTCCTGCACCTGATCTTTTTGCTACACATTCTTGAAAGCATAGTTAGGGCTCACTTAGGTGCATCTTGGCAGCCACTTCCCGCTGCTCTGGAACTCCAGGAGGTCTTCCCACTCCCTGCAGGAGTCTCTTCCACCCCTTGGTCTGGAAGGCCCTTTTGTCCTTTGAAACCCTGCCCATCCTTCAAGGTTCAAATAAAATGACACCTTCTCTGGGAAGGAAAATCATCCCTAATTTTCCCACTCAGAATATGATTCTTACCTCTTGTGCCTTTTTGTGACCTCTAAAATAAGAAAATTCTTATTTCATTCTACTTTCTATTCTACTGAATATTTTTGTATCTTGTCTTCCCATGAAAATGTTAGAAGTAGCTGGAATTACTACTGTACACTCAAATTTTTACTGCATTAAAATCTTTAGTTAGAGTTTACCTGTTGAAATTTATTCTGGATCTTTATATATTGTTTTTGAGATCTCATAGATACAGTGAAGATATTTGTTTGAGCTTTGAATACCCTACAAGGATCCTAAACTTCAACAATCAAGAGAAGAGGCTTCTGAAATAAAACAGACTGAATCTAGAATAAGAAAGAAAAAGAGAAAGGTAAGAAATTAAACATATGATCTGCTATGATAGTATTTTATCATTTCAGGCTATAAATGCTACCAGAAACTCTCCTGGCATTTTTAAACTGGAAAATATTTTCAGTTGGTAAGAAAACTAAGGTGAGTTATTATTGCTGGAAACAGGCAAACTTACATGGTTATTTCAGTGTAAATGAGGTGGCAGAGAGGGATGGAAGACAAACAGATTTGAGAAGTGTGGTGGAAGAGACAGTGAGGGAAGAGAAAAGAGGGGTGACAAGAAAGGAGTAGGTAAAAGTTAAGAGAGCAAATTAACCTCTACAGACACAGGAGCTAAGCAGTCTGGCTAAAAGTCGAGAACAAAAGAATGAAAGAATTAATTGCAGTATCCACACTGTGGAGAGGGACATGCTTCTGAGAAGGGCAGACCATCATCAGGAGCAAAGGGGCAATGGCTGGAGGCTCTCCATTTCAGCAACTGAAATGCCCAGTGCTCTGGATGCTTTTGCCATCCCTTCGTTCCCATCTACCACCTCTGACATGCTGAGGAGAGTAATCAGTAACAGCCCTGGCAGTGGCTGTGGCTGTGCAGCTGGTCGTGCTCTGAAGCCAGGACAGACTGGGCTCAGGAAAGCAGCTTTTTGACTACAGAACAGATTCTCCCATTAATCAGGAATGCTCATGGGAGGAAGAATCTGAGCCAGTCAGCTACTGGTCTGGATATGGCTAATAATTTCTCTCTTAGGTTTCTGGAGGATCTGTGCCAGGGTTTGTTCCAACTGCATACAGCAAGATGCTTTTCCCTTTGTATCTAAAAAAAAACCTGGCAGCAATAATACTAAAAAGAAATGTGATCAGGAGCAAAAAGGCCTGATAAAATGAGGCATAACTAAAATCAAATACAGGTCAAAAAATAAACTTGTCTCATTTCAGAGAACAAATACAGCATTACAGTAGAAGTTAGTGTCCTGTTTTCTATCGACTAGAAATCTCCAACAACCATGTACTTTTCTCCTCACCAGACCAACAGTAATTAGTATTCATGATCAGGATCCTGAAGTATTCCTAAATTCTGAATGTGTTTTATACGTCAAGACACTTTCTGACAATCAATCTGTTCATAGCAGTTCTTTATTGACTGTTCTCAATTAAGGAAACATTTTATTCTTAACTATGTACTCTATTCCTCTCCTCTCAAACCTCTAATAGCTCCACAATGGCTACAAGATAAAGTCCAATTTGTGCTTTAGTTTTATCATGAATTTTGTTTTATAACTTAGTTTCAATCCATTATGTGTTTCATTTATCATTAATTACCCCCTACGTGCCAGGCATTGTCTTTGCTTCCGGGGGAACAGGCAGGCACACAGGAGAGTCAAATGGGGTATGACTCAGACATACAAAGTAGAACAAAGTCCCACCACATTCAAGCATGTGTCCTCCGTGAGAGGATGGGATGACCAGAATGGAGATTCTCTGCCCACGTGGTAGTGTACATGAGCTATAACACACATGGACTTGTATTTCCCTCAGCTGGTCTTGGTTTCCCTGGGATTCTAATTTAAAAATAATCATGTCCAAGACAGTAGGTATGTGTGGCAAAAACTTACAGAAAGAATCTCAACAATTTCAAAGTGAAGCCAAGCAATTTAGGGTATGAGTTTTGCTGACAATCCTAGAGGAAGAAATGCAAGCATTCTCCAAAGGTCAGGAGAGAAACACAGCCTATGGATGAGGCAGGGCATCAGATAAGACAGCAGAAGACAAAGCTAAGTGACTGGAACCAGGAGTCACAAGATAGGAATCTTCACAATTTTACTCATGGACTCCAGACCCTCCAAACATGTAAATGACTTACCTTCCAATCACCATATGAAGAAAAGGAACAAACTTCCTCTACATTGATACACTTTGAAGCATTTCAAAGAGTCATTTCACTCAACTCAGTTTTTGTAGTCTTCCCCATCTCAGGAAATGGTACTAACTGCCCCCAGAAACCTGGGGATCATTCTGGAGTCCATCTCTAACCTGACCCTCAAATCCAATGTTTGACCCCTTTCAATTTTATTTCTAGAAGACACACAGAATCCACTCTCTTCTTCCCACTTCCTCTACCAGCATCGTCATCTGGCCACATGGCATTCTCCTGGCCTCCTTCAGCAACCAAACTAATCTCCCCGATTCCACTCCAGTGTCCAGCTAACATCCATTTTCCACAGAGAAGCCAGAGATGATCTTCTTTAAAAACACATCCTATCACCTCTACCTGAGGCTTAAAACTTTCATGGATTCCCAGTATACTGGGGGTACGTATGTATGGCTGAGTCTTTTCATACCTCTCTCCACCTTCTTGTCCTGACACCTCCTCATCCCTCACTCAATATACCTGAGCCACACCAAACCTTGTAGTCCCCCAGCACAGGAAACTTCTTACCACTGTGGGGTCAGGAACGCTCTTTAGGTTCTTTGCACAGCTAACTCCTTCCGGCCTTTCAGTCTAACTTAAAACACCATCTCTGCAGAGAGAGGCCCTCTCCAACTGTCCTAGCATGCTGTAAGTTAACAGCAACTTTATGATTTCATTTATGCCCCCTAAGACTGAAAGCTTAGGAGGAGCATAACATTGTCTGTCTTGTTCCCCTTTCATGTTTGGAGCACAGCAGGTGCTCAATATTTGTTAAATGAGTAAATGAATGAATTAGGGGGAACCTTGTAAGAGGAGTTTGCTAGGGGCAGACTGATGACCCTTTTCAATGTAAGTATATAGAATAAACATACAAACTTCAGACAACACAAGCTTTAATGAATTAGTTTTGGAAAACAACTTTTACAGCTATTTGATTTTAATTAAGCCTACAAGCATTCATATATAACAGCACTGCTACCTAACTTCTTCATGTCAGAACTACACCAATGGCCCAAGAGAACTGGTAAGAAGCGAGCAGTAGAGAGTCCTTAGCAGTGAGACAGGCATAAGATACCAAACTACACTCCCACCAAAATGAGCACCTTGGAGGTACTGCTTCATAGCATTCAATGTCTGAAAAAAATTTCATAAACAGAGAAATCCATTATATCTAAACCTGGGAAAACATGAAAGCTTCTCCAGTTTACTGTTTTAACATGAATACTTTAATTAACGGGAAATCAGATCTCACTACTTCATTCTTTCAAGTTTAAGTGACTTTTTACTAACAATAAATAAGAAATCTACCTAACATACTAATGGGAGTTTAGATAAAGCACGCCTGTGACTTTATGAGTACCTCAATTAAACTCAATTATTTTCTCAGCTACAAAAGAAACTCTTGAGAATACATTTTCTTCAAGCAGCAAAAAATCCAGGTGAAGATCCAAAAACTACATACAGATGAAATACCCTAACCACACTAGCAGTGTCAACAAATTTAATATAATAGAGCATTCACTACATGACGTTTTTAGTCCACATAAATTTATTTATGTGCATATGTGTAGGAATCTAATTTTACATGAAATTTGTATTTCTGTGGGATTCTGTTTGTTTTCTTTTTGGTTCTAGGCGCCCTCTGAAACAAGCCATTCAGTCAGGCCCGGCCACACCAGTGCAGCACAGAAACATTGCTTTTGGCCCCATGACTGTCCTTTCCTACTTGTGTACTGTGAAAAAAATTAAAAATAAAAGAAAGAAAAGCTAGAATTCAAGGATTTCCTCTGCTATATGACTATGTCCTTTAACTGAAGGTCAAAAGAACATTAAAGGACTTAAAGATTTTAAAGCCCTAAGTGGATATTTTTATGACCCTCATGCCAGTAACACACATTTAACTGACATTTATCAAGCAGAATTCATTCAGAAGCATTCAAGGAAAATCCTGCTATCACTTTCAAACATGATTTATTTAAATTTCTACTGGGCTCATTTTCCTGACAGCCTCAGATCGTTCAAAATGCCACTGAGTGAATGAAGTCATTCTTAAGCCCATTTTACAAGCACTACATACTGTGTGTTGAAATTTTATAATTTTTTTGGAGAGACATTTATTTATTTTGGTGCTACAGATAAAAGTAAATAACATGGGATATAATCATTTTATTTTTTCCATAGGAGGTGCTTCACATAAGATTTACAAAAATGTGAAATGTAGGCCAGCCATGGTGTCTCACACCTGTAATCCCAGCTACTCAGAAGGACAGGAGTTCAAGGGTAGCCCAGGCAAAAAGTTTTCAAGAACCCCATCTCAACCAATGGCTGGGCATTTATCATCCCAGATAAATAGGGAAGCACAAATAGGAAGATCATGGTCCAGGCTGCCTTAGGGATAAAGGGAGACTCTTATCTCAAAAATAACCAATACAAAAAAGGGCTGGAGGTATAGCCCACGTAAGTGGTAGAGCTTCTGCCTAGAAAGTGAGGTCCTGAGCAACCCCCAGTACTCAGTCTATAGGAAATATGACAAAATCAATCATTATATAAAGTAAATGCTTATCAAATGAGTCACCCCATTTAGTGATATGACCTGTATCAGTTTTCAACATTGAAACAAAAGGAATTTTTAAACAGATGGCAAAAATCTTGATGGAAAGGTGAATGTGACTGAAGAGTACACAGCACATGAGTTATGCATCAAAGTTAGTCTGTGATTTTGCTAAAAATCCCTCTGAACAGTAATACGACTGTAAGATGTGGTAAAGACTTCACGTCAATAAAGGAAGCAGTAAAAATCAGAAAGAAAAAAAAAAATCCCAGTGGAGTACTTTGGGTGGCCAAATACTGAGGCTTCTCTGAACCATGATTTCACTTAGGAAGGGCTGGAATGCTCAACTCAGACACCTGGAGACCTCCCTCCTATGTCACCTTTCCTTTATCCCCATAGTCCCCTCCAAGTACAGAAAACTGTTCGTAAGTTAATAGCCAGCTGCCTTTTGTTTACCAGAATTCTGATCTATTTACTGGAATGTTTGAAATCATCCTGTAGGGAGTCATCATGGTTACCAACGGACATACCATCTAATCATGACCACAGCAGCTCTTGCCTGTCCAGAGAAGACAAGCTTTCTGACCTGTTGCTCTAGAAATGTCAACAAAAGGAAGGCAGCATTCAACTTTATCTCTCATATTTCCTTTGCTACTCAACAGGGTCAGCTTCCCTGGTGTGTGGGAAGCAGATAGACAACACAGTTTAATAGCAGCCTTGGGTGTGGTCATCCCAGTGATAAGGGAAATGAAAGTGGAAGGAGTTTGAATAATATTTACTTGAACAGTCATAGCTTGTTCTCCATAAGCTGTTTATAAAGTGCATAATATCACACCAAATCTTAAAATAACCACTGGAATGTCTGTATGGCCAGGGATTAGGGCCCATGATTGATTTTTATCATCAAAAAAGAACAAAAATTGTGGGAAACTCTTAATCTGAGAATGTGACATCATTATAAGAACTAGATACAGGAAATGGAGACACATAAACATCAGCTAAGATAAAAAAGTAATCTATAGTTACACTTACTTCTAAGACTACCTTCTTAGGTAACCATGACATGACATATATGTGCTTAAATATGTTTAGTCCTTCACATACTCAAAGGACCCCTGGGATAATATTTTAAGGTCTGCACTTAAGCAGACATGGAGCCAGGCCAAGAGACATGAAAGAACACACAGATAACATTTTTGAGAGCTGCACGTTGCATGGAGGTGTAACACTGCCATAGCATAATTTTATTTGAAAAATTCCTTACTGAACACAAACAAATTGGCTCTCTATCACAAAGCACAAAGAAGGTTACGCTGTGATTAGCAATCAGAGTGCCTAAGGGCACTGAGAACAGACAAATGGAATATTACTTTTTACTACTACAGAGTTGAACATCACTTTAAATGTTGTATGTATTATAAGCAGGGTATTTAGGCAATTTAACAATCTGACTAGTTGCCCAGTTCTGGGTCAGACACAATTGAGAATATAAGATTTTGTTTTAAGCCTTAGAAAAGTGAGTAGGCAAGGTCCTTTCAGGTCACAGCAGGACCACTATGAGACAGGTGGTTAGTACCCTGTTCAAGAGTTTCCAGGACTCTTGCAGGAGCCACTTCAAATGCTCCTCTGACATGAACAGAACTACATCAAAACACTGAGAAACTCTTTTCCCTGTACTGTTGCAGAAACACACCTCTGAGATTTATAAAAGCTCTGGGAGGTAGACTGAACTTTTTCTTTTGCCAAAGCAGGGGAACAGTAAGTAACAATCTTTAAAATAACAGAAATACATAAACAAGACTGGGATGTGTGCTAGGCACTTCTAAAATGTCCTTCTAGTAGGGGTCAACCAATCTTACCCATCTTTGTAATTTTCAGAACTTTTAACAACAGAACCTGAGAATACATTTTTAAGAGAAGAATTACATTCTTATTTCATCTTCTAAACTAGATAAAGGAAAAAAAACTTGACAAACATGATACTCTATTAGCTCATTTTACTGACAGTTTTCTTGTATGTCTATAGAACCTGGTTTTTATCTACAGACAAATATATGGATTAAGAAAAAGAGGCACTGTATCAATTTTTTTAAACATTATTAAATTCCTGTATTGTGCTTTTGTTATTGGAACAGGAAAAGAAAGGCTACTGATAAGGAGAAAGCACTTTACTTGCTTTTCGGGAAATAAAAAAAAAAAACTTCAACGACATAGAAAAGAATAAAATGTTTTTCTACACTTGGAAAACTAGGAAGTTGTCAGCCACAAACAAAGAACACATCCTTGATTTAGAGGAACATTCCAGTCTCTTAAAAGCTACACAAACATTAATTTGTCTTGTGCTAATCCCTTCTCTCTTCCAACTTTACAGGCAGCACTTAATGCTGTCACTTCCTTCTGATGCAAAAAACACTGAGCAATGGAGACCACAAATCAAAGGCAGGAAGGCACGCTGTAAGAGAATGTCCTGAGCTTCAGAGTATCAACAACGCGAGTCCACTGTTCTTATCTTAGAGAATATACACCATTAAAAGGATGGTCTTACAGATTTCAAAATAAATTATTCAAATGCCCCAAGGCAACAAGCTTAGTGAAGGTCACTAAACTAGAGAATGAGTCAAATTTTGTCATCAGAACATTTTTAAATTTAAAAAAGTTCAAATATTGAATTTTAATGATCTTAAATACCTTTCTTGAGAAAGTTATACACTTCACAGAGACAGAGACATCAATTCTAAAAGCATAGTATGTCTACGAATCTTAAGGGGGCTTTAAAACTGTTTACAATTAATTTTATTTTTACTTGTATCTCCCAGAATGTCTACCATGCACAGTACTATTCAGATTCCATATGGTTGCTCCATCCTTATACCACTGCCTGTATGTCCATTTATTCCCTGGGCTTTTTAGGGAAAGGTCTTTTCCATATTTATCTCAAAAGTCCCTGGGCAGTGGGCCAGTCTCAAATCTGTCCTCCCTAATGAACGGTACTCAGTCAGGAAGGGAGCAGAGATGACAGTAGGGATCCTTGATCCATTCTAAAGAGTACTCCTAGCTAGGTGCAGAGGCTCACACCTGTAATCAGCTACTTCGGAGGTGGAGATCTGGTGGATCACAGTTGGAGAACGGCTAGGGCAAAAAGCTAGGGAGACTCTACCTCAACAAAACAAGCCAGAGTGGTGATGCATTCCTGTGATACCAGCTACTTGGAAGGTAAGAGTAGAAGGACAGTGATCCCAGGCCAGCTGGACAAAAAGTGAGACCCTACCTGAAGCAGAAAGGGCTGGAGGCATGGCTCCAGATGTAAAGCGCCTGCATAACAAGCATAAGGCTCTGAGTTCAAACCCCAGAACCACCAAAAAGATAAAAATAAAGAGCTTGCCTACTTAGATTCCTTTTACAGAAATTTCACAATTAGGATTAAAGTATGAGTGAATATTGGCTGAGGAAACACTCTAGAGTGGAACCAATCAATAATGGTAAATACTTCAAAGGATTAGACTGTTGTAGCAAGGTGGTAAAAAGTGAGGCTGGACTCTTGAGGTGCAAAAATAGGTGACCACAAAAAAAAAAAAAAATAGTCGTCACGGTTTTCACATAAGGTTAGCTGTACTATCCTCCAGCTGCAAGTGGGAGAAACTATAGCATTGTCTGCAGGTGTATTTTTGTATGATTGTGCATTCAGTCCTGTCTCATTAACAAAGATTTTGTTTCTCCTTTCTTCATTAAAAAAATTAAAATCTTTTATGCTCAAAAAAGCTTTAACTCAGAGGATCTCATCAAAATATGAGTAAACACATAATATTGGCAAAACTGCAAAAAGAAAAACCGTAGTATAGTATCTACCAAAGAATTTTTACCTACATTGATAAAATTGTAAGAACATTTGAAATGCTCCTTTTCTGACTAATACAATTCCTGTGTTCCCAAGTTCTTTCCGGGACTTCCTTTCATAGACTTCTTTCTTTTCCACACACAGAACAAATATAAGCTGTCTAGTCTGGATGAGTTGTCTACAATCCCCGATAATGGTCTGGGACTACTAATTACACTAATTGGTGTGGTTTGAATGACCTGATAGATGCATGTAAGAAGACTCAGGAATGACAACTCCTGGCGGTGGTACACACCCTCTGGTTGATGGAGACAGTTTGGCCTGAGGCAGCAGCTCAGCTCTGCAGGGAGTGGAGAGCATCCTAGACACAGAAGGAGCAGCTCCAACTCCTCTCAGGAACTTGCCCTGCCCGTGGAGTGGTCTGCACTCACAGCTCCCTTTGCCAGCAGCTCAGAGGACTGGGATTCCAAATCCTTTCTTTGCTCATGTCAGAAAAAACCTTTGTTTGTGGGGGCCAGGGCTCAGCCGGACACAGCTGGGCTAGGCAGCCACTCAGCAGCTCTGTGTGAACAGAGCACAAGTGGAGCCCTGGGAATAACTGAGAGGTCACCTCCAGCCAAGTCAGAAACCACAAACATGTAAGAGACTGCTCAGGGCTACCCAGCAGTGTAAACCTCAACCTGCTAAAGTCAGCCATTGGACTAACACTGCTAAGCAGCATGGCTCCAAAAGAATACCATTTCTCTGGCTGAAGGTATCAGGTTGTTTTTTGACCTTCAATAATGTCTTTCTTAAAAAATGCATATTATGTACATGGTATTTAATTTTAAAAATAAAGCATAGATGTACAGTAAAACCTGCTCATCTACAACCTCTGGTACTCTAACCTGAGAGTAGGTACTGAAGGAGACATACAAATGTTTGAATTAGGCAGATATTGGGACAAAAGAGATGGTTTGAAAGTATAGGGTTAAGAGTTAAAGCAAAAAAACAAAAGACAAAAGCCGCCCCCCCCCAAATGTTAAAGCAGACAAAAAGAGGGAAAATCAATGCATTTTGCAGAGGATCAATACACTATTTTAACTCTAGAGAGTGTAGAAAGCATGCTCTAAATATCAACTTGGACATTTGGTTTTTACACCAATCCTTTCTGTAGTCCTGATATGGTTAAACAAAATGATCTCTAAATGCACTCATTCATACTTCTCTTGGCACTGGGATACAAAAATCTTTAATCATGACTTTTTATTTACCTTGATGTGCACAAGAAATCACAATCACCAGAAGGTCAGTGTATAACTTCCCACAGCTAAACTATAGGTATAATTATTCAAACAACTGCTCCTCTCCAACTGGTCTTAGGCCAAGTTCCCTTAAGTTTCCTGTTTTTATTTCCCAGATATCTGATACTGGCTTCCGCCTTTTGGTAGCCCTTTTTATTTTCTTTGTACAAGTTATCAAGACATCAAAACAGTAATGATTTAAAACATGTTTTTAAGGACGATTCTAAAACTTTATATTCATAATGTAACAATTTTAAATACTGAAAAGTGCACTACTTATAAAAATAACTTTGTCTATACTTTCTTTCTCCGTGACATTGCTGAGACATATATATATTTAGATTTTAGAATCATTTCATATATTCATATGTATATATATAGATATACGTACACACATATATTTAGGTGCCTGTGTGTGTACATATATACATACATACATGCATATACACATGTAAGCATATATACTCCAAAATGAGAAAGGCAAACTATTATCAATTTATAATTCTCTTTACAAAAGAGTAGGACAGCAACACAGATTTAAAGTTGCTTAATAGCTTTACTGACTTAATTAAATAAGTATCTATGAATAGCGCTTGAGTAAAGGAAAAATCAGCTGGGACCTTGAAGTTTCCTGACCTACCTGGAAGACAAGGTTAAATTTGTTTTTTCACTTGCCCAAAGGAAGGGCTAGTATTGTCAAATTTGATAAGCAATGTGAACTAGATTCCTTAAAAATATTTTAAACAATTTATACGAGCTAAAGCAATACATTCCCCAGCATAATTCAGTACAGCTTTTAGATGCAACTAGCTTAAGAAAAATAGAATCTATGCTGAGTAATTTTAATAAAGAATCTGAGTAATTTAAAAATTAAATATCTGTATACATTAAAGTCCTAGCACAGAGAAGTCGTGGTCCCTGCAAAACAGATTTCTTGGCTTCATAATAAATATGGAGCATTTGAGACATATATTCTATTATCAATGAGTACATTAAAGTTGGGAAAGGCCAAAAGCTTTCCCTCAACTTCATAAACTTCATTAAATACACAGTGCCCATCCCATTTCTTTCCTTTCTTCATTAGAATAACAGGAACTTATAAGAAGAGCTGTATGAACTTAACTCTGCTAAATCTATGGGGTTTTTTTGGGTGGGACTGGTATTTGAACCCAGGGCTTTGAATTTGCAAACCAAGTAGTCAAGTAATCTACCACGTGAGCACATTTCTAGTCCATTTTGCTGTTATTTTGGAGATGTGATCTTAAGAACTGTATGTTTGCCGGGTCTGGCCTCGAACTGATCTCAGCTTTCCAAGTAGTTAGAATTATAGGCGTGTGCCACCAGCACCCGCTAAATCTTATAGTATACAGCAGTTATATTTTGGGGGAGCACATAATTAACTCTTGGTATCTTTGATCCTGTGAATTAATGGTCCTACTGGATGATTTCTACTATAGTCAATACTACATCAGGAATGATTTGGGGAGATGGCATTTAATACCTTGCAAGAGATCAATATAATTACACACACACACACACACACACACACACACACACACACACACAAGACACAAGGTTTTATCAGTTATATCTCTGAAGTTTAACAAAGATCAAATGAGTAAACTTATATAAAGGATCAACTCTATTAAAAACAAGTCATTTCCCAGCCTCCAAGTTCCAGAATTTATTTTGTCCTAACACATGTAAGATGAAATGTCTCAAATTACATTACATATTTTTGTGTATATGTGGTACTGCGGCTTGAACTCAGGACTTTCACCTTGAGCCATTCCACCAGCCCAATTTTTGTGACAGGGTTTTTTAAGATAGGGTCTCGTGAACTATTTGCCCAGGCTGGCTTTGAACTGCGATCCTCCTGATCTCTGCCTCCTGAGTAGCTACAATTACAGGCGTGAGCCACCCGCACCCAGCTACATTATAATTTTTATAATTTAACATTTACTTGAAAAAAGTTTTAATTTCATAGTGCAGTCATTACTATGCACTAATATTGGAAGTGAAGCAATTTGTAGCACATTTTGTTTAAGCAACAGAGGTCAATATGGGAAGGTGACGAGGAAGTAGTGAAGAGGTCAGGTAGAGATTAATCAACTTGGGTTGTAATACACTTGTGCATGGAAGCAATGCTAGGAATCTCTCTGTATATTATCCTTATCTCAACTAGCAAAAACGCTTTCTCTTTCTTACTATTGCTTATGTCTTCTCTTCAACAAAACTGGAGAAAAGGGCAGAACAGGAAGTGGGGGGGGGGTGGGAGAGGAGGGGTGGGGGGGGCAGGGGGGAGAAATGACCCAAACAATGTATGTACATATGAATATATGAATAAAGAGAAAAAAATAAAATAAATAAAAATCAGGGTTAAAAAAGAAAAAGAACAATGGAAGAAAGTAGCAGAACACACAGAGGTCCAGTGATTAAAGTCATGATGCTGTCCCAGCAGCACCAAACCGGTTTCTCCATGCAGAGAAGTGAATTCACACAAACATTTCATGACTTTGCAATGTGGTGAAAATCTGGCAGGAACCCTTTCTCCCCACCCTAGGCCAGTCCTGGTTTGAAAAAAAAAAAGAAAAAGAAAAAAAAAAAGATTTCTGCATGAGAAAGCTAGGAGGGGATTCTGCACACTTCCACAAGGGTCGGATGAAAGGTATGCCCAGATTCACATGACCACATTTTCTTGAGTTTTCTGTGAGCATTCCCGCTAACCCCACACACATATTCAAAAAATTTCTTTGAGGAAAAAGTTCTACTAAAGCGTATAATATATATATATGTAAATTTTTTAATACTAGTTAATTTTTTGTGTGCTGATAAACATAATAAATGACATAAAAAGTCAGAACATTTGATAGGACCACGGATGTACTATAAAGCCTACAGATAAGGAAAAGTAACAACCAAAAATAAAATTCAGCACTCACACTTTACTTGTGTGAAATAATGAAATGTAAAAAATGAAAACTGGAATAAGAAACTCATGATAGTTCCTTAGGTAGAAGTAAAATAGTAAATTTTGAAGTACAAGATAATTAAAAGTTAATGCTGTAAGGTTTTTAAAAACTGACAGGAAAAAAAAAGTTTATAGAACAGAACTCATCTGTCTCCATGTCAAAATAAGTTTAACTTTGGCAAATACAGCTATCAGACATGAAATCAAATTTCCTTTTGTTTTAAGTAGCAGGAAAAAAATACCCATAAGAAACTCTATATGAACTCAGTCTTTCTTATTTCTAATCTTTACTTTCTGGATAGGGGTATGTATTTTATGTAATTTAAGATTCCTGAGTAAATGCTTTAAAATATCATTTAAGATATTCAAAACATATCTTTTAAAAAAGTCAAAAGCAAACTCCTCCAGTACATCTGAAATATGATATAATTTATATGCTTGTACCCTTAAGGCCATTCAGAAAGTGGTCCTTCAGTAAAAGGCAAACCAAAGTCAAACTGGCAAATTAGAGGTGTGGAGGTACGTGGCTTGTGTGCAAAACCCTCCTACTGAAGGAGCATATGAGTGAGGGCATGAATGAACACACCATCAGGCCAGCTCCAACATGGAAAGAACAGTCCCACAAATCACCTATGTAGAATGCTTGGGGTTCTTCTGGACCAAGACAGTTTATGACTACTGTCCTCTGTCTTCAGAGGGCCATCTTAGTGCCCTGCTCCGAAGCAGCTCTAGTCCCATGGGTGGTCTGAGTGGGTCTAATGGTCTCAAACACTTACAACAGCTTTTTTGAACAAGAGAGTACAAATGAGTCAATTGATTAGCAATCACCAAAATTATATAGTTCATTTTGTACTTCCACTCTGATGGGTGCCAACAACTGTGCTTGAGGCTAATGTTTACTTGGATAATAGTACTAACTAGTCCTTACACTTCCTCCTACTTGCTGCAGAGTATTCGACACTCCCTGCACGAGCTTTACTGCACACATCCTTTTATGTCACTGTTGGTGTGTTAACATTGCCAGTCACTTTTTTCCTCCATTAAGCACATTACTGTCACATTAATTGTCCTAAAAATGTTCCTACTCCTCACATCACTGAGATACTCAGCTGTCATTAAGGACACCACTGTCTCGCAGACAGGATGACTCACAAACCTTATCTCCACTTCAGATTGCTCCCTAAGTTCCAGACCTAAAACTCTCTTTTTCCCCTTGATTCTCCATAGACACCTCAAACTTAACAAAACAAACTCAGTATGTATTTCTTTTTCCCCATAAAGTTGTTCCCTCTGTATTCTGCATTTGGTAAATGACACCACTGTATACCTTCGCCATCAGCCTCAGTAAACACCTATCCTGACCAGCATCTCCCTAACTATGTGACAATCACCAACCCCCCAAAATCTGAGTCTTTCCCTTCCTCATCCCCAAGGTCAGCTCACTGACTTGCCTACCTTAATTTCCTATTACTTTGCTTTCTGCCTATCCTCTTTCCTATCCAAAGCTCCTTTCTCTTGTGTTGAATTACCCAAATTTCTCAAAGTTAGGCTCAATTCCCAGATTTTCCAGAAAAAAAAAAAAACCCTTAATTTACTCATCTTACAGGTGTGAGCAGCTCTCATTTGTCCACTCAGTGTAAGTCAATGATGTATAGATAGCATCGTATACCAGTGCTGGACTGCCCATCTGTTTTCATTTCAGCCAAAAATTACACACCATTTAACATTACCTCTAAGTGCTTTCAGCTAAAACAAAGGAGGAATTTCTAAAGCTCCCAGTGATGTCTTCCTCCTTTTGAAAAGGTTCACTATGCAGCTCCAAAGAGGAATACGTTCTACACAATATATGCTATCCTAGAAACCCATGTGATGTGTGATGCAGCAATGACTAAAAAGTATATTTAAGAACATATTTTATAGACGTCACATAGTGACCTCTTTGGCTATTCTCTGCTGGTAATAAATTGGTGTGACTGGATTATTTTTCTTTTCCTCCACCATCTCCTAAGGAGGTTACTCATCTTTGTAGAAAGCTCTGACTTTCCTTGGGGGAGTATCTTTATAGTCCTCAGCATACTATTTCGGAACAATCCAAACATGAATGCTACTTAGTGAGTTAGTAATTAATTAAGTGACAAACAGCTCTATGTATGTCAAATTTGGTTTGCCCCAAACAAAACTGTTGAGTGTGGTCTCAGTCTGCTCCTCCCCTTAGTAAAGGGCATATAGTTTGATTAAACCCTAAGCCTAAGAATGCTCCTTCATTTCACTTTCCCTACCCATCCACATTATCAAATCCTCTTGTTTCCAAATGATATTTCAAATCCACTTATTTCTCTCCATCTTCAGCTTCTGAGTCAGCCACCATTATCTTGAACCTAAACTAATAAAAGAACCCCTATCTGTGGAGTATGTTCTTGCAGCAAACTGTGTCCATGAAGTCTCTGATCCAGCATATTCATCCTTCTTTTAAACACAAATTGTTGTATCTTTGCACACAATCCCTTAATGGCTTTCCCACGCACTCATCACAAAATCCACACGCCATTGTGCTCTACAAGGCCTCAGGTAATCTGTCCTCACTCTTCCTCTCCCTCTCCTCCCCCGCCCACACTCTGGTCACACTGAAGTCTTGCGTTTTTCTTCCTATTCCCTCAACACACCAAGTTTATTCTCACCGTAGAGGGTCTGCGGTATTCTTCCCTCCATGCAATTCCCTCCACTCAGATTACCAAAAAGCTGACTCTTGTCTGCAATCAGATTTCAGTTCAAACTTCCTTCCTTCAGAGAAACATCTCTGATGTCCCTACCTACAGCAAATTCTCCAGTAATTTTCCCTCATAGCATCTTGACTGTTTTTTACAACATTTATCATTATGTATATGATGTTTTCTTGGTCATACTGTATATATTACCTAAACTCCATGAGCTCTTTATCCTCAGCAACTAGGAACAATGCCTGTTACCTGTTTGATATTTAATATTCACTGGATGAAACAAACAGACAGATGAATGTTTTCCTGTGTTTCTTATCCTTCACTGGATGTGGTTTTCATATTTCTGATTACTTCTTGAATTTACTATTACTATTCTGAATTATAATAACTCTTTAAAAAGTCACATGCCTTAAACTTGGAATCATATGCAAACTTAAAAGTCCACTTCTACAGTGTATTATGCAAGTCTTTGTTGTTGACTTCAAGTACAATTACTAAGCCCAGAGTGATCCCTCAGAACACTCTTGTGGCAGCTGCAAAGGGTGGTGCTGTGGTCCCCTCTTCTGGTCCATGTGCATCAATTTTACTTTTGTGACACTCACTGCAGTATATACTAAAGCAAGATGAACAAGTGGTATGGCATGGAATTACAACCTTTGTTAAGATCAACATGGATAATTCACAAATCATTCCCTTCAACAAATTTCTTTCTTGGGAAATACAAATTGCTCTGACAAAGTATTCATAGCTGACTATGGTCCAGTATCTTATTTCCTCTACATTGCTGACAAACGTTTTACAGCAACATGTTCATATATTTTAGGTAAGAAAACACTGAGTAAAAAAGTCATAACCAACTCCTTCCTTTTTTAAACAAATATAAAAAACATACAGGAACATTTTAATACCAAGAAATAGCCAGTGCTATCTATAAATATGATATTGAAATGTCCTGCAATGACTTCCATGCATTTTTTAACATTATAGTTAAGTTTAGAACTCATTTTCAGCATTGCTACCCAAAACACAAAAGTGGGGATCCATGTTTATTATCTGCCAAAGATACAGTTCCTCTTTCCCTACCCCTAATACTGTATACCTTAATAGTATAAGCTCCAAAAGAAGGCTTTGTCTAGTTCTATTCACCTTCCCATAAGAGGCCATCAGAACCAGGCCAGGTTCAGTGGTGCATACTTATAATACCAGCTACTTCTGAGGCAGAGGCAGGAGGACTGCAGTTTGAGGGTAGCCTGGGCAGAAGTGAGTGAGACCCTATCTCAAAAACAAAATATAAACAAAAAGACTGGGAAGTGGCTTAAATAATAGAGGCCTTGAGTTCAACTGCCAGTATTAAAAAAAAAAAAGCTAGGTGCCTGTGGCTCACACCTGTAATCCTAGCCAGTGGGGAGGCAAGGACATTGAGACCAGCCCAGGCAACTAGTTCATGAGATCCTATCTTGAAAATAATCAGTACAAAAAAGGGCTCGTATAGGGGCTCAAGTGGTAGAGCACCTGCCTGGCTAGCACGAAGCCTTGAGTTCAAACCCAGTACCACCCAAAGAAAAAAGAGGCCACCGGAACCAAGTGTAAATATACCAGGTCACCCATCATCACTGGCCTATCCATTTCCCACAACCTGTATAACCCTCCAAAATCCTTTTTTGCACCTTCCAGAACTTATGGTCTGTCATCAGCTAAATCCCTAGATGCTGCTGCCAGCTTCTTGCTCTAGCTGAAAGCTGGGTAGACCCTGGCTACTCAAATGGGGATGACTGCATCTGCGGCATTCCATAAATCCCACGAGAAGGAGTTGTCCTCTTTTGCTCACAATCATCATAAAAAGTCACTCTTCCTTTTCCCTTCAACACACAAACCTTGTTTGCTTGAAGTCCATGCAGGTGCATTATATCATCAGCTACATGTAGTTGTATTTATCAGCAGGACTTCGGCCTCCATGTCCTAATGGTCTGCAGGACAATTTATTCTGGTTCAGGTGTGACCTTACATCTCTGCTGATCTTGTTCACTGTTCCTCAGCCTACTTTTATCATCCACAGTCATTTTCAGGCCTCATTACAACCAATAAAAATCTTGACACCAAGTATCTCTTCTGCAAATTCCTACTCATTTCAGCTATACACCTTTAATAATTCTTCAACCTCACTAAATCCTCTCCTTCACTGACCATTTTACTTATTCATTGTTTCTGGTGCTTCAGTGTAGATTGCAGTCTCTTGCATAACTGTCAACCCTCCTATAGCCCTTCTTTTCTACCCAACTTGTCAGAAAAAGCAACTCTAGTTACTTTTCCACCTAAGCCGCACCTGTACCAGAGCTAGAGAAAGACACACATCCATGCTGGTCTGTCTTCAAACTGATAACCAATAACCTCATGTGACTTACATATCCCTAGTTAATTCACTCATCCTCTTTTGTGAGGTATCTATTTACATTTTCTTCTCTCTCCTTAATTTTCTACACCCCTTCTTCAACCTCAAGATGACAACCTTCAAGATAATACTTCTCTAGAAAAAAAAAAAACTTTGCTCCTCTCATTCTCTAAAGGCACTGCTCCTGCAATCATTGCCTTTCTTCTTTTATTAGCTTCTCCTTCTTTACTAGATCATTCTCATCATAAAACACGCTATTATATCTTCCATATTTTTAAAGCCCATCTTGGCCCTATAACCACCTCCAAAACAACCACCCCATCTTCAGTCCCATTTTATCACATAACACCTCAAAAGAATTTCTCTTATTTCTATTACTTGCACTATCAATCATTATACTATTTCAGGTTAGAAATCCTAGGATCATCTTGTGCATTTTCATCCTTCTCACCTGCTAGCAAATACTATCGGTTCTTCCATCAAAATGGTGTGCATCCCTCCTTCCTTTCAACCCTACTTCCCCTGCTACCACTTAAACCAGTCTCTGGAAGCACCACGTGTAAATAACTGAAACAGCTCTCCAACCACCTCTTGGCTGCAGTATCTGCTCCTACTAATCCACTCTACACCTGCCCCCCACCCAGGCTAACATTGATTTTACCATGCTCTGCTTCTCTGCTCATAAACCTAAAATGATTTCTGATAGCTCATATTACCAGACCCCCCCCACTCCTTGCATGATGTTTAAGACATTTCATAATCTAGTTCCATCTTGCCACCCCATCTTTATTTCCTATTACCTATTTCCTATTTACCAACATAAAACCCTGCTCTTTTAGACCAGCTTAGCAAGTATCTTACATGTAAGTCATACAAATTCTCACTTACACATTTTATTCTTGTCTACATTCCTGAAATCCATCATTATCCAATCTTGTAAACTGTTCAGACTCTACCCTCCTTGATAGCTCATCATATAATTCCAGAGCATAGTTTCTTTACCCTGAAACTCCTATCACATTCCAATAAACTTTTGTTACTATTGATGACTTATTCATAAGCATATCATTAATTCTTTCTAGAAGCAAAGTATATTTGAATAAGTAATACTTTTTCCTTCAAAATTAGTTCTAAGCAGGAAATTCCCCGATCCTGACTTCTTACAAGATCTCACATACTTTTGAGAGACTTATTTTGATTAACAAAGTATTTAACTTTAAATGACCTCAACTAATTCTACTTTTGGATTGTATAGAGGCCATCTGAGAAAATAAGTTCAAATTTTTTAAGGCAATTCAATTAGATACAGCAATTATTCCTGTGGGAATAATCTCAAAATTGGAAGTGCTAGATCTCACAAACAGGCTTTTTAGAATTACTTTAAGTAAATGAAGTTAATCTTCACATTGCAAAGTTCAAAAATATACACCTAACTAATCACAAATGTAGCTGTCCTGGCTTTATGTGAATAGACACTGGAGGTAAGTTCCTATGACAACATCATACTTAGATCTGCTACATCTCCAACTGAGCAGGCAGTGAAGAGGGGATGCTCAAGAACAGAGTAAATAACAGGAAAGTGGCCTAAACAGACATCATCAGCCACCATAAGGCATTAAAAACGCTTGAGAAATGTGAGAATGGCAAAAAGTAACACTTTTAAATTGCTGTGTTATTTTAAATATGAGTGAGTGACTTTAAATATGTATGAGAAGTTTAAAGTAACTACTTAATATCATTTATATCCCTGTTTATATACTGAAGTTGGCAAAATACTCTTTTGGCAGCTGGGGACAGAGATGAGCAATGGGCAGAAATTCATCAGGTAACTCACTGTACTGTCTTAGAATCACAGAGTGACCAGAAGAATACCTGCCATGGTTAGTCCTAGGCATGTGACTCATCCATTGTGTAGAAGTTCAATTTAGCAACGTTCAAATTCAAGGACCAGATTAAATGTGATCTATTTCATTTCCATTGTTTTCTACTATATTCTCTCTGAATGATTTAGTAGCATTGGTAAATACAAAGAGCAATGTTATTTTATAGGTACTACAAATTTCTTAATTTTTATTATCATTTAATATAACTTGCAAACATTGATATATTTCAGAAACTTCATCCTGCTCTACTGCTCAATGAGCTTGATTTTGGGGCCTTGAAAAATCATTGGCATTCCAAACTGCATTACCAACTTTTCCATCATAGGATGGCATTATTTTTTAGAGGTAAAAGGTACATTTAAGAATGCCTTGTCAGCTCTTCCTTCCCCCCAAGAATAAACTGAGACTAATGCTGATCAGGGATAGTACAAGCCCAGGACTTTCCCCAGTGTTAATTTTAGTTATCAGCCACAGCACCAAGTTCTGAGTACTCCACGTGGAAATACTATGGTTATGAATCATATGTTCAAGTTCTCAATCTTTGTCCTAAGTTGTATGCATGAAAGGGCAAAGGTTATAGGCCATGTTAGCATAATTTTCCTATTACTTTAATTTTTAATTTCTCTCCACACTTATGTAATTCTTGACCCTGACAAAATAAACCTTTCCTGTCTCTTCTGAAGAGCGCCTCTTTTTTGCCAGATGAGCTGTCCTCCTAATTAGCAGATTCTTCATGGAGTACCATCCTATGGTCAGTCAAGCAGAATGGACCTGGTGACAACAGATGCTTATTTCACACATACCACTTGTGAAATAACCATCATATAGAGGTGACCTAGACCAGCTGGCACAAGCTTACCCTACTCACACCATTCCACATTTCTGGGAAACACCACACCCAACATCACATCAGCACCTGATACACTTTGTGTATCTCATTTAGGATTCTAAAAGCTACCAAGCTCTATAAACTTGACTTTGCTTTTTCAAGCTCAAAACTACTGTGGTTCAGTTACACAATGCTAAGGCTTATAAATGGACAGTTAACAAGAATGGATACTTACCTTCGATCCTCTTTAAAGCTGAAAGGCACATATCCTTCCTGGAAAATTCAAAAGGATTGTTGCAGGTTCGAATGGTGTCGCATTCACATTTCCCATTGATTATATTGCAGCCAGAGATAAGATTTTCGTTGCACGGCTCAAAACCAAGCAGCTGATCATCATCCCAGTTCTCATCTGTAAAGCAATCACCCACAAAATGTTTGCTTGCTGTCTCACTCAAAGGCCTGCTTGAGAGCAAAGCCACAAAGGGATGTCAAATGACATCCAATTTTGACATTTCAATTTGTGAAAGGCAGCTGGGGTGAAATTGTACAAATGAATGAAACCCAACTCCTCCTAATAACTCAGAAAAGTGAAATACAGCCAAACATGCATACATTATATAGATAAACATATACGTGTTTAAAATTTTATTTTAAACCAAGTTTCCTGGACATTGCCACATTCAATGAAATTATAGGACTCATATTTATTTGTTCATCTATAAAATTATTTTAAGCTATTTTTTCTCTATCATACAGACCAGCTTTAGCTACTCTTCAACTTAATACATGAAGCAGCTAAAAAAAAAAAAAACTTCAACAATTAGATTCCATCAAAAAGAGTAAAAAAATGAGACCCAAAAAAGGAGACCCAATGAGATACGCTCCAGTGCATTTCAGGATAGACTGCCAGTGTCCACCATTACCCACAGTGAAGCCAGCAATAACCTCAATGCAAAGGACAATAGACAAGTGAGAGGCAAGCTGAGACCAATTCAGGTGCTCGCCATGGGATGAAGTAGATGCTAATAAACAAAGTAAATTTTAAAAACAGATTTCCTGGAACCCAGCTCAGAAAGATGCAATAAATATGACCAAACACAGGCAGGCACGAGTTTTAGTAATATTCCTCATAATTAGAACTCTTCTTACAGGAAACCAGACTACTTCTCTGTGGATCCCTGGGACATCACATGGATTTCTTCCCCTCTTAACACTATCTTTAAAAAATACTTTATCATACTTGAATTGAGGACTGTCTGTTAAACAGTTAACATGTTTCTGGTGACTGTACCTGGAGAGAATTTTTTTAAAATGCTTGAATTTGAGAACCCTTAAACATATTGCTCACATTAAGGCAGGAGTAAGTGCCACGCACGGTATGTGTTTTCGGGCTAGGGTGTGGCTTGGTGGTAGAGAGCTTGCCTAGCAAGTATGAGGCCCTGAAATGGATCCTCAGCCAGGGGATGTGTTCTTAGAAGACAGTGTAAACAAACAGTTATGTTTTTACAGAGCTAACATTTACTTCTGGTGTGACTACTGAATGCACAAAGTAGGCAAGACTGCTTTCCCTCACTGCAATAATTGTCTTGCTAAGGAGTCTTTAAAAGAACACCATTTACAGTATAAAATGCTTCAGGGTGCTTCTTTGAGAAGGGAGAAGAAAAAAATCTCTGTTTTGATTTCAGGAGATCAGGCCCACTTATAAGATCAAGGCCTCAGCTCTCAGTAAAATGATTGTCTTTTGGTTTCAAAATTTAAACAGAAATACAAGTAATCTGTTTTAAAATTTATTTTCTTACTTAATCTATACCTGGTCCTTAGAAATAACACATATACACCATATACACAAACAAAGGCATATGTTTATCTTCAAGGTAACTTGGAATTATTAAAATGCTCTGAAAGGAAAACAAAATAAATTGAACAATTCAACACAGAAAAGGCAGTGCTTGTCTTCAGTTACAAAAAGATGCAAAATGGTGCATCTAAATGAATTCTTATTTCTATGTTTAATTGTTGACAAGCAATTAGTACAACCGTCCTAAAACAGTCTGATGAAATTTGCCATGGAGTACTTCTTATAACTGCAGACACAAATCTGTAATTCAGCAGTTCAACCCTAGCAATCTCAAAACTTGTAAAAAATTCAATAATATTTGAACTACTGAAAAACTACCTATGCTTCTCTTTTTCTTTGTATTTCTGAGACCTTTATCACTGTTTTCATAAATATGTATAACATCACCAACTTGAGTTGATTCTACTGCAACGGTTTTTTTCACAATCGATACCCCTTCTCTCCATTATAACTGGTACTCCCTGAAGAAGTCATCCTCCTGAGCTACCACAAAGTACTCTAACCTGTCTCTGTGCAACTATTTTCTTCTACCTCATTATCCACAGTTATCAAAAACCTGCTCAGTGATTCTTGTCAAGGAGAAAGAGTCAAAAATATATTGATGAATATAAAGTTCTTCATGATAAGGCTTGTACCTATTTCTACAGGCTCCTCTTTCACTAATCTCTCTCATGTCCTAATGCTCTAAGCACACTGGGAGTCTCCAACCTCATAACAACTCCTCTCATGCTTTGTTCATGGAGTACCTTCTGCCCAGAACAACTCCTTCCTTCTTCCTTCAAGATCTGGATCAGTGTAAAGTGTTTTGAGATGTCTTCTCTAACTACTCCAGGAGAAAGCTGTTTCATCCTACTGCAAACATCTGCACTACTGTAGTTTTTATCTAATGGACGGAGTCCTCACTGGCAGGATCTGGGTGTTACCCAACCACGGACCACCTTAACAACACTCAGCATACCATTAATGGTATGGCCAATGCAGTTGCCTGTGTTTCTTTTTTAACAAAAAAGTGCCTTATCATTTTCAAAAATGTATACATGGATATCACAAGGAAAAGTATGTTCTAAGATAATATAAAGAATAAGTTTAAATAACACAAATCTTATTTTAAAGCTTATCATTAAAGCATTGTGAGAGGCATGCATTTTAAGGAAGTGCTTGGGCACACCAGTCCACTTCTCACTAAGCACCATCTGTCATCAGTCTCTCTCCCAGTTCTGCTCTCAGGCTGCAACCTCTTATCACCTGGCTGGTATCACCTGACAGTCCTTCCAAGAAGCCCATCTCAAAGCCAAGCTGTTTTCACTGCCAGATGCTCTTCTCACCTTCCCCATAAAAAGCCATTGCCCCAACTCCCTGACTCCAGACTATTTCCTGCTGCTTTCTCAGCAGAAGCTACCTGGCAGCACCAGAGGATGTTCCTGAAGGTACACATTCCCTCATGAATGTCACAGCCACCTTGCCACGCCAAGAAGCATCTCTGACTGAAGACAGAAATGTCTTACATGCTTCTCTTTTCTTGGTTGAGGGGAGACCTTTCAATTCTCTGCTCACTCCTAATCAATACTTTTGTTTTTCTTCTTGTTGCTAAGTTCCCTTAGCAACAACTCTTTTATAGGAAGAAGTACAATATACTTCTGAGACAAATGTTTTTACAGTTTTCTATTACAGAACGTTATACTTTAAAATAATTTAACAGAAAAATCAACAGGGATTGAAAGCAAAAACCTAATGAAATTTGATTAAATCACACACGCAAATCTGAGCAAATCTGAACCCCATAAAGGCTGAGGAGTCCTTATTCTAACGCTTAGGATCAGGAACATTTTAAATTTCAGACATTTTTTGTTTTGAATAGACTTTGTGTTATATTAGCACTGAGAAAATTCTGGATTTCAGATTTCAGGTTAGAGATGTTCATCCTGCAGTGCTGAGCAGTACTTGGAGAATTCTGTTTTCAAATTTCCACATAGTAAGGATCAAGGTTCTGATTTTCTTTCATAGTGCTTGGGTTTTCAGGAAGAAAATAACAGTTTAAAGCAGGGACATCACCTCTTACATATGGCAAGTAGGATTTTTTTCTTGGTGTTCTGTATGTGACAAGATGTAGTTTTCTAGCTAGAAAGGGCAAAACAATTAAGGTACTTCTGCAAATGTATTTTAAAGTTGTAACTTCTACATTATTACAAATTAGGATATTAGGGCATTTCTCTAGATATAAAATGGGATAAGCCTAATAAACAGATGTACGAGTTCAAATCTATACATGTCCAAATACATGAGTACTACACTGGAGAGTCAGGCACGTGTAACTGCTAACCCAGCATCTCCACTCAGGTGTTTAGAAGACATGCTGGAATATGATGCTTTCCCTTTTCATCAAGACAACATGTACAGAACTACCTCATGTGTACTTCCATTTTATCCCACAGAACATTAAAAAATGTATTATCAAGGGCTGAAATTTAGTAACTTGTACTGTTTTTAATCAAGTGCATTCTTGAATGAAACTGCTTTAAATAATATCTTGTTTATTATTTACTTCTTACCACAATGCGTGGTGGTGAACATAAGGACTCACAAGTACAATTTGGTGCACAGCCTCTAGTTAGACTAATTAACTAAAATTTTAATACTACTATGGAAATAGTGCTGACCTTACATAGCATTTGAAAAGGACCTGGGGTCCCCCCAGGGTGTACAGCCCACTAAAAAGCACAAGTATGTCCCTCCTGGCACACCTGAGCCACAGCAGCACAGCATCCAAGTCTGAGAAATAGCAAGGACACTTGAGACCTCTTCTGCCAATAGTCACTACTGAAGCATAAAAATGGATGTTTCTTTAATTTGACTTAGTTAATATGTAATTGGTAAAATGGAAAATGTTATTAGCATGTAACACAAAAGTTGTATTAGTTCAAATGTGATTTTTCCCAGAAAATTAATGTTTTGAAAAAAACATCAGAAGCAGGACAATTTTTATAATTAAAGGAAAAGTCTTAGTAATATATGAAGACCTGAGCCTGATAATCGTGTTTCAATTCCTTCAATTAGTACTAAAAAAAAAAAAAGACTGCTTTACTGGCTGCCATTTTCACTAAATGAAACAATCTAGGGAGGTTGCCTATACAAATGAAAAAGTTAAAGATATTCTGTCCAGTATTAAAAAAACAAAAATGGCGGAAGAAATGATTCCCGGATCTTGCATGTAATTCTCATGAAACTGGTCTCCACTATGACTGACTGTGGGCCCCAGGCTCTGAAAGGAGTTTCAGAGCCTGTGAGGCTGCAAAGGATGGGTTGCGAGGGATTCAGGTGCCAAAGCCCAGGGCGGCCTACCTAGGCCAGTATTTTCATTTGTGTTCTTACAGTTTACTTTTAACCCCTTATGTACAAGGTCCCAAAAGTTTTGAGTAACTTCCCCAACCCTGTTTTTCCCAACAGCTCTCTTATTTTTAGTGTGGTGAGCAATTTTGCAGAATGTGAGTGGTTTCCTTATTTAATAGCAAACATGTGAGGACACAGCAAAAACACTGCACTTCAGCCTGAAGACTCAATAGTCACATTCAGTCCTGTCCTGGACTGTCTTTCTGCTCCACAAAGTATCTCCCAACATTCTTAATGAGGCCTGGAATTCATTTCTTCTACATTTGACACAAATGATTTTAAATGCAAAGGCTAGTAAGAAGGAAGTTTCCATCCTGAGGGTGGGAGAGAGGGCATAAAGACAAAGATGTGAAGGAAGAGGCCTCAAATGAGATGTATGGAGACACATCAACTTCCAGGTTTGTGAGGAAGCAGCTCTAGGGGGAAATCCCCGTCCCCACCCCAACCATACCCAGGTGCTCCTGGAACCAACCACGGACAAAACCTGTGTCCCTCAAAGTATCTTTCCTTTTGTCTGCTTGTGTCTGAATGACCACAAGCATGGAACAGAACTTTTCAGGCATGACTACACTTATTGGACAAAGGACAGTGTGTTAATCTCAAATCTCTTACCTTCCTAAAGTTGGAAGACATTTGTGTACTCAGAACCTTCCTTTTCTACCATGGACCTGTTTAGGTTAATGGAGTTTACTCCAAACCAAGAGATAGCTGCACCCCATTATGTAGCAATCCACTTACCAGAAATAGGCTAGAGCACATATTAAAAAGCAAGAAACAAATTCACGGTACACACTCAGAAGCTTGCAGTAATGGAATTCTGTTGGCAGAAGAGAGGCTTCTGGGAATATACATCAAATTAATTCTTCAGCTGTTCACATATCCCTGTGGCTACGGTAAGATGCAAATAGTTAATACCGGTATCTCTTTCTATGCCAGCCTAGAAACTCCAGTGTAATGTAAAATTGCTGCTCTGCCCTCCCCCAGCTCCCAGCTGGCTGTTATCAGGCGTTCAGTTCTGCTCCAGGAGGAATCTAATGCAGTGAGCTTTCATTCTCTCTGCACTGGGCTTAAGGCTGATGTTCCAAATGCTGGTGCTTCCCCTCCCCCTTCCTTGTGCTATAATCTGTGCAAAGCAGGAAGGGAAATTTATGGGTATCAGTAGAAATGATTTATGTTACAAAAAATTTGTTTTACAGACATGTCCACAAAGTGAAACCATGTTAGATTGCCAGATAAAACAATGGAAATAGGCACACATGTATCTGTTGACTACCTGAATGGATGCAAACTTATAACATGTATGAAGCAACAAGAACATTGATTAATATTGTATCTTATTGAGGAATTCATTGAAAACAAGCAGTACTAATCCAATTTACTAAATCAATTTACAGTAAGACATTTATTAATGAAAAGCATATGTTCCATCTCTACACTTTTCATCAGATACCTCTGCAATACCACTAACAGAAGACCAGAAAGGAAGAATGGAATACAAATTCATTCATTCATTCATTCTTTCAATCATATATTCCTGAAACAGATACTGGTATCTGTTCTGCATCAAAAGCTGAGCCAAGTGTTAATGCTTTAAGATGCTGGGAAAGAGAAGTTCACAGTACAAACTTCTACCATTCTAACTAAAATCATACTCAGGAGGTAAACACAATGTTCCTAGGACTTCTGAAAAGAGGAAAAGATGAAGGGAAGGATAATTTCCTTTCTGACAGGAGAGAGGTAGTGAAGAACAGGGATGAGGGGCTTAAGACAAGCTAGTAACAAGGGTTTCATGAAACAGAAAAGAGAGCAATCCTAAGGCTACAGGATACACTATCCTCCTTCACTCTTCTGTCTAAAGCAGAGACTATCTTAAACTGCATACGGACAAACCAGATAGCTGCGGTGGGATGATACAACACGGCCCCAACTCAGGAGACCACAACCTTGGCTCTGACAACTGGTTCGCAGGAGGACCCTGTTTGAGGCATTTAGCTCTCTCTAGGTTCCAACTTCTTAATCACTAATTCACTAAAAGGGGATGAATGCATAAATCATGAGATCCCTTTACATTCTGTCATTCTTCTTTGATTCTGGAGTCTTTATTGAAATTGTACAATACTAACAATTTATGGAGGACAGTGCCAGAGAATCATATATCCATGATAGTTAATAATTTAAAGTGGTTTCCTATTATCAGACCCATTTGAGATTTGAAAACTGAGTCACTATGAGTAAGGGAAGCCAAGGATGTTTTTAATGTAACAAACATTACTTTCCAAGACCTAATACCTTTAGAAGATTCATGAGCTGAGGTCTCAAAACATCTTGATGTAACAAAACAGAATTGACCATGAACTGAAAACTATGGAAACACTGTCACTGCTTCTACTTCTACATAATAAAAAGTATTTTTAAATTGGAGGTATTTATAGAAAAATTTACCAAATACTTAAAAATGAAGAACAATGATGCATATGGAAATATCACAATGAAACCCTTTTTATAACTAATATACACTAATAAAGAAAAAAGAGAGAGGGAAGAAAAAAGGAAAAGGCAAAAATTATGACCAATAAAATAATGAAGAAAGGAAGCACCACAGGTCAACTTTGGTGGGACCCCATTAAGACACTATTTTAAGAGAAATTAAGGTAAGAAATAAATGAACTAATCCTTCAATTGAAGAAGCTGGACAGAGAACAGTAGCAAGTCCAAAGAAACAAGGTTGCAAAGAAAATAGAGAGTAAATGTAGAAGTAGGTAACAAAATTTTTAAACACTGGTTCTTCAAAAAGATCAAGACATGTCACAAATGGCTTATAATTAACAGTCTCACATGACTCATGGAAAGTTGATTTGCTTATCAACTTTGTTGATATATAAATATGTTTTTGCAATCAGTTTATCTATAGTAGTTTTACCAGGAACTTACTCAAAGTTAGTCATTAAATTGCTATATTTCTGAATTAAAAAAAATAATAACCAAGACAGTTATTTGAAAGCTCATTTAATTTTTTTCCAAGCTGCAATTAGTTTGACTGTACTCTTTGACACAGAACTTTACTCTTATGTTTCCTCCACTTTGACAATGGATTCCAATATTTTTAAAAGAAAACCTTAAGCTTCTTGCTGGCCCCATGTCTGAGCAATGCTGGACTGGCCCCGGCTCAGCCACATGCTCTTGTTTAGCAAAGCATCTTTCTCTGAGCTGCAATGTCCACTAAAATATGTAACTATGGTTTATCCAGCCTCAAAGAACATCAGTTATCCAGTATACTGGTGTTTCAAAATTAATACATCCTGGTTAAGGGAACATTATCTTGGAGAAGAATATAATGGTTTCTATTTCATCTCTTCACTGATATACTCTAATCAGTCATCCTCAGCTGTCCCTTAAATACCTGGTTTCCCAGTATTTGATCCTCCTACAGAGAAACTTTAACATAAACAACATTCAGTGAAGAGTGTTAGGAGAAAAGCCCAAACTTCTTAAGGACGTAAGAGTTGCAAGGCAACAGTCTATAAAATAAAGTCTCACATCTGGTCATTCAAGTCATTCAAGCATGGAACCCAATGTCTGTCCAGACTGATCCCAATACACTTCTTCAGTCTCCTGTCTCTAAATGACCTATGTTGCTTCATGACTCTGTGGCTTTGCTTAGAAAGCTTCTTTTCATCTGCTTTGGAAACTTCTCTTTAGTTGTTAATATCTCTCCAGTTTCACCCACCCTAGAAGGACTGAAGTATATATTATGCCCTTATAGGACTTCTGTTATATAGCTATTAGAATTCTTTCTCTTATGGAAATAAAACGAAATCACTTATCCTTTACCTTGTGACACTAAGAATACAGTTTTACTCGTCATCATTGACAAATAGGAGCTTTGTAAAATAAACGCTTGCAGAAGGAATGGATGGACAGGGAGGGAGACAACAAGCAAGCTTTTAATTTAAGCAAAGCAATGTGAATCTTTAAGGGCCAAGCTTTTTCTGGGAAGTGAATTTGTTGTAGGAGAAGAATGTCAATTATTTGGAAAAAACTGAGAAACATTTTTGGATCTCAGTCTTCCTAATTGTAAAATAGTAATAAAAACTCAAGTTTTCTTTTAACTTCAACAGTGTATTAACCAACACTTCCACATCGATAGTGGAACATACAACATGTCAAATGAGTGAATATAATATGCTTCAACCATTTTAGATAAATAATAATAATCACTTTTATCCCCTTTTCTGGCACTTCTGTATATCATGACATTAGATAATGCAACACAAGTTAATGCTTCTTGCCAGAAAGGTACTTGTGGACATGAATAATGTATAAATTTATAAATATTAATGTATGCTCTAACCTAAAATCTGTTAGTCAAATAACCAAGAGCAAAACAGAAGACTAGGTATAGGAATTTTACTCATCCAAAAGTGTGAAAAGAAATGTGACCAGAACCTCAACCAAAATGGACAAGGTACTCTGAAAATAAGCACTTTGGAGGATATAAAGTTCTCATCATAGTACCTGAACAGTTAGCAAAGATTAGTGAAACACATTTCACCTCTGGAAAGAACTTCTGAGAACAGCTAACACTTACTGAGGACCTTCTATGTATTTGAGACTGGAGTAAGAGCTTCCCAGGTATTAATTAGATGGCTGAAGGGGAGAATCTGAGTAACCTAAGGCCTGAAATCCATGCAAACCATCATCACGCAGGACACATAGGGAATTAAAAGACAGGCAAATGAGGTTGTCAAAAGCTGGGCAAAACTTCCAAGTTCCCATGAATGCTGAAGACCTGAGCATCTGTGAAAGAAGGGCAGTAATACCAATCACTTTTACTCCGGTGAAGTCCACCCATCTCCAGGGAACATGGTCTTGAGGCCCACTACAGTTGGTCTCTTAACCAGGGGGACAGGCAGACAAGACTTTACAGCCAAGACAAACAGAGCTGCAGGCGTACCTTTGGAACCATCAGAACAGAAAACCCAACAATATAAACATGATCTCAACTCTTCCACGCTCCAGGAGACAAGAGCTTCTTTGTTAAAGCAAACAATACCTTAATCTAGAGCAGGCCTCCTGAGGAGCAAATGATGATTTTTAAAAGGAATAATGATCTGTAAGTAGCATTAAGGAATCTTTTCAGGATAATAACTTTGTGAAATCAAGTTGGCAAGTGTTTTATAAAGAATGTTTTTACAAATCAAATTGGGCCTGCTGTGAACTTTATCCTAATAATTTATCTGAATTCTTCAAAATACACCAAGTGGAGGGCAACAAGCAAAAGAGTACTATTTCAACAATTATATCTCTAACTGATTCTTAGCATGAACTCTAGCTCTACTCTACAAAGAAACAGCTTCCCTAAGTATCTTGCCCAAAAATATTTGGGGCTGAAGGGACACATCAGTGCTAGAGAGCTTGCCTAGCCTGTGCAATGCCTGGGCATAATTCCTAGCATTGCAAAGCAAAACAGAAAACAACATCCCAAACCTTTGATTTGGATGAGGCAATAAACTAACTTTATCTGTGTTGATCTCATTTATGTCTATACACTACTGAAATCGCTGGCTATCTGATCCCCAAAACAAAATACAATATGCCAGTACAATTCAATGAACACTGTTTTCCTACTCTTACCCAGTTTCATCCTAAGTGAAAGATTGGATGTCCAGATCTTTACTCTTAAAACAACATTAAGAGCCACTTGGCTACTATCTATTTACGAGGGCAGTCAGTAGTGCATCACAGAGAACCAGTGATGACTGTGGTTTTATTAAGAAGTCTCAGCAACACCCGACCCATCTGATCATTGACTTTAAAGGTATCAAGCCCCTGAAAATTCATCAAATGTCAACTAGGGACAATGAAAAGCAGGACTTTGTCCTTAGGGTATGTCAAGAAATGAATATTAATACCTTAAGAGGACTATGATTCATACAGTGTTGATTTAACCCCTAAAAAGGGAGACTATACGAACAAATGTAACAATACAAAAAGACCTAAAAATCTTAAGAACACATTTGAAAGACATTTGACATTTCTCACAAAATTGGAGTTTTCTTTGTGCAATACCATAGCCTCTAAATCTAACACATACCCAGCCCCAAATCAATGGTTACTCAGTTTATAGGTTTCCATGATGACAACACAAACCAGATCTGAAAGTCTATGCTAGTTCTTTCCTGCCTACCAGAGTCCAGTCAGGGCTCCAAAGATACCTCAGGCTAAGGCCTCATTTGACCCTATGAAAATGAGGGTAAAGGCCTGTGCCTAGCCCCGACTGATCATCCACTTACTTTCCACTGTGTAGTCTGCACCTCTTCCCTTCCCAGTTCTCCACACCTTGGCACTTGTCCACTCCACCTGAAACACTTCTCCCACCACACACAGGCCAGATGTGTACATGGCTCATATCCTAGCCCTTCAGGTCTAAGACCAAAATCAACCTTCTGGTGGGACTCTCCCTGACCATTTTATTTCAAACTGTAAACCAGACCCCACTGCTACAGTCCCTGTCCCCCTTCCTGCAGTATTTTCTCCCAAACTCTTATCTTCTCTGGCATGCTATATGCTTTACTTAGTAATTTGGTTCTCTCCCTCTCCTCCCTCTCTCTCTCCTTCTCTTTCTCTCTCTCTCTGTTAGTTGGGAGGGGGGATTTTTGTCTAGTTTATTCAATACTTTATCTTCTGTACCTGGAACAGGACTTAGCATACAGTAGATCCTCCAGAACTATTTACTGAATCAATCCATTCCCTGAGTACAAGTGCATACTCACTTCAGTGAGCCTTTGAGGATTCCATTTCTTCTGCTTTGGAACACTCTCCCCCTCCTGTTCACCAACAAAGTTGTGGCTATCCTATCTAGCTGAAATGTCTTTTCTTCAAAGAAATTAGATTTTTCTTTCACCTACTCCTCTCCCATTCCAGCATACACACCCACAATCCCTCACCTACACTAAGCCATTGAAGCTGCTTGTTACCACTGGACTCTGCTTCCTGGGGCTGAAACTCCTTTCTTCATTTCTAGTCCCAACCTGTTGAGGTGGGAAGATGGCACACAATGGGCCAGGATACCCACTTGCTGAATGGAGTAAGGAAATGGTAAACCCAAGTAGGTGACTGCTGAGGACGTAACATTCTCTATTAGTAATACAACACAGAAAGAAAAGAAACAACATTAAAATACTCTGTTCTTCTCCAAGAGTCTGGGTTGTTTAATTTCTTCACTATATGTTGATATTTAGTATTTTTTCAGAATTTTTGAAATGTAAAAAAATAAACTTTATAGAAATTTAGGCCTTCTAGGGACTAGGAAGAAGGCAACTTTTTTTAATTTTAAAACACAGCAGTATCAAAGAAAGAACAATACAACATGTGTTGCTCTATGCAGTTAGGTAAATGGGCGGTTTAAGATTGTACTTCTACAGTGGCATTCTGTGTAAGTGGGCCTTCATAGTGCAAAAGGAACCATGGGGGAAAGTGTTCAAATGATGAAACTGACAACTTGTGGAAATACATCCATCCTAACTCCTACCTGGAAGGTTAAAAATTACTAGCTGTTAGGTTTAGTACACATTTTAAGAACAGATAGTTAGGATATTAAAAATACTAAATTTAAAAAAATTCCCAAAGGATGCTATAATCAAATCCATATCCCATTTAACTAACTATAAGGATCATGGGTTTCCAAAGGATTAGGATCTTTAAACTTTAGTAGATTTAAACTTACATGTAAGCATGCATAAGTTGTTCTGAACTTCCACATTCATGGGAGACTGCTAAACTCTCGGGGCAGACCAGAAGTTGAGTAGGGAAGCACAGGCCTGCTTAGCTGCTATACTACCTGCTAGATCCCACTGGGCCTCACCTGGTGACTTTTGGTACCAACTAGGTTAAGGAAGGGGAGCCATATCACTGTTTGTAGGCCCAATGAATGCACTTAATACAATAGGGCCACTAGTCTTAGGGCTTTATATAACATCCTGTGAAAAGAGGGGACAAAAGCACTCTTACATTGTGGAACAACCATGGAGCACTAATTTCCACTCAATATAACATGGGGCTTAGGAAGGTAATCTCCTAAACTCAGAGATTTCAGCTGCAAAGGCAACCCAATCCCTTCAGGTATAGCAGCAGTTAAGATGTCTCTAAACAGGTGCTTCAGAAACAAACTCTGCCTGTAATTTCTACTCCTTTCCCAAGAGCATGGAATTTAATTTTAAGTATCTCTAACAAAAAGCTGCCTTGCCATCCTGGCACACCTCAAGTGTAGTTCACAAACAGTACAACCTGCTCATGGTTCCAGAACAGTTGGCATGAGGCAGGTCCAAACCCTCACTCTGTTCCTAGTTCTACAAGAGGCTTCACTGGGAGGAAGGGGAGGACAGTTTCCCTTTCCTGGAAAGGGACAAGGAGCCAGTGGGAGCATCATCACCCTGAGGCTTATTCTGTAACCTCTTCGAGAGGTAACTAACCCCAGTGTGGCCCATCAGTGACAGAAAACAGAAAGGCACAGGTAAGTAATCAACCCCACATCTGAATGCACATTTCTGTGACAATTCAATACTCTATTTGCCAGTGCTGAGCATATTAAAGACACTGGGTTCTCCAAATGGTGTCTGCTGTACTCTAAAATGAAAATGCGGTGAAGACTCTTAAGAGGGTCTTTCTTACCTAATATATTTATTTGATTTCTAAAGTGAGAACTATGCCCAGTCTATACGGTCACTGGACATTGCTTCTCTCCATCCATTCCCTACTACAATTTCCTTTACATTCTTGTCTGCACCTCCTATCTTCCTCTCAAATGCCTTCCTCCTCATTGCTCTGGCAACTTACCTACCCAAGCCCAGCTCTGCCTTGGCACCCAATCATGGGCCTAGCCTGAGGAAGCTTGCTTGTTCCTATCTGCTGGCCCCATGCCTGTTCTCTGTGAGTCTCCTGGGCTACTTGGGGGGTCACACTACCCTGCATTTCCTTTCCCTCCATCCCACTCCAAGGCCATGGGGCATGCCTTTCTCCCTACTGAGTCCTTCCTGTTTCCCAGGCTAGGTCCATCAAGGACACTCAACTGCCAAGGGTCAGAGTACCACATTCCAGTGGCTTCACACCACCACAGGGAGGGCTCCAGATTCCTGCATTGGGGGGCGGGGGGGGGGGGTGGAGGCGGGGCAGGGAGGCTAGAAGGGAAAAGTTCAGCAGGGGTGGATTCCGCCCACTGTGCTCTGTATTCTGGACAAAGTCCCAGGGGCAAGGAGCACCACAGGAGCCCCAAGTGTTCTCTCTAGAAGGGGCAAGAAGCAGCAGCTCCTCAGACTCTCTGGGTGAAGACAAGGAGGCCATAACTGCAGACTTGGTAGAAATTTTAAAAACTGTAAGAGCACACAAGGAATTAGTAAGGGTCTTGGTTCCTTAATCTTTGAAGGGGTTGGAGGAGCTGGCCTACACATACTTTCTGAGGAAACTTCCGACTCAGAATTCTGATTCCTGGTGTACCAACAGTCCTCTGACCTCAGTCATTTTCAAAGTCTGATGATTCTTGACCCACTCAGAAGGCATATGAACTCCCTTAACCTCTGAAGCAAAATTCTCCCCTTGCAAAAATTCTTTGCTGCTCAGGCTCAGTATCTCCCAGACTGTCCTGATCTGTGGATCTGTGTCCTTCTTTGGATTTGTGTTCTTGGGGGTTTTAAATCTGTGAAGTCTGGCCTCAAACCCACAGACCTTAGCCTCCTCGGACCCCTAGCTCACTGCTGGTGAGCCCCAAGGCTTACGAAATTAGGCTCCAGATGTGCACACCGTAGAGGTTTCACTCTGGTAAAGTGCTGCAGCGTAATGGGAACTGTCAACTTTACCCCACCTGGATCCCAGGGGAGCAGCTGAGAGCAACATGACATGGTGTCCAGTGCTAAATTCATCATGTAGAGTTCCACTCCACTGGAACCCGAAAGGAAGAAGCTGGAGAGGAATGAAGAATTTGAGGCCAAACTATAGAATAAACAGGTGAATAAGTAAACTTCAGTCTACTCTCAGTCCTCTAATGGAGGAGGATGAGGGCAAAGGAGAATGTGGCTGAGCTGATGGGAACAGACATTGGGAGGAAAAGAAAAGGGAAAGGGTGTCAGGGAGACTGGGGAGATGAAAAAAGTGTTAGTCAACATCATATAAAAACTCTTTTCCAAGGTATGCCTCTATAAGGTAGAGTGGTGGAAATCTTTAAGTGGTCAAAATATCAACTATATTGCAGCTAAATGTCTGTCTTTCCCCCTGTTAAAACCAATCATTGCTTTAAATAAATCTGTATGTGTAAGTAAAGTCTGAGAGCAAAAAGCAAGCTTATGAGTAATATAACTAATATGACCCTACAAAAAGATACTCTGATTTAGACCCATTTCACGCTAAGTAATTGCTTTTGTTTAAATAAACAAATAGGCAAGGAATGGTGGTACATGCCTGTAATCCCAGCACCTTGGAGGTGGAGGCAGAAGCAGGAGGATGAAGAGTTCAAGTCTAGCATGAACTATATAGTAACACTGTCTCAAAAAAAAGAAAAATCCTGACCAATGATCACCTCCTTCCTGTCAAGTAAGGATTTGACAAAGAACCTTCCTCTTATTTAAACATGAGAGAATATGCTTTCTTGTGTTGAATCACCAGTAGAATTTGGACTCCCTTCCTCTACCCCCCCACCCCATACAAACCACCTTTCACAAGAAAATGGCTCAGTGTTCTTTTCAGAAAAATCTGCACATTACCACCACAGGCTGTTCTTCTGGTACTGTTGACAGACTGCAATCTTGTCAATGCTAAAATAAAAGTGCCTGGGTTTTACACACAGCGGAATGTGGAACTACAGCAGAAGCAATTAGACGGGCCATAAACTGTGCCTATGACAGCTCTTCCTTTTACGAAGATCCAATTTTAAATGGACTGCTTCAATGTAGGTGAGACAGATGTGAAAAAAGAGAAAGCAACTGCATACTCTTCTATTCTTTTCATAAAATGATGAATTCTTCAAACTACCAGCAAAATAATCTTGCCACCACAAGAATCACACTGCAGTCATTTGTATCAAAATACTTTTATTTTTTTTCGTTAAGTTGGGTACCAGAGGAAAATTTAATAGTTAAAACAAAATTCTGAAATATACTGGGACCTAAAAGCCAAAAAAAAAAAAGAAAATTTATTAAAATTGCAGTGCACAGCAGAATTAGCACTTAAAAAAACAGGACAAGCTATATTATGATTAAACTTCTAAATTTCTTCATAAAGAAACTGGATTCTTACTGTTGTAATCTTCTTACAAATTTCTTTTTTATATTAACGGTTTTAGAATGAGAAGAAGCACTTATAAAATGCCACAAGACTTTGGGTTCATGCTCTTGTCACTTTTTCTGGGTATGATGATCACTTTTTTAAAATCATCTCTTCCAAATTTACAATCACCAGGTCCTGAATCAAATATTCTTGTCCTCAAGTTACAGTTCCAAACAAGAGAACACAGGATATATGACCTTTTGTTTTTGCCACGTGAAATATTCTCAGCAGAAACTTTTAAATTAACTTTTGTAACTAAAAAAACAAAAAAACAAAAAAAAAAACCACTCACCTCCTTCTGTTAGAGCTGTGATCTTCACCGGAAGCCAGACCCAGATAGAGCAAATATGAGTGGTGGCACCCCTCCCCCACCACTTCATCTGGACCACTTGGAGACCATTTGCTCCTCATAAAGATGGGATGAGCAGTAATGCTTCTCTCAAATTCAGCCCTCAAGAGCAAGGAGGACACTTGTCAGGTGGTGCCTACCTAGGAGGAAAACCACTAACAAAACTTCCTCACAAGCACCATCTACTATCAATACGAAGCAAAATGCCCCATCTTTCACTAATCTAAAATATCTGTTGGGAGTTTAGAATGCCCAGATAATAATGCTTACTCTCCCTGATGAAGCTGTTACATCTTTCCAAAATTACCTTAGGAGCCAGTAAATATTAATGAAACTTTTCACACTGTAAGTGTTAGGTAAGATGAACAAGTCATAGACGTACTGTCATTAATGTAGAGTTTGGAACTCCCAACCAGGAAGTAAGTATCTTCATACCTATAGTACCTTATGTGTGCAAATACACAGTACTTTTATGATAAGGAAAGAAAAAAATCACTTTTACATCTTCTGAATATTACACTTAACAAAATATTAATGGACACCTCTAATGTAAAAACTATAGTGTTTGCTGAGGTACAAAGATACAGTGACAACTGACATGTACTGTGTGCTCCACCATGTACAAACGACAAGACACTATTATTAGTCCCATTTTTGCAGATGGAAAGCATAAACAGAAGTTGCCTGGCCAAGGTATATGCTATGTACCAGGCTAGTCACTAGGCTGGGCTATGAACTGACTTCAGAGCCTTAACTCCCACCTGGACAGTACTTTCACCTTTCATTAATAAAATATGGTTTCTCCCAGAGGAACTGTCATCTAGATTTTTCCTGAGGAAGTCATTTTCTTTGACCAAGTTTTCTTGAAGCTGTATCCCTAAATGCTTCCTGGCAAATGGAGGCAATGTGTGTTACTGTACAGTTGGTTACAATGCCCTACCGCAAGGCTGATTCACTGCCTGGGGAGTAGGCACTGGAAGTAAGAGTAGTGCCACTGCTGAAAGCAGACAAGTGCAAAGTGATGAGAGCTGTGGTCACTGGCTGGGCAGTGTCCCCAAGTTCCTAACTCCAGACCAAGGACAACTGTTATATATGGGCCTCCCTGAACCACATGGATGGAAATAAAAGAAAGGAATTTAGACCCTGCAGAGGAAGTCAGTGACAAAAGACAGGGCTCAGGGACTGCTGCCCTAGCTCTCTGCACTGGAGATGGAGATGCACAGGTATGAAGCCACAAACTCCCAAGTCCTGCAACTCCAGCCTCAAAGCTACCCAACTGTAGTATTTATATAATTGACTTTTCCCAAGAAGAGTGGTGTTCATTATTTAAAACAAAAGTCAATTTTCACAGGAGGTTAGAAGGCTGGGTATTGGAACAGAAATTCAGGACAAAAGGGAAGAGAATGGCTTGAGGCTGGAGCCTGGAGCCTGGAGACGACTTCAGATACCCACCAAAGGGGTCCAGACACAGAGGTCACCCTTGGAAACAACAACTAAGAGGTCAAAGCATGAAGCAGCTGTGGACAAATCTAGCCAGCACTTACCCCTAGCCAGAGCCTCAAACTATATTCATGTCTTCCCCAATAGTCTCCTATCCCAACAGCCAGAAATAAACCCAGGGTTCTCAAATCACAACTACCACTCCTCCCCTCATCTCAGCTGACCAGGCTCCAAGGCTCAGTAAGCCAGGAAGCGTTTTAGCACTCACCTACTGTGTACACATTAGCTCCACACCTCTCACAGGGCTCCCAAGCCTCTACCTCCCACAAAACAAGATACCCATCGACTTCATTATAAATGGATTTAAAAAAATTCTGAGCACACAGTGATGTTTGGGATGCTAATGAAAATCACTGGTTAAAGATTAACTGCACAGCACTGGAGACCATCTACCAATTCCCACCTTCGAATAAAGTTTTATAAATTGATTTCAACAGCAGTTACAGGGCCTGCCTGGGGCAAAGTTGAAGAAAGTCCCAGACCCTCTCCCTTCCCAAACCTTTTCTGGAACTGTGATCAGTTTTGTCACACTTCTTTATAGCCATTGTAGAGACACAATTTCGACATACATATTTTGGTGGTGGTGGAGAATATCAAACATTTGTCTATTATTGTACAAAATAAATATTTATTAAACTTTGTGCTTTTTAAAAATTTTTATACAAACTTTAGCTAATTTTATTGTCATGATATAACTAAAATTCCAAAAATATCCAAAGTTGAACTGTTAAATTTTATGTTATTTCACCTTCAAACTACTTTAGTGCAAATGTGCTTCTTTAAGTCAATATGTTGGTCAAAAAGTATCTACTAAATTCTAGTTGCAGGACCAGGCACAGTGATCACACCTGTAATCCCAGTTGCTCAGGAGGCAGAGATTGGGAGGACTGTGGTTTGAGGTCAATTCAGGAAAAAATTTAGTGAGAACCTCACCCCCATCTCAAGCTAGGTATAGTGGTTCATGTCTGTTATCCCAGCTACAGGGAGGCAGAGGTAAAAGGCTTGCTATCCAAGGCTAGCTGAGGCAAAAACTGCAAGATACCAAGTGAAAATTAATTAAAGCAAAAAAAGGTTGGGGGAGTGGGGGGGGTCTAGCCTAAGTGGTGAGTCCTTGCTTAGCAAGCACAGAGCCATGAGTTAGAACCCCAATATTTCCAAAAAGACATTCTAGCTGTGCCTAGAACACATCACTTAGCTCGATGGTGTGGTTTAAAGTCTAAACAGGATAGAGAATACAGGGAATGAATTTGATAAAAGTACATTCTTCTACACATGTATGAAATATTATAAGAAACCCCTCTGTACAATTATTTTATACTAGAAAAAAAGTCTAAACAGGTGCTGTCTCCAAATAACAAGCGGCCTGGTAAGTGCTTAAGAGTTTTATGGAATGAATATGTTGATTTACCAACCACACACAAGTCATATATTCAAAGATTTATAATTCAGAGACAGTAAATATTAAAAAGGTAATCAAAATTTTTGCATAACCCCAAAGGTACATACAATGTATACAAAATATAGCTGAAGCCTGGTGATTTTATTTTTCAAGGTTTTTGGGCAAATGGTTGTAGGTAAGAATCTATTTAAATAAAGACTGCAGAAATGAATTGAAATATTACAAATGATGCCATACTTTCTGAATATGAAACTAGCATCTGAGTTGTAAAAACTGTTGTAAATGAATAATAACTTAAGAAAAGACTATTTTCCTGATAAGATTTCAACAAACTTAATCCTCACAATGACTAGGTTTCTCCACATTTAACCTGTGTTGTGCTGGATAACTTCCAGGCCTCCAGCTTTAATTTATGAAATAGTGGAACTGGAATCTGATTAAAATCCTCAGGCAAAATTCATGGAAACAAGAACACCTGGTATATTCAAAGTAGGTTTCAAATTCATCTTGGAGTTAATATCTAGTCCTTATTTAGGACTTAGTTATATTCATTTTCATGCTAAGTAAACATATGTAATCCTATAATGTGCCACTCACAGAAAAAAAGCAGTAGAATTAAAATGTCTCTACCTAATGGACTGGCTATTTGCACAAAGTCTACAAATCATTAGTTAACTTTATAGAGCTTCCATACTCTTAACAGTCAGCGCAGCCCTGGTATATAACAGTCAAAGCCACAGCCATGTCCCCAGCCTACACACAAGTACTGAGAGGTCAATCCTTAGCTGGGGAGGTGACACAATTAGTCATCCACTTGGACAGCCAAGGCACTTGGGAAAATAAAGCTCTGTTAAGAACACATAAAATTTCCTATGAAGTTCACCTGAAGTGACTTTTTTTTCCTTCTTGCTTTTTATACAGCCAGAAAGGAAAGAGGGACTGGAAACAAAGTGGAAAGTTGCAGTCAGTGCATCTTCATTCCTGAGTTTCAATTAGAGCAAGGGAGAGCAGGTGGCAACACAGGAAAATGCATTTGATGTAATGTTAATTGGAAACAAGCAGGATATGACATGCAGGGCCTTTTTTTTTTTTTTTAAGACAGGAATACACACAAAAATATGGAATGGGGCTTTTGTGTTTGGAAAGATAGCACTCTGGATAATTGTTTCTCTTCTATATTTCCCAAAAAGATTAGTAAAGTTATGTCGCCTTTATAATAGATTTCTTTCAAAAGTCAGCAGCAGACCCAGTACTTGGCACACATAGCTGGTGATGGGACATTAAGAGGCTCTAAAAATGTCGGGCACTGATGACTCATGCCTATAATCCTAGCTACTTGGGAGGCAGAGATTGGGAGGTTGGCAGTTTCAGGCAGAAAAAAGCTCCAGGCTGAAAGTTCCAGAAAAGCTGGGCATAGTGGCACATGCCAAGCTACTTGGGAGGCTGAGATGAGGAGGACAGCAGTTTGAGGCCAGCCCAGGAAAAAAGTTCAGGGACCCCATCTCAACAGAAAAAAGCTGTGTGAGGTAGTAACACCTGTCATCCCAGCTATGACAAAAAACGTAAAATAGGAGGCTCACAGCCCAGGAAGCATTAAATAGGAGGATCAGGTCCAGGCAGGCTGGGAAAAAAGGAAAGCCCTAACTCCAAAATAACCATTCTGAAAAAGGCCAGGCCAGAAGAGTGGCTCCAGTGGAGGAGCACTTGCGTGGCTAGCAAGCACAAAGCCCTGAGTTCAAACCCCAGTACCTCCAAAATAAAAAAAGTTGCTCAAAAAATAAAACTATTTAAAGGCCCTTTACATACCACGGAGCTCGTAAATCTTCTGAGAATGAAAGTTTCTAAGGAATTTCTGGATTAATTCCTTTTTGTAGTCTACCTTTTTTATACCTAGTCTGGGTAACACATCAGCATCTACATGCTTTATGAAGACCTCCATGACTGCAGGACTGAAGACACAGCTTTCTACACGCTGCTTAAAAACAGCCTACATGCACTTATGTCTATATATTAATGAAGGCCAGAAACAGGAAGATTTTATTTTCTACTGGAATTAACAAACCTAACAGCTCCAACTGGGGGGGATGAGGAGAATAACCCACTACCATCACAGAACAATGGACAGGAAGAAGCTGTCAAAGCACACACAGGCTTGTAGATGTGTGCATGTTTTATGCACAGATGCATGTTTAAGAATATGCACACATCACAAGATCTACAACAGGTGCACAGCTGTGTAATGACACATTTTCCCATGCTAATGAAACAGTGACAGAATCCCTGTTTTCATACTTGCAGACTCGGGGACACCTCCCACTACCATTCTCCCAGTCCATAGGCTCTTCTCCAAGGCTCCATCCATAGGTCACTCATGGTCACCCCTCAAAAAGCTCCATCTCCTTGCTTCTTTATGTCAAATGTGACTTTTCCTCCTCACATGTGCCATCCCTGGGTTCAACTATAGGCACAACAGGCGAGTCAGTGGCTGGTTCAAGCAACTACCTCTCCTAAATAACTCCGAGAGGTTCTTTTCAGAACTCAGGACAACCCAGCTATCTCTGTGGCTGAAAATGGTACTTGCTGGTTGTACTTCACACCCACTTTTCCAGCTCTCTCCTTCCAGGAAGTCTGTTTTTCAGTTACAAGGACTGTTTACCTTGGCTTACAGTGTGATGGGCACTCCCTCCTTAAGTGTGCTTCCCAGTCCTTGGCCTCCATTCATTTCTTTTGCTGAAGTCTGAGGACAAGTGTGCTATGTCAGCACTAAGAACAGCTTGGGGTCCTTTACCTACCCCTTGAATGAAGTATGGAATTCTGGGTTTTAAAAACACACACCTCTCATTTGGCCAGTGTTTACCCCATTAAGTCAGACACTCCTGCTGACAGTCTTAGAGACAGTAACACTCAACAGGGAACACACCAAGGTCCTGCTGATCTTTAAACTTTCAACAATAATGAAGCCACAGGAAGGTTAAAAATACTAAAGAGTTACAGGAAATTCATTACTGGATCTTCAAAAAAACCACCTTGCTTAGAAATCCTTGCATTTCATTGCCAATTAAGCATTATGAACAAGGTGAACACTGCAGCTGTAACTTAAGTCATCCATTCCAGCTTCCTCTCCTTCCCTTCTCCAAATCTTTTATAAGGCTTGGTCATCAACGAAAAGATTTAAAGTAGGTAACAGGGAGAGTCAATAACTGTGACACAATTATCAACAATTTCCAACAAGTGTGAGATGTGCATTTTAAACATGAAAAAGTTTTAGGACATGATTCCACAGAGACATTAAATTAAACCTGCCCTAAGAAGACAGGTCTCTCAGGGCATGCTCACTTAGGTGGTAAAACTGCACACAGCTTTATACCTGTGATAACTCTGTATGTACCGAGGACTCTGTATATTCATCTTGTGAAGCCTTTCTTTAGCAGTTGAAAAGCTGAGTGCTAAATGCATTATGTCTTATGTCATATTCTGTCTTAATTTATAAATCACTACTGTAGGACCTTTAGAAAAACTAACAAAGAGTTCATGACTAGTGCTGAAGGAAAAACAACTCCCTCCCTGACACAAGAAGTCAGTGATCCAGCCATTAATCATCAAAAAATTCCTCAGTTCCTAAAATTACAGGGTTTGGAGTAAATCCAAATGGGATTTTGCTTTCCTAAATTCCTTATATTGCATTCTTGCAGACTTCCTGTTCAAACCATCAGGAGGCATTTCTACTATTCAGTCATACACTTCCACCCTCCTGTTGCTGGCTTTGGATTTCCTTCCTTCCGCAAAAAAAAGCAGCAGTTAAATTCCTCAGGACAGTTGGAGAACACCAGAAGCAATGAGTAGGTAGCATTAGTCACTGCACAATACATTTGTTAAACTAAACCCCTCTAGATTAGTCAACATAATATGGTTAAGACACCATTCTGGATTTGCGGAGAACCTGCAAGTTGTTTCACTATCATCAAGTATTCTTATGGCTATCTGAAGTATGTTTATAAAGTAATTCATAATTGTTTATCAGTTATTGCTTTCGAGCAGCTTCTCACCTGCTCAGTGTACCAGATTCCTGGCTGTAAGGAGAAGGATATCAGCAACCACCCACCAGGAAAATTCTCACAGGAGTATGAGGGGCTGTAAACAAAAGATGACACCCATATTACAAACTAACAAGAAGGAAAGTCCACATGAATAAAAGTTACCTTCAATTATTTGCCAAAATAAATACAGCTGAAAGTAAGGAAGGATGAAAAGGCTACATGAAAACGTGGAGAGTGACAGGGGTGTATGGACATGGTTAAGTAGTCTGAGCTTCCTTCCACAATAACAGCATTGCTCACTGGGATATCTGAACAGGTAAGTGCCACTTGTTTTGGTTACCACAGTGCCAACTGAATAGTTCAGATGGAAACATTTTTTGTATAGTATCTTGGATGACCCCGAGTCTAGATTTAGTCAACAAATGCTCATTGAGTTCTTCCTGTGTGCCAAGTGCTAGAATAACACACAATTCTGGCACTCAAGTGGATCACAACAAGGCAGGGAGACAAAAATGTGAACTCTAACACAGTAAGAAAAGCACCATAAGAAGAGAAGGAGAAAGTGCTATTTATGGGCAGTAGAGGAGTAGGGGATGGGCATCACTTTTCCCTGGGCGGGGCAGGAAGGCTTCACAAAAGCAGCAGCATAAAGTGTGTGGCTTGAAGGAAATGAACACAGTTTAAAGGCTTTAAAGACGACTTTGAGGAATCTGAAAGCCGACACCACACCCATTTTCCAGTTGCTGGCCTTGCCTCCAACCTTCAGTAGGCTAGATATTAGGAGATGTGTATTGACCGAATCTCCTGATTTTCTGAGGTCTCTTAAGAATCTTTGAGATAAAAGTTAAAATGGGATTGGAAAACCTCAAACTTTAGCAGCAAGATAGCCCAGTCTTTAAGAATCTAATTTTCCCTTACCTTTGGGCTTTTAGTAATAGCATGCAAATTACTAGGGCACTGTGGGAAGTTAAATGCTTATTATACTAAGATGAGAATAGGTGAAATAATTACGCATATGAAAAACATCCCGTCTAAAGTTAAAAAAAAGTTTACTGTTCCTTCTTTACTAGCATTCCTTATGTCTTCTTGCTCTTCTTAGCTCCAAATATCTTCTACTTTCCCATTCTCTTAACAAGTATCACCTAAGCATTTCTGACTTGAGGGCATATGCTTACATATTCACACACAATTTAATAAATATAATACATGGACTATTTTCAGTGCCAAATGCAGCTGCAATTATATATTTCTCTTGGACATGTTTTATGCTATTAAAGCATGTAAATACTTTATCTCCCTCAAGTTTGTCCAGCCCTCAGTTGGCAGACGGTCTTTTTCCTTTCTCTTTCCAAAGCATCTAATATAATTTCCTGAATAGATAGTCAATAAACTTGGTTGCTGAGGGCTCACCTTTTCCCAGCATAGTCTTTGAAAATAATCTGATCTCCTTCCAACAAAAAAAACCCCTTTGGCTTCTTTCATTTTGTTTATTTCCCTATAGATGTCTTCCACTTCCTACCCTAAATATCTGCTTTTTTCTCTCTCTTCTCACATTTGAAATCCCTATATGAGGTAAAAAACCTATATTTAACAGCAGCCTGCTATAAATCATCCTACATTGCTATAAAGGTAATAAAACTTATCTCAATCATCAAAAAACAAAGTAAGTCAGTAATGTTCCTGAGCTCCACTTGGCTACTCACAGATATTCCAATTAACCAGGCAGCTTAAAGCCAAAGCACTTTAAATAGAACCATTCTTTTTTTGGATATAGTAAATAAGACACTGTGCCATCCAGTTTGGTTTGCTCCTCTACAAAGTGGAGACTAAGCTTACCTTGCTTCAAGCTAGAGAATTTTCACCACACTGGAAGACAATGCACAGGATTCTTTGTGGTGTGTCCTCAGCCACTGAAAACCCACATGCAGTCACATACCCTACCCCAAAGCACAAAGTTAACTATATACTGAAAAAAGGCATTATCACAGCTTCCTAGCTCTTGGACAGTTTTGTAACCTTACCACTCAGGGGTCCAGTTGCTGATGCTATAGAAATATTTTACTATCCTGGGCACTTTTAGGCCAGTACGTCTACCACAACCTTGTAAAGATCCCTGTTTTATAAATCTTTATCACTTTCTGACTCATTATCACATCCCACAGCATCGAATAAGCCTGAGGTAATGCTAGCCAAGGCTCTCCTCCAAACATTTCTGCAGAATCCTTTTACTGCTACTGAAGATATCATTACTAGTAGGAGTCCTCACAGAGAACAGGATGCTCTCAGCACCAACTTTGGTTAACAGTCCAGTTACCAACAGCTGCAGAGCTGCCTGCAGCTATGCTGGGAAGCATCTTTCTGAAGGCGTGCGTTCAAGGCACTTGAGATCCAGATCGCGCTGGGACCTGGCAGGGAATCTGCTAGAGATGGATCAATTCAGTGTGGAGAAGTGGACAAGAGGAGGTATCTAATGGACTCCTAGCACAAGCTTTCACTACAGCAAATACATATAGCTGCTTCCACGGTAGCATTCAGACTCTCATCTAAGTTCTGAAGCTAATGTGTACCAACCAAGCAGGAAGGAAAGCAAATAAAGACCTATTTATATACAAGAGAAGAATACAGGAAAACCTATCTAACCAAAAGCTCGGGTTAGAAAGTAATACCACCCGCTCTTCAATGGCTATTTTTGTCAGCCACTACTATTAGCTATCCTGAAATCAGCCTGGACAAGACACGGTAAGATCCGGAAAAGGATTTAACTTTTGGTATCATCTTTAAAAGAAAAAAAGAAAAGAAAAGAGAAAGAGCAAGCTACTGTACAATATAAAGTGTTTACCTAGTTATTAGTGAACTTTTAACAGCTTTATAGACTGAAGGAAAAAATTGTTTGGGAGCAAAAAGCAAAATATTAACAGATAACTAAAAATTAAATATAGATTGGTGGCTTAGGTGACTGAATTAAAAGTGAGTGTCTTCCAAGAGAGCTACATAATTAGCTGCTGAATTTTCTCATGTCACACACTCCCAAGTGGAGTATTTAACATTCAGCAGACTTATTAATGAATAGATGCCCAACTGGAATTAACCAGTGCCTCATTCTGAAAGGCTGCTCTTGGCAAGGCTGCTCTCCACAAGACAGAGCAAGTTGATTGGTGGTATCTGCTGGAGGCTGTGCTAAGCCATCTACATTCTTTAGAATAATACGTATTACATTAAGTTTCAGGGCCACACATTCATACCACCTAACTTTGCTCTTCACCCTACTACTGAACAACATGCAAAGGAAGGGTAAAGTTTCTAGACCCCACGAAACAAAACTTTCCAAGCTTCAAGGTTGGCCTGTACTTGAAAATATACTTAGTGAAAATTTGTTGTCTCATAAACAGGCAAAAAGCTTCTTGGTGGGTGGCTCAACCACACAGAGGTTAAGGAGCCAGTGCAGTCTGTGTATCTCTCTGCAGGGAGGAATCATTTCAGCCTAGGTTTGAGGCACTGATGGGCCACATTTGGCGAGTGACCTGCCTTCCTTTTTCTCATGCACCATTATTGATATATTTCTTTAAATTCAGTCTGCTCCTTAAGGAAACTCCCTGGCAAGTGAAAACAGCAGCAAAGGTAAAAGAATGCGGGGAATTTGGCTGCTGCCTGCAGTATTAGGAAGAACAGCAATTACTCAACTCTCTCCCAGTGTCAGACCAGAAATGAGCATGTGAATGTGGGCAAGTTTTGGCCTGTCTTTCCTCAAGCTTCTCCTTTGCAGGGTGTCACCTACCTACCTCATAGCTGTAATAATTAATGAAGCAAATGAGAGAAGAAGAAAGAATGAAGGCAGCAGGCCAGATCCAACATGGAAGAGAGGCAAAAGGTCTACCTTGGATTCAGACTAGGCCACAGTTGACAGACTCCAGGCATTTTAAAGATGTCACTAACTTCCCAATAATCATGTTTTGCAATCTCCAATGCCTCTCAGTAAACATAACTATGGCAGAATTCTTGGGCTTTTCTGCTAAGCTTTTCAGTCAGTACCTGGCAGAGGGTCAGGTAGATACCACTCTTCTTTCCCTGGCTTTGCAAACATAAGGTAATATTTTGTTCTCTGCCCAGCACTTCTCAAGTCATAAAAACAGAGCTCTTATGACCAGAGAAGGGCAGTGTGATACCATCCGATTGAGTTCCCCTGCCTTCACATAGGCAACTATTTTAATTCCCTTTTGACAAGTTAAGACAAAGTGAAGCTGGGGGAGGTTGAGGGGGGTTTATTTAAGTCACATTAAGGGATGAAAGGGGATCCAGAAACTATGGCTATTTTTTTCTCCTTTATCATGTTACTGTCATATGTAAGAATTTGGTGATTATTTACCTTTCTCAGTAGTCTCAAATCCATTCTGAAACAAGCTAGAACGTAAACAAATACACTTTGATGAAAATATGGAAATGTATTTGATCTTTCATCTTTCTGTCATAGGAAGAGTACTTTAAGTTTTCCTAAAATTTGCCTGAAATATAAGAACTCAGTGTTCTTGAAAAGCACACAGCAATCCTATTCTTTCTCAAGGCATTTAAAAATCCTCTACTTTGATTTCCAGAGATAAAACTGTCTAAAGCCCAGTCCTTTTCCTCACCTGGACTGTAAATGCCCCCAACTAGAGTAAATGAGGAGAGATTTTCGACATACCCTCTGTAAAATTACACACACATATTCTGGGGACCGAGCTCACATATAAAATTCCTCACATGCTATGAGGTCTAGTTCAGGTGGAACACCCCCAAGGCAGCCCTACCTCATTTTGGCAGGTCTTTTGGAATCTTAAAAGGAGGTATCACAATTCTCCAATATTGTGCTGTTTTTTGTTTGATCACAGCTGTGAACCCTTTTGCTTGTGGCCTTGGATAAGAAGCTAAGAAAGTTACCTCTGATAGAAAGGGCCCTGAAAGCTCAGATTTCATCCTGCCCTGCCAGAAATTCCTTTCTGTTTTGAATCTGAGATGTTTGTTTATGGGTTTTGTTTTGAAATGCTAAATAAAACATGCATAATCTCTAGTAGCAGCCTATATCCTTTTTTATTCCACCTTGTGATAGCCAGAGTAGTTAGCTACTAAAGTTAAAATTTCCAAAAAGAAGATGGAAATTAAAATTCCCAGGACTAGAAATGTAAAACGACAAGATCCTAAAATTTGATTAACATTTAATTTTCTTTCTTAAGCATGCCAAAGACAAATATTCTAACATATACTTACTATACAACTATTTTTTGTAGTTTTTCTCATTTCTCTTGTTGATTACACACTTGACTATCAGCGCTCTTGATACAAGATAGATGGCATTACAATGGTAGACACTAAAAGTGTCCAATTTCTACTATTTTAATAAAGTTTGGTTGTCAAGAAGAAAAATCAGTTAACCTACTGATTGCAGAGGACTTTATCTCTAAGTTCTTTCTCCTTGTTCTGCAGTAGCCAATATAAAGTATCCTTCTTGGGAATTCTTAGCTAATATGTACTGGATAAAAATGATACTCATTCCTAGGCAGAAGGAAGGAGTTACAGTTAAGAATAAGCAGTACTATAGGACCACAGGACACAAGCTGCTGAAGAGAGGAGACTTCCTTTCCACTCTTCCCCTGTGCTATGGCACTCTCTCCAGAAACAACCCAGGAGGCAAATCTATGGAAACCCTGCACGTGAAAGGAGAAGGAATGCCTGGGATGGAGAAATGCAAACCCAGATGTACTCCAGCCCTCACTGTCAGGAAACCACATGCCATCAAGCTTAAGACGTCACTTTCTTAAAAATATGAATTTGACATAGCTCTTTGAAAGTAAGGACTTAAACCACAAAACCAAGCAAATGTTCACATCCTGCAGAGACTCCAAAGGGGCTGGGAATTTAAGTTGCACTGGGTCAAACCAAGAAACCACTTGTTCTCAATACTGCAGCATTCTTTTCTCTGGGACAAACATCTGAGACAAGAATTCCCCAAGCCTCCTGTTGAAGAGACTTATTTGTGGAGGAGGTGTGAGTATAATCTACCCACAAAGTAGTTTTCCAAATGTATATGCAGAGAAAGCTAATAGAGAAGACAATCGCTGAGAAAGGATGAAAGATAGAATACTAGTTATTTTAGAAAACTTTTGGTACTAAGAACAATACTAATAACTAAATATATAAAATAATCTTACAGAGCTAAGATTTGAACATAGGTTAGTCTAGCCTCAGGCCTATTTTCTTTTTCCTAAAACATCCTGAACAAGGAGGATGGAAAAAGGAGGGAGGTCTTGCTTGTAGCTAGATCCTAGTAGTCAGGAAAACAAACAAACAAAAAGCAGGTTCTGAGTGGACAGGCCTGGGGTAATGCCTATGACTCTTCATGTCTAACAAACTCTAGGTAATGCTAGTGTCCTGGGTCCCAGGACCCCAGTTTATGTTGTAAAACTCCAGGTGATTATGTGCACTTTAAGCAGCAAAATTCCTGGTAACTGTGTGCAGTTTTACAAAAGTGGTACTACTACTTTTAATACAGAGATCAGACCCACAATAGATGCTCCACAAACATTTATCAGAGAAGGATCCCTAGTCTAACAGGGAAATAGGCGAGGCTAGAAAAAGAAAAAAGGGGCTAAGCTAGAAAGGGATGGACTGGTTAAACTTCCTTTTTGCCTGGTTTTTATCAAGTACAGCAGCAGGTGGGCCTGGGACCCTACGAGGATGGAGCTGTGCCAGTGCAAGCTGCTTCTTTAGCTCAAGGCAGGCCCAACTCTGTGGTGACCACCAGCGTGAACACTCCAAGAGTCACCTGGAAAATCTTCCAGAACATAGTATGAAAGAAACTGAACATTATGGATGACAGTCCCCGGTCCAGGTCCCCTTCCTCCCCGAATGAAATACTAGCCCACAGAAAGTGGTTATGTTTACAATTCCCATGATATAACACAAAAAAATTTATAACCCAAATTTCACACAAAATAAATACATTTTGTATATATTTATTCAGACAAGATAACAAACGGGCATTAGGAAGACAGTACATAGCTTCAGAGGCCTTAAATGAAGTTTATCTAATGCATTTGTGGTGTTGGGGTACAGTGGAAGGGGAGGGAACTTGAACTCAGTAACAAATTGCCCCCTTTGTAAAAGCCCAAACTCCTTACTACTAACAATGGAGGACTCTGGAAGTGGAACAAGGGAAGACTATGTCAAGTTATTTAACACATTGGTAGGGAGCATCTTCCACATGGTAGTCATCCTTCCTAGGGAATCAGAGTTCTTATAGCAACCCCTCTATAAACTCTACTATAAGGACAATAAAACATGACACACAAAAGTAAAGTACAGATTCCATCCATTTCATGTGGGGAATTAACTGGGGTTGGAGAAAAAAGGCAGGGAATTGTTCACTTTGCAACTAACAAAGGGAAAGAGATCTTTGGAGGAAAAAAACTTGCACTTGGGCCTAAAAAGTTTACTGTGAGGGAGTCCGTAAGTGTAGGGACAGTCTAACACTCCTCTGTCCTGTCTGTGTAAGGCTGGGGAGGTCCTGTCTAACCACAGAGGTTTTCAATCTGACCAGGTTAACTGGCCAAGGAAAGCAGCAGAGTGGGAGGAGGTGAGAGATGCCCAGGGAGAGTCACCTCTCAGTTCACTGCCCACACTGAAAGGGCCTGCAACAAGCTAGGACAGAGAGAAAATCACTCTTAAAAGGAAGCTTGCCACAGTGAATCACAGCTAGTAAAGCACTAAGAATGCATCCTCCTTCTTAGATGTTGGGAAACACTCAGCATATTGCACTGGGTCTAGAAACAATGTGTAGGCTCGTCTTCCCCACCAAGTGAGTTCCCATCACGCTTTTAAACCTCATTCAAACTCACACTCCCCTTGTTCATTTTGCCACCAGAGCCTGAAGTGATCACCTCGGATCCCTAGACTCTTATAACACATTTTATATACAGATTCAGACCACTCTGACTTGGCTTAAACTTATGAATAACTCTTTCAGTCTTGCTATCTTATTGTTTATCTTGATTAAAAGCGTGTGCAGAATAGAGAATACTTCTGAAAGGTCCCTAGGCTTCCAGCTGCCCTGATGCCCCAGCAGAAGGCCTTGTACAGAGTAGAAAAATCAATGGACAAGTAATTGATTTCTATGCAAAACCCAGTCAGATCTTTGAAAATGCAGCTTTGGAGACTTCGACCTCTAAGACAGCAGTTTTTCAAAGTGCTATTCGTGCCTGCTCCATTACCCCACCATTTCTTCCTCAAATAATTAAATGACTTTACTGAGGCATCTTCAAAATCCCGATATAAAATGTGCCATCTTGGAACACCATGTTCCAGGACCTGCTTTGCCAAACATACTTACCTTGCACTCATTTCATTACCTCCCAACCCACTGTATTTACATACTAAGACTACACTGGTCTATCCTGTTAACACCCTTGCCTGAGAGATGATAAACACTCACATTTTCCAGGAATTTCACAATTAATGTCTGGAATGTGTTTTGGATTATCCTTCAAAGGATGATAGTTATGCTAAAATGAACCTAGTATTTTTTTCCTTTTCTCATTTGTCATCATTCTTTGGTCCACCCACTTACTGTCTCTTTATGGTCATCTGGTTTTTTTGTTTTGTTTTTGAGACAGGATCTCCCTATATAGGCCCAGGCTGGCCTGGAACTAGCTATGTAGTCTAGGCTGGCCTCAAACTCTCAACCTTGCTGCCTCAATCCATCTTCTGAGTGCTGAGATTACAGCTGTGGACCGCCATGCCCAGCCAGAATTGTTTTATCTGAATCCCCTAACCTGTCCCCTGTGCCCTCAAGCTGTTTATCTAGATCACTGGATCTTATGCAAGCCATGAAGAAAAACACAGAAACTTGCACCAAATCACTAAACACTTCCTATAAACAGAGGTAATGTCCAGTTTTAGGATTATTCACTTTTTCTCATAAATTAACCTGCCTGCTCACAAACTGTACTATCAACATACTGCTTATAGGTTTTTCCTGCTCACTGTTACCCATGTGTTAAAGGTGGCAAACATCCCCTGGCTTGCTGTTTTTGCCTTTCTGCTATTATAGTATGCAATTCATTTGCCCTGTGCCAAGTTGTTTTATGTGACAGGACTCCTTAATAACAAGTGAGGATTCTATAAGCCTAACAGTCAAAGTGAAGGTCACTGAGTCCTGTCATTTGTATATGTGCAGTGAATAGTTGGTCTCCCTGTATTTTGTCAATATTTACTCTTGGGAGGAACTAATTACTTCCTTGTTTACTTGGATTAGTTTCTCTTCCCATTCCTTGTTACCGTAATTTTATACACCCTCTGCTTGCTTCTCTCTCTGGCATCAAAGTGTACATCCTATCTAAAGATTTTTGAGATGGAAAATGAAACTCATTATTCACAAAGTCTGGAGCCCTGGATTTTAAAATTTTTCTAACTCCTGTATAATAGAATTAACTTTGCCACTCCTCTCCTTTATTTAACTTATAATAATTAAAATTCATGGACTCTTAACTCCAGGTCCTACAACAGAGCAATGAGAGCAGCTCCCACCATATGCCCTGCACAAGCCAACGTTTTGTGTACCGTTTGGGTTCTTGAAGCCCCTCTCTTGGACCTCACTTCAGATCTCCCACACATTTTCTTCCAAGCAGCCACCATCTCCATTGACTGTCTTGTAGTAGTAAGTAAAGAAGCTCTAAACTAATGGCCACAGTTCCAGAAAACAAATCCTCTTCTTTTGTACTGTATATGGCTGTAAGTACACACCACATATACTTAGTTCTCTCCACCTCATGAGAAATGGGTAGAAGGAAAAACTTAAAAATAGCTAGGGTTCTGAAAAGAGGCAGTTTTTTAATGGCAGTGATTTTGGAAAATTAAGTTCCATAAAGACTGAAGCCACAGAGTAAATATTCACTTTGAAAAAGAAAAAATGTTGGTGCTTATCTGAAGTTAAGATGGCCTGGATCTAATCCAACAAAGTCCTCAGAGCAAACCACTCAACAGTGTCCACTTGGTTCCTAATCACCATGTCCTTACAAACTGACAAATTCAAGCTATAATCTGCCCTTTTATTACCCAGGGACAAAAGGCTGCCCTTGCTTCTTCACCTTGCCCCACCTTTCCCAGAAGCATAAATCCACACAGAAGAAAAACTGGCCCTCATTCCCTTAGTTCAAAACAGTTCTCACTGTCCAATCAAAACATTCTTTCTAGACAATCTCACTTCATTAGTTTTCAGAGCTCTGATATCCCCAAGGTCTCCCACACAGACTTCTTCCCCAGGGGTTAGAAACCAAACTTGTTCCTTTGGCTTCTAGGTGATTTCCCTGGAGGCAGGCAGCCTGGCCAAGCAAACAGTCTAGTTAGGACTCTGCAAAGGGCAACAGGAAGACTCACCAGATGAGTGGAAACAGGAAAGGGCACTGCGTCCTTCTAGGACCAGAAGGCACTTTTTAAGACATCAAGAGAACAGAGATAACTTTAAGTACCTGGCTCCATTCTCAATTTTTCAAATATACTTAGTCAAAAGGAAGAAGAACTATTAGTATTACATCATGACTTAATAACAACCTAACTGCTGAAAAGAAATCCAAGTGTACATTTCACATGATTCACAGGACACAACTCATCATCACATTATCTAGTCTTACAGAAACTTATTTTTTTCCCCCAGTGGAGTTCTTTTTATGGACAGGATTGCTCATGTACTTTTATTGAGACCCCACTATGGGTCAGTATGCCTTAAAACAAAACTGAAGAAGTGAGTTGAAAGGGGTCCATTTTGACCCATAGTTTAACTCACTTTGTGAACTGCTGTTAAAAACACAACCTCCCTCACCCCCCCCCCCCCGCAAGCCAATATGGGAGTAACAAAAATAACTGCAAGTTGGAAAACAGAGTAATATAACTTATATCCAAATTTTGTCATTGAAAGCAGGTAGATTAGTCATGACAATATTTCTATGCCATGCAATACGTTTTCTCAGTATCGCCAACTAGATAAGTTTCAAAAAGACTTTTCATTAACAGACACAACCAGTAGGGGTCATTTTAGTGCAAAAATTGCAGCACAAGAGACTAACGTGAATAAAATATCAAGTCCTATTCATGTTAGTTATGATAATCACACATGAATTTCTGATTAAAAATGGAAACTGAGGGAAACAATGGCCATTGAGAAATTTCTTGCAAAGTAACAGAAAAATAAGAAAAAATAACAGTAGATAAAAAGTGAACTGAAAGACTTTTCTAATTTTTAAAAAGATAAAGGGTTACTCACTAACCCTAGACTTTTCATAAATCTTGTAATAATGTATCTGAAATTCTAGACACACACTTGAAAACATCTGTCTAAATCCATTAATTTTATCATGTCAGGAAGCACTGTCCTTTTTACCTTGGTTTCATGGATTTAGAATGCAACTTGACTGCTGCTTTTGGAATTCTGATAAAAAAAAAAAGAAAAAGTATCCTGAGAACACAATTTTGGTAGTAGAAAACAGACCTGCTAAATAAAAAGTGTTTCTAGAGAAAACTAATTGAAACACAATCATGTCAAGAAACACTGCCAAGCATTCTCAAGGCTAAAACCAAGTGCAGGGGTGTTACCAGAAGAAAGGAAGCCATGAGGGATCGCATCATTTCAGAGGAATGAAAGGCTCACCAGCAAACTGCCAAAATAACTCCGTACTGTGACATGGGATGTTGCTGCCAAAACACTTGATTACTGTAAATGTTCCCTGAGCATTTCCTTCACCAGAAACATATGAGGAAGAAACAAACAAGGGTTAGAATTCTTAGAGCCTCCAGAAGTCCTCAGAGCACAGCACTTTCCACTGTGCATTTAACCTTGCTTCGTGTTGCTTGTTTTTTGCAGATTTATGGGAGGCTGGAGCAAGTTATGCTCCAAGTAGCAGGGTTCAAAGATGCTTTAGTCTAAGTCATTCACAACTCCCAAAGTCAAACACATAAAGCTGTATCTGAGTCAGTCTGATGGCCATTTTTCCTGAGGTGAGAAACAAACATGTTATAAAATAGAACTTCACACCAAGGGAGAGGCTTCTGTGTTTCAGGCAAAGTCTTCTAAGCAAAGTCCTATGGGTGCAGCAGTGTAGGGCCCTTCCCTCTGAAAAGAGTTCCCTTCACTCATTACTGCCCACTAGCTTCCAAACCAGAAAGGCCGCCTCAATTTTCCCAAACGCTCCAAATCCTAAAAACTACAGATAAAAATAAGTGTGTGTGTGTGTGTGTGTGTTGTATTTAAAGAGAATCACAGCACTGAAACCTTTTTAATAGATTCATTTTATCCTTAAGGTTGCTATCTCCTTTTCAATCTTCCAGCACAACACACACACACACACACACACACACACACACACACACGAGCGCGCGCTTCAGAATAAACCCCTCCGGGTCTCCTTAAGCTATGGCTGTGAGTAGTAACCCCCTCGCGACTCCCCCAGAAATAAGGCTGCTGGGGCTCTGCTCAGTCACTAGAAGCCCCAAAGAGCATCGCCCAGCGTCAGCCGGAACAGGAATCCCTCTTTTAACTGGAGCTCACCGGGTCCTGTCCACTGGGCATACAAAAGGAACTCACTGCCATTCTCTCTAGACCCCCAACCCACACCGGGCACCCCGAGGCAGACACAGGCGAGCAAGGGTGAAGGTGACGCGCACCGACACAGGTCCCCGACGAGGGAGGCTCCACTATCAAATCCTTCCCGGTCAGCGGACACCGCGGTGCACAATGCTCCGCGCAGAACCAGTCCGCTGTCAAACAAAAAGAAGGCACGGGCACACGGCTAGAAATACGCGGATCTCGGCTCTTAAAAGGCAGCCTCAATAGTCAGCAACAACTTTCCACTCCCAGGTGCAGCCCCCACCCCACCCCCTTCCTTCTAGGAGACAGAGCCTTTGACCGTTTTCAATAGGCAGATAAATGAGTAACCACCGTGCGTAACTTCGCCTGGGCTGACATATTCCGGAGCTGAAACTGATTTATATGCTGAGGAGGAGGAGGAGAAGGAAGAGCGCAAAGGAAAAATCATCAGAGTCATATAGGGAGTGCGATGTGGAGATGCGGTTCCTCCGCCAACAAAGGCTTAGCGGCCAGGGTGCAGCGCTCGGTGCCACACTGCGCCACGCGACGAAGGCGGCAGGGGCGCACACGTCCGCGGCGCCCCGACCTCTGGGCGAGGCCAGCCACTCAGCATAAGCTGGGACCGCCACACGTGTGCCGGGGTGCTCGGGGCCAGGGGAGCGATCCCTCATCGCCCGCCTCCACCCGGGACATCCAAAACCTCGCCCGCTTAGGCTAGATGTCAGGGAGAAGTAGGGAGCAAGGATCGAGGGGCGCAGGGACACCTTCCCGGGGGCGGCTGCCGTCCCTCCTCCCGCGGAGCCATCTCTCCTCGGGGAAGTCTCAGCCAAACTTTGTTGGGCGCGGGCAGCGTCAAGGGGGAGGCGCGGGCCAGGTGTGTGTGGGGGGGGGGGCGCGGCGGGCGGCCTTACCTTCGCAGACGCCCACTTCGTACTCGGTGATGGAGTCGCCATTGAGCGGGGGGCGGATGACACAGCGCAGCCCCCGGTCGCAGGCTCCGTGGAGCCCGTAGGCGCCGCCGCAGCTCTCGTTCCTCTGGCGGGCGCACATGTAGCAGCAGCCGCAGACGCCCTGCACGATGCTCCCCGGGCAGCTCCTGGGCTCCTCGCACTTAGACTCGTCGCAGGGCAGGCAGACCAGCGCCCGGGTACCGGAGCGCGCCAGCAGCAGCAGCAGCCCCAGCAGCGAGACCAAGAGGTGCCCGCAGCCGGCCAGCCCCCTGCCCCCCGCCACCAAGTACATCCTCCTGCGCCGCCGCCGCCGCCGCCTCCTTCTCGCAGCCGGGCCGGGAGCGGGGCGGCCGTCCTCCCCTACGCGGGGCACACGCGCCGCCGCCGCCGCACCCGCAGCCCGCGGTCCTCGCCGCCCCCCTCGGGGCCCCCGGGGCGAGCCTCCCCTCGCGGGGCGAGGCCCCCGCCCCCCTTGCGGGCCGCGCCGACCCCGAGCCCACTAGCGTTGGCGCCAGCAGCAGCGGTGGCTTCCCCTCCTCCTCCTGGGAGGGAGGGGGAGGAAAAAAAAAAAAGAAAAAAAAGTTTCCTCCCGGCAGCTCCGGTTCAACCCAAACTTCTGGCGGCGGCGGTGGCTGCGCTTAGCTCCAGCCCAAGCTGGCGGCGCCTCCTTCTTCTCTCTCCTCTTCCTCCTCCTGGTCGGTCGGCCCCGCGGCGGCGGCACAGCCTCCGGGCGGGTCCCCGCCTCCCGAGCCGCCGAGTGGGCGCGGTGCCGCAGCAGAAGGTCCGCGGCGTCCGCTCTGCGCGCACGACTCGCCTCACTCCTGCGCGGCTCCTCCGGGCGCTTGTTTATGGCTCGAGCCTCCGCCGCTCGGGCTGCGCCCTCCCCCATCCTACCTCATCCCCCACCAGACCTCGCCCCCCCACCCCCGCCCGCGCCGCGCGCCGCTCATTGGCTGCCCCCCCCACACCCCTCGCGGCCCGGCCGGCCCTCTCCCCTCCCCTCCCCCTTCCTCCGGGGCGCCGGGCCTTTCCTCCCTACACGCCTCCTCCTCCTCCTCCTCCCCCCACTCCCTTCTCTTCCTCCGGGAGCCGGGCGCACCGAGTTGGCCCCGTGGCCGCGCTGCGGCTCGGCTCGGCTTCGCTCCGGGCGCACCCAGCCAGGAAGCCGGAGTCGCAGCGTCCCGAGCGTCCGCCCTCACCGTGGACACCAAGACTAGCCTGGGATCACCGAGGGCGACAAGGCTACACCTCCCAGAGTGCAGTTTTGAGTTCTGAGAGAGGCTGGGACCCCACCCCCACCCCCCTAGAAGCTCCGGGGCTGGAGCGATTGCTGCAACCTGGGCTGGGCACCCGGCCGGATTGGACCCCAGGAAAGGGAAGCAAAGGCGTGGAACCTTCGCAAACTGGACGAGAATCCATTTTCCCACTCGAGCTGGGAATAGACTTTGTAAAAGATATTATGTAATGGAGTCTCGGGAAGCCCGAGACGTCCCCAGCGAAGCTGCTGGTGAATTAATTAAGTGCTGGTAAATGGTCTGGGTACATATTCCGCGTTGGGGACCGCTGGAGCTTGAGTTGAATTTTAACTGTGCACATCCTTTACGTTTTGTCGGTGCGGAGGTGCTGTATTGTGGGTGGAGGTGACTGATCCCTTCTCCCTGGAGTAAAGCCAATACTGGATCACTACAAGTGTTGATATGACGTACATCTCATGTATCATTAAAGTCATCTGACGTTGCCCTTTTGTTTCTCAAGCTCCTAGGCAGAAGTGGGTTTTCCTTACTTTTTTTAAAAATTTATTGTGAATGTACTAATAAAGAAGGTAAAATATTCTTTGCAATGAACCAAGCAGCCGAAGTGATGCAAAATACATCATTTGGAAATTTTTTCTCTTCTGTGGCTTTCAGGAAAAATTCACCCAATAATGGTTCTGATCATTAATGGGTGAAAACGAATGATCATTTTGATAGCGGCCCACCGTTGACAGGAGGATAAATAAAATGAGTGAATTGACAAAAAGCGAGTTGGATCCCTATGGGAAAAAAAAAAACGCCTGGCAGGTGTGAAGTGGACTTGGCTGTCTACCCTCTGACCCAAGATGGTCTTGCAGAAAGGTGGCAGCCAAGTGGATCCTGAAAGTCATGAGTAATGAATCAAAAGTTAATAGCGGCAGTGTAAGGAAAAATGAAACAAAGATACCTTTGAAATCTTATGTTTGTGGAACAAATTTGTATTCATGATGAATATTTTGGCTTACCCATGCCAATCCTCAACCAAAAAGCCGAAGTTACCAGTGGAATATTCCCCATCATTGGCATCATAAAACCATAAACATTTCTCCAATTATATTTCTTTGTCCTGAAGAGAAGACTCACTTTAATCACTGATTATTAGAGATTTATAAGAAAGCTGTTCATTATTGAGAACACCCCATTTTCTAGGGGAGCGGGCAACAGACTTTAAAGAGCTGTTGGAAGGAGCAGTTTCCAGGGATGTTGTAAAAGACAACTCTGGCAATGGCTTAGGGATCCGATCAGATAATCTCCAAAGGCCCTCAGCACCCTATGATTCTACTAAATGGTAAAATCATTTAAAACATGCTCTGTTTTCTAGCAGCAAAACTAAATAAAACACACAACTGTGCTAAATATTGTGGTTTCTTGTAACCCAACAAGGCACCAGCACTTCATGGTGGAATTTGCCAACAAACTGTCATCATTTAACTGTGTTAAAAGGCCCTTTCCACTCTTGCAAGACAGGTTATCTATATTTCTGTTCAAATGCAAGTATAAAGACATTATTAAAATGCAGCAGATAACGTTGTAGGTCTCAGGAAAAGCCAAGGTCAGGTGATGGAAAAAAGGCAAAAGTAAAAAAGCTGCTTTAGTTTGAAAATGGGATTATAATCATTGTCAAAGTTTTGCCCTTTTTGTTTGTATTTTTCATTTTTAAAGCAATAATATTAAGGATTGGAGAATACTGCAAATTAGAGCACAGGTGAGGGACAGTGTGGAGGTCACTATCCATCATTTCCTGCACTTTCAAGGCAGAAGAACCTGGAAGGTAGACACAGGCTAACTTCTCATAGGAATTCAAGTCAGGCTTAGAAAGGGCTAGATAGATTCTCCAGACTAAGATGGATGCAGCAACTCAAAAGAATCATAGTCATAGAAACAAACAGGATTTCTTGAAGCTAGTCTAGTTGTAAGCTAGAAACCTCCAAGAGCCTGGCAGCTTACCTGACACCAGTATGTGAGGTAGGGGGTCAGTTAAACTTTCTTCTCTGGGATCCAGCAGAGATTATAAGGTGATCAGAAACTGAGGCAATGACCTTGGGGCTCAAACACAAATAGGATCCCCTCCTCTTCAGAGATCAGACTAAGGGTATAGAAAGACATTGGATGAATCCAACATGATGACAACTGGATGTCAAGTGAGAAAGGGACTGGGCCTTTAAGCTCATTTCTTTCTCAGTGTTTGTACTTGCTCTTCTTCCTGCCCGAAACTCTTTCCCTGATAACCACATCACACATTCTCTTGGTTCCTTTAGTTCTCTGCTCAGATATCACCTAAGAGGTCTTAAGCACACAGAGAAAATAGCAACCACTACTTCAAAGCACCCAATCCACTTGAACGTGCTTTTGCCTATCCATAGTACTCTCCACCTGACATAAGACGTGTTATTTATTTGTTCATCCTTTTTCTTCTTGCTTGTTACTAAGTCTTTAATATTCAGTATTGTGTCTTTAACTGCTGACTGAATAAAACATCCAAAAAAATGGGCTTGGAAACTGGGTGTGACATATATGGCTATAATACCAGCTACTCAAGAGGCAGAGGCAGTCCAAGGTCTGCTGGGGCAAAAAAAAAAAAACCAAAAAAACTGCAAGGCCCCATCTGAAAAACAAACTAAAAGCAAAAGGACTGAGGCCTGGCTAAAGTGGTAGAGTGCTTGTCAAATGCAAGGCCCTGAGTTCAAACCCTAGTACTGCAAAAAAAAAAAAAAGAATAAAAATAATTTTAAAAAAGGGAAGGTCTGGGAAGGATTACATGGACTGTGAAAGGCATGTGCAAATGTAAAAATTAAAGCCATACAGAATATAGGTTAGTGCTTTTTCTCTGGGAAGGCTTCTTGAGCTTATTCCCTTATCTGTCCTATGAATTTTGTAAGTACCACTGTTGGTAGTATTTATCATGTTATATTAGAAATAATTCTTTAGTTCTGAACTTGTCAATTCATTGGAGAGGGTAGGATTTATAAGAATGCATGCATGCATGAATGAGTTGAAAAGGGGAGAAAGGGAAGAAGTACAGACAAAAAGATATTTGAATACTTTGACAAATCTCTCTTGGTTTTAATAAATCTAAAAATAAGCACTTTGAAAGGGATGGATGGGGCAGAAAAGAGTCTTCCAAACAGAAAAAAAGTATGAAAGGAAAGGGAATTAGATTATCTTTTTGATGGAGTCTGGAGAAAGAGATATTCTGCCCTCTATTGGTCACTGGGAAGGTTGGATGGGAAGGGATTGATAAATTGTTGAAAATCAGAGCACTTGGTTGGGGGCCTAGCAGAAAGTGGAAATGAATGCACACCAGACAGAACGCTAGTATTAAAGCCTTCCTCTCTGATACAGCGTCTAGCCTAGTCCCCCTACTGGAGCCACATTCCCTGGGATGTGTATGCTATTTGTACTTTTCTGAACCGAAAGGGTAAATGAAAAATTAGTCTTTTGAGTCAACTATATGGATTATCAGAATTGAGTTGCACAAGAGAAAAATTCTCATTGTCCTATAAAAATGTTGCATATACATTAGAAGAAACCAAGACAATAGGGCTGGCTCCTTGCTCCCTCTTTACATCTCTCTGGTCCCATAGCTGATATCACCTCTATGCAGGTTCTTACATAATATAGGCTCAGGCTATTTAAGTAAGGTTGGTGGCTAGTTTGGGGGCTCAGCCATCTCATCTGGGGCTCTGGATCTGGTATTTGGAGTATCTTATCGCCACCGATCACCTTGTATCTATTAAGAAAGTTCTTGTCTTATCCACTCTGCTGGCGTCAATCTGCTCCAGAGATTCTAGCAAGATCTGTGTGCAGAACACAACTTCTCTCTCTCTCTGTTTAAACAAGGTGTTTTTCCATTCTGAATCTGTTTTCTCCACTGTAAAATGTGCAGAGTGGAGAGGGAGACAAGAATAGCAACCTTCCAGAGTATTGTATGGATAAAATTCTCCTCCTATTCTATTGTTATTTTTAGAGGCCTTCTTTAATTGCGTGTCTCCTCACATTTTTATGCTGTATTGGAAACCTGCTATCTGCTATTTTAGCGTTCATTGTTATGTAACATCTGCCTGATCAGATATTTGCTTTTTAATTTTTTTCCTCTTCTTAGGAACTTCTCTTGCTCCTACTTTAGTAATCTGTCTAGTGTTGGAGTTTTAGCCTTTGTGATATCTTCTTGATCTTGTTTTGGTCTCAGATTTATTTTAAAGTGCAATAATTAATGATGATAATAATAAGTAATAGCTAACATTTATAAACGTCAATATGCTAAACATTTTTTATGGGTCATTTTAACTAATATACAGAACACCTCTATAAGTCCAAAGCCTTATATTATCTCTAAGGTCTTACACTGTCTTTATGTTACAGTTGAGGAGTCTGCTGAAGGAAAGATTGTAAATATGGATACCAGGTTTAGAACCCAATCCTGTTAGGCCTTAGGAGCCTGTGTATTTAACTGCCTCTGACAGTAAATTGGGTAATAGTGCATTGCTTTCTTTTCAATTTTATTGTTTTTTGTGGGCCTTATTTAAAATTGTTAACAATGAGCATGACTCAACAGGTAGAGTGCTTGCATACCCTGAGCTCAATCTCTAGTACAGTGAAAAAAATAAATAAATAAAATTGCTACCATCTATAACAATAGCTTGCCTTCCTTGATAACTTGTATATAAAAAGTTAAAATAGTGATTATTTTCTCAAAATGGGAGTAAGTCCATTGTTTTCCTAATTACCTAAGAACAAATATTTAGTGTTTGCTATGTGCATATTTGCTAGTTAGTATATTACTCCCATTGAATTCTCCAAATAAACTGATGAAGTAGGTACTATAATTACATGCCTTTTACAGGCAGGGAAACCTGAGACACAGAAAAGTTAAGTAATACAGCCAATGTCACACCTATTTAAACAGAAAGATTGGAATTCAAACCTAGAACGTATAGCTCTGGAATTGATCTTTTCCAATACTATTAATAGGTGTTCTTATAGGTACTATATATAATCGCTGGGGAAAAAAGTTAGAAAATATAAACAAGTAAGAAGAGAGAGGAAGGAAGGAAGAAAGGAGAGAAGAGGAAGGAAGGAAAGAAGACAGAAAAAGAGACACCATTCATAATCCCATCACTGACTAAGATATAACAATTGATCACATGTTGTAAATCTGTGAAGTCTTCTTGTCCCCCTGATATACAACTGGGGATGTGACTCAGTGGTAGAGCACTTGCCTAGTATGCCCAAGACCCTGCGTTTTATCATCAGCACAGCACCTCAAAGCAAACAAACAAATAAATAACAAAAAAAAAAGAAAGGGCTGGAGGTATAGCTCCATGGTAGAGCCCTGGTTAGCATGCATGAGGCCCTAGGTTCAATCCCCAGAACTGAAAAAACAAAAAAAAGAAAAAGAAAAAGGGAAATATGAGATATACATCCTGGTTCAGAATTGCTGTTTAATTTATGCAAGGTATATTGATCTTTTGAATCAATAACTACATCCTTTTTACCACTGAACATTATTAACTGAAGCCATATTAACATACCTTTATTTGTTTCACAGGTTCACTGTCATAACTGAAGCTGCAATGCATTTCCATACAATCTTCAAATACTTGTCCAATTGTTTTCTTTGATAAATTCCTCAAGTGGAATTATTTGTGGGTCAAAAGGTATGCCCATTTTAACATGTCAGATTTTCCTCTAGAAAACTTTATCACATACAGTCCCTCAAACACTTAGTGAAAATTCTTTCTCATCTTCCCAGCATGGCTGTCCTTTACATTATAAACATTTTTCTATTGCTTTAAAAGTACCTTCCCTACGTTGTAAAGCTTTTACTTTTTTTAACTTTTTAAAATTTTCATATTCATTATTCCAGTAGATCCTTAAAAGTGTTCAACATTATGAAATTTTATCTATGGAGCATCAAATGTTTCAACCTTAACAATTACCAAGTCACGTAAACTGGCAAATTGTGTGTGTGTTTAAAGGGAAAGTATTATGTGCTCAGTTATAATTTTCCCCTAAAAAGAAATGCTTTTATAAAAGTGAACTGATGAACTTGAATAAATTATTATGACCCTCCCTCCCAAATGGGAAGCTATTTGACGTGATATGGGTTTACAGTCATTCTTCTGAATACCTAGAAAAGTAAGTGTAGGAGCCTGTGTGATGATGCATGTCTGTAATCCCAGCACTCACAAGGCTGAGGCAGGAGGATCACACGTTTGTAGCCTGGGCTACATACTGAGACTCTGCAGAAGGAAGGAGGGAGGGAGGGAGGAGGGAGGGAGGAGGGAGGGAGGAGGGAGGGAGGGAGGAGGGAGGGAGGGAAGGAAAGAAGGAAAATGTTACCCACTTTTCTGTCTTTCCTACTCATTTACTTTTTTACTTTTCTACTTCATTCCCCAAATCTATGTGGTATCTATGTTACAAAATGCAATAAATTTATTTCAAAAATGATTTCATTACTCACACATTTTTATAATGCTTGTTTGGGAATTGTCTTGTGTTGTCCCTTGAGGAGGTAAGTCTCATTGTTTGTCATAGTAACCCAACATGTTACAACTCAAACAAATCCTCTTCTTCATTCTCCAGTAATGATTTTAACTTTTATAATCTCTTATCAAGTTCATCCTTCGAGGAAGATTTGTCCCTGCTAGGAGAACTGAAAAGAACTAAAACATATTCTAAAGAAAATATCAAAAGAAGAGTTGAATATAAAAGAGTTGAATAAGCATTGGTGATATTCATGGAACAAGCATACAGCTTTTCCAAGCAACTGCTGACATTGGGAGACAATACTCCTTTGAATATAAATTTTGGTTTGATAATGTTCCTTAGAGTACTGATGTTTTTGTATTCATATTCTCTATATCATGCAACTGAAGTGAGAATTCATTACTTATTTTCTGGGGGGAAATGGTAGTGTTCATTAATATCTTAATTCCCCTTCTCCATTCTGAGCACACAGCTAGCTGACACTTTGTCTACTTCCTTACAGTTAGTTGGAGCCTTGAAATGTGGATGGAAGTCATGGGGGATGTTTTTTAAATGCCTGACATAAAAAAACCTCTCTACCATCCTGTATATTATTTTATTTCTTTTCTATTGGATGGCTGTGGGGCTTTCCACAGAGGATTGAGAAGCAGTAGAAGATTCTAAATCCACTAGGTGGATAGATCCCAGGTCCCTCAATGACTGCATGAAGTGATCCTCCCACATGCATACACACATTCACATACACACACCTCTTTGAATCACTGGATCTCAGTAGATACTAATTTGAGTGAGAAATAAATCTTTGCGATGGTAAGTCACTGAGATTTAGGGCTTGTTTGTTATACTAGTCAAACTATCCTAACATAATGTTTTAGCTTTATAGAAATAGCACTAATTGTTTATTCAAGCCTTATCTTTTGTTGTATGTTCTTAGACAAAATGCAATTTTGACATGAAGTTATTACTAACTTGCATTTGTTTTTTGGTTATGTGATGGATGTATAGATTGCTTAGGTTACCAATCCTCACATTTAAAGTATTTTCAGGATTATAATATTCCAAGAAGACCTTAGCAGTATATTGGTATTGATTAGCAGAAATTAAAATAATACCAAGACTTTCCATGTAAGTAGGAGAATGGCCATCTCTACTATGCTGCACAATAAATTTTATTTCCTGAACTTCCTCACTCTCAGACTGTCTCTGTCCATAACTTCATTGTGGGTAACCAAGATTCTGTGTGCTCAAGGGAGAAAGACACCCTTCAAACCCTCATTTTTCTCTTTTTTTTTCCCCTGAGTCCTTTGGAGTCTATTACTTCCTCTGCAAGCCTCCTTTGTAATACTGCCACGTGATTTCCCCTTTGACACCTGCCCCACTAGTATTACTTCTCATTGGATCAAGATCTGCAGATTCATTGTGGACTGTAAATCAGAACCTCCCTCTATTTATCACTTGAACTTGAAGAACACTTTAATATTCTGATGTTATTATACATTATTCTTGGTAGCTTAAAGTATCTTCATCATCTTTTAGGCTAGATTTATACTTCACAAGCTTTTTCAAGCTCCTACTAAAGTTCATACAACAGATTAAGATCGTTAACCAAAAGCTAGTTGCCAATGTGCTTTGACTGTGTAAATAACTATTGGTCCAAGATTGGCAAGAAAAATAGAAGATTGAGCTCATAGGCATGAAACCATGCATGAAGAAACATAGGAAATAGATTCTAAGAGTGTTTCCGTCATTTGCTGATTATTGCAAAAGATCATACGTCACATTTCCCATTTAGATTTTGCCAAGGAGAAGATCTAACCAGCAATGCCAATCCAGGTGATTGAAGAAGAAGACTACTCATTTTTTCCTTGACAAACAATTGAATAAATCCAGAAGGTCCTCGATGACAAGGCACTGTGCCATAAAATGCTGTCACAGAAGGAACAAAATCTTAGGCATCAGATTGACCTGGGATCAAGTTCTGACTGTATTTATCATTGTCTATGTGAGTTTGAATACGTTATTTAATCTAAGTTTCATTTTTCTCATTAGTCATTTAGGAAATTAGCAGCTACAGGATTCTGAGCATATAATAGTTGTTCAGTAAGTCTTCTTTTATGATTGAATAAAAATACTGTAATAGAGTCAGCTATTCACTGGGTGTTTGCTACTTTAAAAGCTTGAGAGATGGAGTCAAGTCTATAGCTGTCAAATTTAGGAGTACTTTAGATCTGTGTGAGGATCGAACCCAAGAACCTTATCTTGTGGCCACTATGCTCTCTAGCAGTCTAATTTTTCCCTTGTGTCACTTTTCCTGCCCATCCCCCCAGCTTGGGTATATGATTTCCTTTTAGGGAGGACAGGGACTTTGAAGCCAGGAAGTTGAATCCTACTTTCTTAGTCACTACTCTGATAGCAAAAAATAAATGTCACTTGCCTGTGCTTAAAAGGGCCCACTTCCTAGTGTGGGCAACTAGTAAATCAACAGTTTCAACATCGTGTGATAGAAGTCTATCAAATTAAGGCTACATGAGAAAATTGAAGAAAGTTTTACAAAACTTTTTTCACAAACGAGAAGAGAGTTGATTGAATCTTGAAGGAAAAATAGAGAGACATAAGCAGGTTTATGAAGAGGAAAAAAGAGGGGAAAGATTTTTCAAGCAAAGGAAACACTGATGTGCCTAGAATAGGACCAAGTACATAGTAAGTACTCAGTAAGTGTTGTTGAAGGAAGGAAGAGAACAGGTGCTTTTGCAATGGAAGAAAAAAACTTACTTTGAGGCAACTGGATGCTCATTGGTAAGCGGATGAGGATAATATGGCTTGGCTGGATGGTGAAGTCTCAGAGTCTTTGTAAGAGTTTAAAATTTATTCTATATGGGAATCTCTGGAGCTTTTTTGAGACAAGCAACCTCATCAGACTCCTGTTTCATAATGACACTATATTTCATTGACTCTAGGATACACTTTAAAAATATCTTAACTCTGAAAACAACTGATGACATGTCATAATTTAATTGACAGTTGTTTATTTTTTTCTCGGTGGTATATAAAGTAATGTTGCTTACAAATGATGGCATATTATACTTAGTGAAAAATTGAAGTTTTTTTTTTTTTTTCATTTTTCTTTTATTATTCATATGTGCATACAAGGCTTGGTTCATTTCTCCCCCCTGCCCCCACCCCCTCCCTTACCACCCACTCCACCCCCTCCCGCTCCCCCCCCAATACCCAGCAGAAACTATTTTGCCCTTATCTCTAATTTTGTTGTAGAGAGAGTATAAGCAATAATAGGAAGGAACAAGGGGTTTTGCTGGTTGAGATAAGGATAGCTATACAGGGCATTGACTCACATTGATTTCCTGTGTGTGGGTGTTATCTTCTAGGTTAATTCTTTTTGATCTAACCTTTTCTCTAGTTCCTGGTCCCCTTTTCCTATTGGCCTCAGTTGCTTTAAGGTATCTGCTTTAGTTTCTCTGCATTAAGGGCAACAAATGCTAGCTAGTTTTTTAGGTGTCTTACCTATCCTCACCCCTCCCTTATGTGCTCTCGCTTTTATCATGTGCTCATAGTCCAATCCCCTTGTTGTGTTTGCCCTTGATCTAATGTCCACATATGAGGGAGAACATACGATTTTTGGTCTTTTGGGCCAGGCTAACCTCACTCAGAATGATGTTCTCCAATTCCATCCATTTACCAGCGAATGATAACATTTCGTTCTTCTTCATGGCTGCATAAAATTCCATTGTGTATAGATACCACATTTTCTTAATCCATTCGTCAGTGGTGGGGCATCTTGGCTGTTTCCATAACTTGGCTATTGTGAATAGTGCCGCAATAAACATGGATGTGCAGGTGCCTCTGGAGTAACAGTCTTTTGGGTATATCCCCAAGAGTGGTATTGCTGGATCAAATGGTAGATCGATGTCCAGCTTTTTAAGTAGCCTCCAAATTTTTTTCCAGAGTGGTTGTACTAGTCTACATTCCCACCAACAGTGTAAGAGGGTTCCTTTTTCCCCGCATCCTCGCCAACACCTGTTGTTGGTGGTGTTGCTGATGTTGTGGCAGAAAAGTAACAGAGGGACAATGAAGGGAAGCAAAGAAACCATTGGGTGACTTATCAAATAGCATCACTGTGAGATAATGAGCTGTGGTGCTAAATAAAATATGCTGCAGCAGAGTTTGAAATTCCAAAATAGATAAGGAGTTCCTGAGTTTAATGGGTTAAATCTACGTTATGGTTTTTACCTTTCTTATTTTCTTTGCTGCACAGTTAGGACCTGAAAAAAGCTGCTAGTTTTTCACTGAAACCCTATTTTCTCAGACGAATAGCTTAAGTAGAAAAAGTATTATCTAATATCTATTAAGCACAAAATTCTATGAGGAAAGTACAAGCCCTTTGTACTCTTAAAAAGGACTATGAAGTAGTATTCTAGCATGGTATCTGCCCTTTGCTCAGAGATTTCTTATGAAAATAAAGAAAATTTATCATACTGGGTGATGCTTCAGATACTGCCAGGTCCAACACCTTGAATTTGTAGATGGGGTTCTGATTACTTTAAATATGCTGACTCTTAGCAGCTTCAACACCTGGTGAATATCACTTGGGTCCCTCCTCCATTCTCCATTGTAGCACCAGGTTATCTAGTTATCTATCTTTGGATTTCTGTGTCTGTTCTCAGCAGACAGTGCAAAAGGATCCTTTACTTTCATTGCCACACTTTTTGTAATCTTGTTCTAGTTCCCCTCTTCTATTTTCTGAATAATCCCTGGAACCTGGTTCCTAGGCACATGGTTATCTAAGTCATAACCTCTGATTGGATGATGGTGTTCAAGGTTGGGATCTGTTGTCTGAGCATTTGGTGCACAAATTTATGATGGATGTGACCTATCTTCCTTTGCACCAGGTGCTACTGTACCACCACCTCACCTGGTACCAGAGCAGTAGTTTCTGCAATACAGAACTCCCTCACATTACTATTCTTTCCCTTGTTCTAATTTCAGTTTGTATGTGTTGTGGGAGGTAAAGTGTTGTTTAATATTCGCTCCTTTCTTCAAGTCCAAACTCTGGGATGCTTGCCAATATGAAAAATCCTTTTATTTATTTGAGAAACAGTATACACCAATAGCGTTTCAGGGATAGCCTTTCTTATTGGTTGGGTCAACTTTTCTATCTGTTGGGATCCTTTCTACTTGACCTCGTTGATGGGGAATCTGTACTTATTGATTGTTGCCCTTGTATTATTTCTTAGATGTTTTAAGTTCTCCTCTGCTTCCCATCAACCATTAGTTGAGCACATGGAGCTGAGTATATGCTAAATGTTTGAATATCTTATCTCTTTTAATCTTCATGGTAATCTAATAAATTAGGATTAGACATATTTTTATAAGAGTCACTGAGACTCTGAGAAATGACATAAATATTCCAAAAGACATAGGCCATGTACTGAGTCAGCCTCCAGGTCCAGGTCTTGGTATCTTCATGCCTCACCATGATACTACTTTGCTTTCTATCCAGGACCAATTTATTGTATACTGAATCTAGTCTGCTCATCTGTTTCTATATCAGAATGTTTCTGCTAGGTTGGAAAGTGCTTGCATGTCCTTACTTGTTGATTAGAGTGGTGGCTATTTATCTATTCAGGACCAAAATTTACCCAAATCTTACTGACCAATTGGGTTCCCAGGTCTGTCTTACCCCATCAGTCCAATTCATTCTTGTCTTTCTTCTCAGCTATCTAAATCCTGAGTAGAAACTGTGTATACCATTGTCAGACCTGTGCAAAGATTTGAACATCTTTATTCTCTTGTTACATTCTAAACATAATCAAAGGATTAAAGGGAAAGTTCCTTTCCTTATGGCTCCTTTTCATTCTGAACTTTTTCTTGTAAATTCCTAAAATTAAATTTGGGGAGTCTAAGCATATCATCAGGGCAGCTTATCTGAAAACAGAGCAGCAAAACACAGCAAAAAAAAAAAAAAAAAAAAAGCCAAGTAACCCTAGTGGTCTACGTTTGAGCAGCTCATGAATCTAAATGTTGCAGTTGGGGACAGGGGAGCAGGGGGGGAGAAATGGTCCAAATGATGTATGCATATATGAATAAAAATTAAAATAAATGTTGCAATTAAAAGTAACTAATTTTTATTGAATACTTATATTGTTCTTAATTCTATTCTAAATCCTTTATGCTTACTCTCTTATTTAATCCCTTAACAACTCTCTATAAAAAGGACTATTGCTGTCTTTGCTTTATAGATGAGATAACCTAGGCACAAAACAGTTAAATACCATGCCTTAGATCAGGTTATATGTTATAAATGGAAGAGTGTAGATTTTAGTATAGGCTATCTGATTCAAGACTACAGCTCTTGATCAAGTTTAAAGAATTATAATGCTTCATTTAACAAATATAAAAGAATCAGATAGAGAGGCAAATGTTGTTTTTGAAAGCAGTAACATTGTCACCTTGAGAAAATATGCCCATTTTCTAAGAATGTTGGCAAGATATTTTTGGAACTGATCTATGCTCCAATTATAAATATACAAGGAAATTAGACTTATTAGGTTCATAGCTTGGTTTTGATTAAACAACACCATTAACTTAGTATACTGATAGTTTCTTAAGTTAATGAAATTGATGAATGTTGCCTCCTATGGAAATACAGAAGAATAATAACTCTCAAAAGAAGAAATGTAAGTGACAAAGATATGAAAAAATATTCAAACAAAATAGTCAAAGACATGTGAATTTCATCTATCAGTTTGACAAAAATTTTGAAAGGTTGGTGATATCCTGATTGGCAAGGGTGGGGATAAGAAAGGAAAGGGTGAAAGAGGCTGAACATAGAGGAAATATTATGTACTTATGCATGAAAATGGAAAAATGAGACATGTTGAAACTCTTCCAGGAATTGGGGGAGAGGAGGACAAAGGAGAATGATGGAGGGGGTGAATCCAACTATGATATAGTGTAAGAATTTATAAATATAACAATGTACCCCCAGTACAACAATAAAAAATTAATTATTGATAGTAGAATGACTTGGTGTATTTTTTTCTGGAAGCTAGTTTGACAATACATGTCAAATATTAGCTAGACATATCCTTGAACCAGATATGACACTTTGAAGGGGTTTATTCTAAGAAAAAAACAATTCCTTATTCTAGGAACAGTTTTTCTATGAAGAAAAGAATAAGGACAAGTACACAAATATCTAACAACCAGGCTGTTGTTCACAGTAATATAGAATGTTGGTTATATAAGTCAGTGGGAAAAATTATATATACTGAAATTATGCTGTTCCAAATTTTTTGTATTTGTAAAGAAATCTACAATATATTGTTAATTTTTAAAAAGCATACAATAATATAATAATCATAGACTTTTACCTTATATCATTTATTTATATCTGTATATATCTCTATCTTTCTACCCCAACACATACACATAAATAAAATTCTGCAAAAGATATTCACCAATATGTGAGGATTTATTTTCTTTGTATATTAGAATTTCATGAAATTTTTATTCTCTTTGTGTTTATAAAGTGTTAAATATTTAGCTTACAATAGATCTTTTCTCTGTAATTAGGAAAAAACAGTAAGTCTATTTACAAATAGGAAAAATTTTATTACTACCTAGCTAGATTACTTAGTCTTTACTAGACACAGGCTTTAATAATTTTATATGCTTTTAAGAAATGGAATAGATTCACAAATGAAGTGAACATGCCACATTTGAAGATATATTTTTGTTATGTGAAACACAGATCAACCTCGAAAGAGAATTAACAAAATGGTTTCACAACATTGTGGAAATTAATAGTGAAAGCACTTAAGTGCTTAATATTTTATCTGAAGGTGCAATTGTAGATTGTTTGTTAACAAAAATCATCTTACCACTTATATTTCTGTACCTCATTTGTTCTGTTTACTTACATCAGCTTTCATAAAAATTTTTAGAGCTGAGCCCTAAAGAAATTCTCTCACCCAATGGATGAACAAGCAGTAATTTCTTTAGCTTTGGCATACATTGGTAAAAGAATGCATATTTTTACTTGCTTGACCAAGCTCAGGAATCTGCAAGCCTGCTAACATTGCATTATATGGATGGTGCCCTGAATAATACAATGTGCCCTGTTGCAAAAGCCGAAGATGCGCCTGTGGAATTTATTTTATTCCAATTTATGAGGACTGCTGCACACAAATAGATTATTGTAGTGTCTGTGATTAATGGGACACCACACGGCTGTGTGGACTTCATAAATCATTTGATGCAATGTCTGAGTGAATTTTACTTGCAAAATCAGTTTCAATCAGCTTGGTTCAAAAACTAGGTAAAGCAGAAGGAGGTGTCCAGTTGTGGGAGGCATCAAGGTGGTGCGGCAGTCAGCACTGTGTCCAGCTTTCTATATCTAGTTATCAGCGCTGTGGAAGAGTGAATGAGCAGCACGTTAATTAAATCTGCAGATGGGATTGGAAATGTCACAAATGCTGAGAAGGCCAGGGAAAGGATACAAATTGGCCTGAAGTGATAAGTGGGGTTTGGAGTAAAGGCCAAAACGGCAACAGACTTGACTATGTGCACACACGTATACACACGTGAATGTGAAGTAATTCAAGAAGTTGGTGAGTTTTATAACTCTGTTAAGATCCCAAATATCACAGAAGCACAATTTGGCAATAATTAATAATAAAAAAGACGACTGCAGGATTTATTCTAAGATCAATACTTAGCGTTTGTTTTGTTTTTAAAATAATGATTTTATTGCTTCCTTGATGCATAGGTAATACATATCATAGAATAATCAGAAGCTGTAGATCAGTGACAATAAAAAGTGTCCTTATAATCTTACTGCTCAGTGGGATATATAATCATACATACCTAAACAAGGATGAGAAAATTAGATCAAATTGCATATTCAATTTTGTATCCAGCTCATTCATGTAAGAATATTTCTTTTCTTAAGAGGTTTCTGAGGAACTTGCTTGGTACCCATCTTTCTCTGGTTCATTGAATTTGTTCCCTTCAGTCTTGGTAATTAGAAACTCTGAGAAATGACAAAAAGGACTAATATTTATAAAAACTAAAGCTGGGGAGAAAAAAAGAAATTTTCTTTGAATATTCTACCTGCTGCTCAGAAATTCCTGACATCACACCATCTAGGCCTGAGAGATCAGCCTCTTACCAAGACAGAGGTCACAGAACATCCCAGTCTTTGTGAACCCTGTGAGGAGGCTGCTCTTGACCTGAGAATCGTCAAAAAATCAGCAGATGATTATTATGAATTTAGAGACCACCATTTCTGCAAAAGATTCAAAAGGAAGAGGAAATTCTCCACAGTGGATACTATTTACAATGTTGAAGGAAAGCAACAATCTAAGACAACGTCCTTCAGAGGGAAGGGATGAGGGGAAGAGGGAAGGGGGAGAAAGGAAGGAGGAAGGAAGAAGAGAGAAGGAGAGACAGAAAGAGAGAGAGAGAGAGAGAGAGAGAGAGAGAGAGAGAGAGAGAGAGAGAACAAAAGAAAGAAAGAAAAAACATTTTTCACATTCACCTCATGGATTTACTTAAAGAATGTGTGGGGGGATGGTACTCTACTGACATTTATTTTATAAATTTCCTCCATTTCCTTCCCTCCCTCCCTATTTCCTTTTTCTTTTTCAGATATTTATTGAGTTTGTTGTTTAGGAATAGTTTCTCCATGAACAAAGAGGGCAAGTTCTCTGCTTTTGTAGAACTTATACCGAAATGATTGGAAGACAAATCAGCAAGAACAAACTTATTGACAGTAAAATGCTTTGCATAAAATTAAAATGAGGGGTGGTGATGGTCATCCCAGGTAAACTGAGTGGCTACTTTAAAAGGTGTAGTTAGAGATGGGCTTATTTGAATATGTAATCTTTTGTTTTTTTTTCTTTTTTGAGGCAGGGTCTTGTTATGCAGCCCAGCCTGGCCTCAAACTGGTAATCCTCCTGCCTTAATCTCCAGAGTGCTGGAATTACAGATGTGTGCCCCACACCTACACTGAACAGGTAATCTTTAAGCTGAAATAAGAATGAGTAGAAGCAAGCTATTCAAGTGTAAAATAGAAGAGTATTCCTGGCAGAGAGATGACCTAGTGTTAGGCCATAGGCTGAAAACAAGCTTGGAGACATGAGGACATTGCAGAGGGAGTAGAGGAATAGGGAAGAGTATGGGGGAATGAGTCGTAGTGAGATAGGAGCAAAGCTGATTGACTGGAAGTTTTAATGAATTGTTACTGCAAAGGAAGTTCCAGAGCAGGTGAGCTGTAAGGATAGAAGGACATGAGCAGAGAATAGATGCATGAAATTGTGATTTTAGAAGAGCTTATAGTTGTTGGTGATGACAAGGTCAAGGGTATGAATGTGAGGAAGTGGGTGGAAAAAGTAGATGATTGGATGCAAAGAGATTTTTATTAAAACTGTATTGGTTGATCAAACTTCATTAAGAAAAAAAGAAGAAAAATCAGCAGGAGCTGATTAAGAATAGTTGATTGAAAAATCCCACGAGGTGTTTTTAAATGTCACAGATGCATACTATTCTGCCAGATTGTAGACAAGTTCTCACTAAAACTATACATTTTTGTCTCAGGGCATCTGTAGTTTTACTAGAGTTAAGGGGTTGGGGATGTAGCTCATGGTAGAGCACTTGGCTAGCATGCATACAGCCCTGGATTCAAACCTTGGTACTGCAGGGGGCGGTGGGTGGAGAATAAATGCTTTGGGTTTAATTTCAGTTCAAATTGAAAAGCGTATTAATTGGAATTGGTTAAAGCAGAGCTTTAAATTTTTTCATGAGGTAACAATTTGAAGAAAGCACAACCTGTGGCAGAAATTATCAATCATTTCAGATTCCAGTGCAGCTTTGCATAATTAATATTTTGTAGTCTTCTTTACCTTCATTTTTTTTATAGTACTGGTGATCGAACTCAGAATCTAGTGCTTATTAGACAAGTGCTCTACAACTTGAGCCATAACTCCGTTCCTTTTTTTTTTTTTTTTCCATTTTAATTTGTTTGATAATTAGGGTCTCACATTAACTTTGCCCAAGTTGGCCTGAAAGTGTGATCTTCCTACCTCCTCCTCCCAAGGGGCTGGGATCACAGGTGTGCAACACCATGCTCAACCTTCTTTTGATATGGTTTATAGATTACCTACACACACATATAATTTAAAAATTAATATTCTCTAAAATAAACTAGACATCAGCGGCTCACACTTATAAACCCAGCAACTTGGAAGGCTGAAATCATGAGGATCACAGTTCCAGAGCAGCCAAGGCAGTTAGCCAGACCCAAGTCAACAGGAAAGTGCTGGGTGTGGTGGTGTGTACCTGTTATTTCAGCTACTGGGGGAAGCATAAAATAAGAGAATCATAGTCAAGGATGGCCTGGGCAAAAAGTGAGATCCTATCTCCAAAATGACTAGACGAAAAAAGGCTTGGAAGTATAGATCAAGTGGTAGAGTGCCTGCCTAACAAGTGTGAGGCTCTGGGTTCCAAAATAAAAAGAACAATCTAGGACTATGAGCACATGATAAAAGCGAGAGCATACAAGGAAGGGGTGAGGATAGGTAAGACACCTAAAAAACTTGCTAGCATTTGTTGCCCTTAACGCAGAGAAACTAAAGCAGATACCTTAAAGCAATTGAGGCCAATAGGAAAAGGGGAACAGGTACTAGAGAAAAGGTTAGATCAAAAAGAATTAACCTAGAAGGTAACACCCATGCACAGGAAATCAATGTGAGTCAATGCCCTGTATAGCTATCCTTATCTCAACCAGCAAAACCCCTTGTTCCTTCCTATTATTGCTTATACTCTCTCTACAACAAAATTAGAAATAAGGGCAAAATAGTTTCTGCTGGGTATTGGGGGGGGAGAGGGCGGGGGCGGAGTGGGTGGTAAGGGAGGGGGTTGGGGCAGGGGGGAGAAATGAACCAAGCCTTGTATGCACATATGAATAATAAAAGAAAAATGAAAAAAAAAAAGAACAATCTATTTACTTAGTAGTGAGATTCTTGAATAACTCAGTAAATATTATAACTGCAAAAAACACTGTGTTCATATATAAAACAGAATTAGGTTCTAAGATGGGATAACTATAAACAATTCCTTATAGTTACATGAAAAAATCTAGTAAGACATTAAATAATGGTGCAGGACACAAAGCAATTCTTTGTTTAAGGGACTGGCCCAGATAGTGTAGGAAGTATATCATCCCTGGTCTTTGTCTCCTGAAGAGTACCAACTTCCTACAATCATTGTAACCACAAAAAAACTGGCCCATAAATTTTGAAAAACTGATGCATTGGTTACCCTCAGAGAGTCTATGTACCTGGTTTAACATGAAACCCAAGTTAAGGCACGGATATAAAGAAGCCCAAACAAAGAGCAAAGAGAAAGCTCTGTGATGAAAAATAGACCCCTTACTTTACTTCAAGGACATCAAGGATGGTTGTGGGGTTGCATACTGCATAGCCCTGTAGGGCACCAGTTACCAAGACTGAGGAGTTCTCTATCAGAGAGGAACCATGATTTGCTGATTGGCTCAAGTGATATTACATGTGAAAATATCAGACCCACACTTCAGGTAACATGGAATTTTTCATTAAATGCTTCAGTTTAGTAGCATTTTTAATTACTTAGACTGTATCTCTGTTCATAGAGGCCTATAAGATTTATTACATTTATTAACATTTAAGCTTTATAAAGTTTTTAAGATTAAAAATCCCCCATATTTACAATGCACATACCATCCCTTACCTTGTCTTTTCCTAAGAAACCCTATTCTATCAGAAAGTGGAATAAAACAAGCCTTGAGGTAATCAAAAGAAGCAAGAAATTTCCTGAATTAGGAAAACGCTAGGAATTAAAGATACTCTGAAAATTATTAGGCATAGCACCATATTAAGTTAGTCAAAGATTTGAAAATATCTACTAAGCAGAGAAATTGGGATTGATTATTTGATATTATAAAACAATTCTTTATAAAATAGATCCCTGATTTATAAAGAAGTTTGCTTCATGCACCTTTATAAAGCAAATTTCTTTATTATAGTGATAAAGTGACTTGATCTACAAGTGTGCCTTGAGGTACACTTCTTAAGAATCTTAATATTCTTTTGAGAGTGTTTCCTAGGTTTCGACAATGTGCCTTTCACTGTACTAGGCTTTGGGTATTTCAATTAAGACAAGACACTATCTCTGTCCATAAACAGCTTCTGGTTTGTGAAGGTGTATAAACCAACAATTCAAACACAGTATCACAAGTAGTGAAATGGGAGCTGTGAAATAAAGTGCCCAGAAGACAGTGTACTTAACTCAGGACTTAATAAAGAGACAGAAGTTGAATTGAGTCTTAAAGGACAGGTACCATTTGCCTGCTGAAAAATAAGGAGAGGAACAATCCAGGCTGAGGAAATAGCAGGTGCAAAGGCCCTGAGAGACCAGACAAATGAATTGTCAATTAAGTTAGGGTGACAAGTGAATTGGCAGAAGTGTAATGCTGGGGGACAGAGGAGCAATCGCAGTGAAATTCAGGATATAAATTAGTTACAGCCTGTGAGGACTTTGGCTCTCATGCTAAAGAGTTTGGGCTTGATCCTGCAGAAAACTAGAAATCTGTTAAGATATTTTAAGTAGAAGATAATATCAATTTTGTTCCTTAGGAAAATTAACTGGCAGCTGTGTAGAAGATGGGCACCAAGGGAAAAGACAGATGGCACAGAGGAGAACAGTTTGGAGATTGGGCACCATGCCCTGGTGGACTTCATGTGTGCATTGTACCTTCATCAGTCAGGTGAGGAGTGAATAGCTATAGGTAGGAAGGTAGGTTAAAAAATGAAGCATGAAGGTATCTATCAGGAGCAGACAGATCAGAGAAGCAAGTAATGCAGGAGTAAGCCTACAGATATGGAGTCTGCTCCAGAATGATCAACAGAGGCTGGAATCAGAAACCTAATCTGGGACAAACAACATGACAGGGACAAGAAACAATTGAACAGAAATGGAGGCCACAGGACATGGAAAAGAGGTGACTAGGCTTCAAGCATGAGGTCAGAATATTAAGAGTGGCATTGGATATCAAATATGCCAGGGCTTCCCAAACCTTACTTAGCATCAGAGTCACCTGGAGGGCTTTTAAAAGCACAGTGCCCAAGATTCTGATTGAGTCAAGGTCTTGGAAAGGTTCTAAATAGTTGGCATTTCTGCAAGTATCCAGGGTATGCTAATGCTGCTGGTCCATGGGTTAAATTCAGCAAGGGCACTTCTGACCCTACAGTAACCTGAATGGTTATAGCATTTGAATGTTCTGATGTAGACTTTCAGTTCCCAGACTGTAGAAAGGTCTAAGTGAGTGGAGGAAAGCTAGCTTCTGATACATAAATCTGAGTAACACACCAGGAAACTATGCAGTTGTCCATGAACACCCAGGGCTCACCTATTGGGGCAGTTGGTGGGTGGGGGCCAGTGGCTCTCTTAAAATGGGACTGCGGGGTTTTATTTTACTATTACAAAGAAAATACTATAGGTGCAGATAATCAAATTCTTCAATAAATTATCATGCGTCTTTTCATATGACAGACTGAAGAGGCTTCCTGAAACTAGGCCACATTTTCTGGAGAGCTGCCAATAATCATACAGTATGAATGCATATACAAGCAAGATGTTAATGCACAAAATTTTTTTCCTGTTCCCTTTTCTTTTTTTGATTTAAGCTGTAAAGGTAACAGTTACACTGAAACCATAACCAGTACAACCTGGGCCACAGATGGTAATTTGCTTAAATTGCAAGATAGATTTGAAATTGGAATTGATTAAAATGCTGGTGCCTATAGCAGATGAAAAGGAGTTGATTCATTTTCTGAGATCCTTCAAATATGGAAATTATTAATCAGTGAGTCTGCTAGTTTATCACTAAGTATTAGCACGTACAAATAGCAAATTCCTCTAACATTATTACATATGCAACATAAATTCCTTTAGTTGCATAAGTATACAAACACTCCATTTCCACATCAATGAATAAACATAGAAAGTAATCAAGGCAGCAACTTGAATAGTACTGGGTATATTCTAGCTACTTGAATATATTTATTGAATGAATTTATTGTATGAATGTATTTATTGAGTGAATAAGTGAAAGAATGACTATTGAAGCAGAAGGTGGAGGTAACCATCAGCCTAGTTCGAAACCAGGACAATAAAATGGGCAAACTATTCACTGTTTGGATGAAGTTATAAATTTAGAAAGCAGGAGAGGAAGAAGGAGAAGAGAGATGGAGAAATAAAAATGATGGGGAAAGGTAATGTTTGTGTTCTTTGTCAGGAGGGGCCTAGGTGATCTGGAATCCACAGAGAATTGAATGACTGAGCTCCTGACAAAAAACACTCCAGCAAAGCAGCTCTCCAGACAACGAATGGAATTAAATCAACATCGACATAAAAAAGCTCTTCGTTCAAATTATTTGGCAAGCAAATCTGCGAATCTCAAAGCAGTTTAGTGGATGAGGCTGGATCTGTGGTTTGGAGTCTACTCAAGTCATCTTGAAGACTCTCAGGGAAATACAAGTGTTGGAAAGCTCAAAGTGTTGGGACTACCAATTTATTCCAGAAGGGTTATTGGTCTCCTCCCAGGTGCAAGCATTTTTCTGGACACAAGGTGGATGATACATAATTTATGTCCTCAATCTTCATACAATCTACACAGGAAAAGCATATATGTTCAGCAATAGCTCTTTAACAGGGTAAACTTTGATAAATGTTCAGAAGTATAATTTGAAATATTCATTCACTCATTTTTAAAAATTGTGCATTTCAGTGGTTTTAAAGTAAAGTTGTGCAACTATCATCACTATGCAATTCCACAATATTTTTGTCACTTGAAAAGCAACCCATAATTATTAGTAGTCTTCCTTTTCTCTCCTTCCTCCAGCCCTGGATAACCACTAATCTATTTTCTGTATCTATGAATTTCCCTATTGTCAATTAATTCTCCCAAATGAACTGACAATAAATGTAGGGTTTATTTCTGGACTCTCAATTCTGTTCCAAGGATGTTTATGTCTACACTTATACCAGTATCATATTCTGATTTCTGTAGTTTGCAATAAGTTTTGAAATCAGGAAATTTTAGCCCTCCAGGAAATTTCATCCCTCCAGCTATATACTTCTTATTCATTTTCTTTTAGTTATTTTGAGTCTCTTATGTTTCCACATAAATTTCAGGATTAGCTTGTCAATGTGCAAAAAAGAAAGTCAGATGGGATTTTTATAGTGATTCCATTTCATCTGTGGATTGCTTTGAGGAGTATTGCCATCTCAACAATATTAAGTATCCAATCAATGATCATGGATGTCTTTCCATTTATGTAGTCTTTAGCTTCTTCCAACAATATTTTGTAATTTTCAGAGTATAGTTTTTATATTTATTTTATTAAATTTATTCCTAGGCATTTTATTTTCTTTAATAATATTATAAATGGAATTGTTTTCTTAGTTTTATTTTTGAATTATTTATTGTATAAAAAGTATAGTCAATTTTTGTATATTGTGCTTATATTCTGCAATCTTGGTGAAATTGTTAATTAGCTCTATAGGTGTTTTAGTAGATCCCTTAGTGTTTTCTATGTACAAAATAGTGACATCTACTTGTTTTTCAAAATGGATGCTTATTATTTCCTGTTGCTCCTTGCCTAATTGCCCTAGCTAGAACCTCCAGTAGAATGTTGAACAAAGTATGGAGTGCACATATTTGTTTTATTTTTGTATTTAAAGGAGAAACTTTCAGTCTTTCTCCATGAAGAATAATGTTTGTTATAGGTTTTTCATAGATGCTCCTTATCAGGTTGAGGGAGTTTCCTTCTATTCCTAATTTGTTGAATATTTTAATTAATTAAATGATGGTAGATTTTGTCAAATGCTTCTTTTGTGTCTACTGAGATGATCATGTGGCTTTCATTCTGTACTATGTTAATATGGTACGTTACATACATATATATCATATATAAGTCAGATTTACACTCTTAGGATAAATCTTACTGGATCAGGGTGTATTTTTTTATATATTGCTGGATTTAGTTTGCTAGCATTTTATTGATTTTAGTGAGGAATTTTGTATCTGTATTCATAAGGGATGTTGGTTTGCAGTTTACCTTTCTTGTAATGCCTTTGTCTGTTTTGGAAACAGGGTAATATTGGCTCACAGAATCAATTGGGAAATATTCTTTCTTCTAAATTTTGGAAATGTTTGTGAAGGATCAACATTCATTCTTCTTTACATACTCGTGAAGACATCCCAGTCTGGGAAGATGAATTTTTAAAAAAAAAAATTGACTCAGTCTCTACTTGGTTTAGATCTGTTCAGACATTCTACTTCTTGAGTCAATTTTGGTAGCTTATTTCTTTCTAAGAATTTGTTGACTTTATCTAAATTATCTGCTTTATTGACATATAATTATTTCTTATATTCCTCATAATCCTTTTTTATTTCTGTAAGATTGGTGGTAAAACTGATCTTTCTTTCATTTCTTCTTTGATGTATTGGTTTTTTTCTTGCAGTGTGTTAATTTACACCTATTTGTTAATTTCTCAAAGTTCTTCCTGTTCTTGATTCTTAATTTCATTTTGTTGCCATTGGGAAACATATTTTTTATTATCACTCTTCTTTTTAAATATATTAAGGCTTATTTCATGGCATCACATATGGTCTGTCCCGGATAGTGTTCCAGGTGTACTTGAGAAGAAAATGAATTCTGTTATTGTTGAATGGAGTGTTCTCCAGATCTCATAAATTCTAGTTGGTTTGTAGTGCTGTTCAAGTCTTCTGTTTGTTTATCTTGTGTTATGTTTTACGTAATTTGAAATGAGGGACTGAATTTTCCATATATTCTTATTCAATCGTCTAGTTTTTATTCAATTCTGTCAGGTTTTATTTAATATAGTTTTGGGGCCCTGTGATTGGGGAATTTTTTTTATTTTTTGAGACAAGTCCTCTCAATTTAGCCTATGCTAGCCTCAAACTTGTGATACTCCTGCCTTAGCCTCCCAAAATTTGGGATTGCACAAGTATGCTAGCATACCTGGTTTGATTTGGGATTTTTTTTCTGCTGCTCTGGTCCACACTTTTTTATCAGCATATTATAGTTGTACTGGGAGATACATTGTGACATTTACAAATGTGCTTACAGTATATCTTAATTAGATTCACTCCCCCCATCTTTATCCTTCACCCCTACTTCTTAGAACAATTGCAACATTCTATTTTCATACATGAATACAAAATACATCCACCATATTCACCCTCCTTCATCATTTTCTTTTGCCCTTCCTTTCCCACTAGTACCCACCTCCAGATAGGACCTATTTTACCTTCCTGTCTGGCATTTTAAAAAAACATTTTTGTTAGTATATGATGGTTATACAGTGGGTTTCATTGTGACATTTCCATATATACATATTTTATACTCCAAATTGGTTCATCCCGCCATTATTCTCCTTCCCAACCCATTCCCCTTCTTAAAGTGACTTCACAGGTTTCAAAGTTCCATGTTCATACTTGCATGGAAAGTTCTTGATTTGGGAATTTTTAAAAGTGTAAGAGATCAGGAAATGTGCGTTACCCACATTCAAACCTATACAGAGCATGTGTGTGTGTGTAAGCACACACACATCTATAGATCTTGAACAGCCTACTCTTCTTCCTAAAAAACACTTAGCAGACAGTTAGGCAGCAGATCAACAAGCTGCCAGTTAAGCACCAAGCAATTTTCTGTTGGAATTAGACAGGTTGAAGCAGAGAATCAGGGAGGTGTGTGGAGTGGAAGACAGAATTAAATTCATTTTCTGTTACATGGAAAATTGTATTGCAACATCCTTGGATAGTGGAGGAAAGTATTACCTTAATGGCCTAGAAAGCTGAAAGGCTATTTGAACTTGTATGCTTTTCAAGTTATTTTAGGACCTTGAATACAATATTCCTAGAGAGCCCAATGCATTTAACGGAAGTACGAACACTCATCTTTTCAGGATCTGATATCCTTCAGGCACTCCACGTTTCTTCCCTGTCAAAGGAAGATTAATATTAGGTATACAATATTGTATCTCCACACAATATTTGTGGCTATTCATGGATCACACTAATGAATATATTTAACTTCCAGGATTTCACCTGGAGAGAATAGAGATAAATTCCAAACTTTTCTAGTGAAACAATGCCAGGAATGTCTAAATTTTTCTTTTATTGATTTATATTTTTAATTAATTCTTCTTCATAGGAAGTTATGGTTCTTAAATTTATTGTTTCTTTTTTTTTAACTTACTTTTTTGATTCAAAAAATGACCATAGGTCTACCAAAGGTTTTCTGTAAGTATTCTTGTCTCAGTCCAACTTTTGATAAATGTTGATTGACTTTGAGTTCAAATTATTATTGAAATTTACAGCTAGGTTTGTTCATAGTGTCTAAATAGGTTGGAAGAAAGAAGAGGTTCCTTTACAAATGCTCAAAACACATGTGCATATTCTTTATACTCTTGCTCCTATAGGAGTTCTGAAGACCACTAGGTGTCACTCTGCACAGATCCCTAATCTTATAGACACAAAGTCAAGAAACTCTGTTTCTTGGTAAAGCTGTTCTCCTTTGCTGCATGAGACAGAAAAGATATCACACACAATGAGTGTTATTTCCTCTTTGTCATCAGAGAAGCTCTTCTTTATTTTTTATTTGGATTTATAAGAAAACCCTCTTCGGATTCCCCCCTTTCATGTCCATCTTCCTTTCTTTTGATTTTGCAGTGAAGGAAAAGCCTTTATTTTTGGGGGGCTGCTGGGGTTCAAATTCAGGGCCTTGAACTTGGCTTGCTAGGCAGACACTTCTACCAATTGAGCCATGCCCCAGTTTGTAAGAAGCTATTTCTCGATGAAGAAATACACATTTTTGAACTTTGTGGGTATGTGTGGGGTCTTTCTCTGGAAGTCATACCCTGTCAACTGGTAGTCATTCCCTGTCTGCTGTCAGGTTCAGAATCTCCTCACATTTTGAGCCTCTCTTGGCATAGCAAGTTTAAGGGGGGTCAACTTCATGGTATGATTCAAAGCTCTATCTTCTCGTGTCTCAAATATCCACTTCATTAATAATTCTTTCCTACCAGGAGTGAAGGTTGCTCAGTAAAATCTTTCCCTTAGATTAGGCACGCTATGTAAGAAAACACATTGTTATTTAGTTGTGTATGTTACATGGTGTTCACCAGCACACTAATATGAAATTGAATTATGTAAATATATTAAATTGAAGCTACATTATATGTCTCCTTGAAAGACAGTGTGGATTTAAAGGTATATGCCTTAGTTAGTAAAGAAAAAGGGAAGAGGGACGGGTCTTGGTTAATACAATCAAATTGGACCAGATTAGGCCACAGGAAATGTAGAAAGGCTACTTTATCAGAGAGCAAAGAGGGGCATCATTATTCATGCTTGTTTCAAAGTTACCTTTCCTTTTATCACTTTTCCATTTTCTTCTCATCTATCTTAGAAAATTCAGAATGATACCTATTTGGGAAGTACTTCAGGAAATAATTCTTAAATAGTACAAGAAGGAAAGAGTGACATATGAACTGACATTATATTCTGTGCATTTTGGAACATGAATTCACTTAAATTATCACTCTGAATTAGATAAAGAAAATGAAATACCAAGGCTTAAGTAACTTGCCCAAGACCTTATAAGCAGAATGAAGAAGAGCTAAGATTAGAATATATCAGCACATTTATTTGACTTTATGGTGATAAACCATTTGGATAAGCCTGCACAAGAACTCAATGACACAAATATGATAAATATATGGTACACATTTATTGTAGCATTGTTAAATGAGAAAACTGTACACAAACTCAGAGTTCACAAATAGGGTGGTCATTACATATGTTGTACAGTTATTACAAAGAATAACCTAGTTCTCTAAGTACTTGAACAGAATACTATCCAAAATAGGTTACAAGATGAAATGGCAAGATGCAAAAGATTATGTACAGTACTGATTTATTTTATTTTATTTGCAGCACTGCGAGTTGAACTCAGAGCCTTGAGTTTGCTAGGCAGGCATTCTACTACTTGAGCCATTCTACCAGCCCTTTTTTTTGGTCTTTTGTTTTGTTACTCAGGCTGGCCTTGAACTCCTGAAATCAGGTAATGCTCCTGCATCAGATCCTGAATAGCTTGGACTACAGGCATACATCACAGTGCCCAACTATTTGTTTTTAGAAGAGGTACACACACATACACATGCACACACTCACACGATTTTCCTTTCTACAAAGGCAGACTTTTCTCCTGCCTTTTGAAAATTGATGTAATCTCATTATCTAGAACATTGCCTAGTACAGTGGCCAGATCTTAAGGTGGCTCCTAATAATCCCTAACTCCTGATATTCACATTTTACTGCAATTCCCTCTCCTTGAACTTGGTGTGCGTGTGGGGTTCTGTGACTTGCTTCTAATCAATAGATTATGACAAAGGTGATAAGATGCTACCCTCATCATTACATTTGATTAGGTTGTGTTATGTAAAATTTTGTTAGCAGATTGGAGTTAGAGATTCTCTTTGTAGGCTTGATGAAGTAAGTTGCCATGTTGAAGAAATCACTTAGGTAAGTCACTGTGAATAGCCTCTAGAAATCCAAGTGGTTTCTAAAACCTGAGTTGTTCCCCAGCAAAAAGCTTGGTCCTCGGTCACAGAGTCACAAGAATTGAATTCCACTAGGAGCTTGAATGAGCTTGGAAGTGGAGTTCCTCTCCAGTGGACCCTCTAGATGAGAATATAGCCTGGTTAATACCTTCAGGGTCCTGTGAGACCCTGATCAGAGGACCCAGTAAGTCAAGCATGGACTCTTGAGCCACAAAAACTGTGAGATAATAAATGTGTGCTATTTTAAGCCACTAAGTCTATATTATTATATAAGAATATAGTTGAAAACTTACTGAAGCTCAGGTGGACATAACTGAATCACACTTTGCAGTTCACATTTAGTATATTATCTTTGACTGTGAAATGTTCCTATGTTATGTTTAGTTTATTTTTACTTTTCATCTCCTATGTCCACTTCTCCCACCTTATTGACATCCATTTATATTTATCTATATGTGTTTAAATATTGTACATTGATATATATATATATATATATATATATATATATATATATATATGAATCTTTATAATTTATACAGTGGTATTAGGGATGTATACGGAGGATGGAGGGTGGGGAGTGCAAGGCCACTGACATGTTTAAGACATACTCAGGTATAAGTAATCGTCATAGATAGAACTGAGCACTGGGGATTTAATGTATCTAAAAAGCAAAAATTAGTATTGTTGTTCTTGAGTATTTGGGGAGATGGGGAAAAGGTAGAATATAAAGACTGAATTAAGCATAAGGGTCATGTCAGCACGACCAATTTCTTCTTTGCTTTTTTCCTTTAGAGCTAAATTGTCCAGGAGTTGAAAAATACTTGTAACCAGAATCTCTTCATCACCAAATATTATGTTTTAATCAGTAGGTGTGCCAAGTTTAAATGGATACCACCAAATCTGCTTATCAAAATCATGTAAAATGTGGGCTTTTAAAAGAAATTATGCTCTATTTTTCCAGACAAATTTTGTTGGAAAAATGTGCTTAAAAATATCACTTTATCATTTGCCAATTTGATGGCTGATTGAACTGTTTTATACAAATCAAACTGTTTTAACAAAACAAACTGTTTTATACAAAGGCAAGGAGTGTGAAATATAGTTAAATGATAATGCATGTTAATGGAAGGGAATGAGATTTAGATAAGTGAAACCAAAGGCTAACCAAGGAAAAAGAAAGGACACTTTTTTGAAATGTGGTCAGCTAAAAACACACTCCTGCTTAACCAACACAAGCCTGGCTCTCTGAGGGATATTGTCTCCTCCCAGTTATCTTGGACCAATAAGGCCCAACTCTCCCGTCCACCTCATCAGCGTAGCCAATGGAGCAATAGGGGTACTAGGAGGCAAAGTTCAAGGCTAAACTTGAAGAACATACAATTTCAGCCTCCTGTTATGTGACTGACCTCCAAGGATTAAAAGTTCATTGCACCCTAAATTAACCTATTCTACTTTCAGGCAGTAAGTAGAATGATCAAATTAACTTAGCACTATTTATGCAAACATCTGTACCCATTTGGTATCCTCTTATCAGTCCTATTTCTCATCTTTTGGGTGACAGAAAAGAAATCACTGCTTATTTCCAATGATAGCATTTGAAAAGCATCTGTCATTTCAATCCCAAAGTGTTCAGCTTATCAAGGAAAACATACCCAGCTATCACAAATCTCTTGGGTTTAAAAAGTTTATTCACCATCTTGGTTATTATCATCTGGACCTCATTTTCTAATGAATCTCAGAGTAAACCACTCTGACCCAAGGATAATACTCAAAGAATAATGACTAAGGAGAAATTCCCAGAATAAAATAGAGTCAGGGATGTGGGTGAGTATAAGTCTGGGTTATTAAATTCCTTTACCATATAGAGTCATTTTAGTCCCAGCAATTATCACAATTCATAAAATGCTTTATCATTTCAAAATGTTTATGAAATCTATTTGTGGATACTGTACTATTAATCTTGATACCAGGAAGAAAAGACACGACCATCCTCTTTTTATAAATGTAGACCTAGAAGCTCTGAGGAGCAGTGAGGCTTGCCCAAGACCATGGAATCAGATGCAAGTATGGTCTTTCTACTCAACAGTCTTCCTCTCAAGATCAGAAGTAGAGCTAACATGGTGACTTAAGAACAGACAGGGGGTGAATAAAGAGTAATGGTTCATGTTTTACAACTTATTGATGGTTTAAAACCTGAGCTGCCATAGGTCAGGGGGCTGGGATGGTAGTAAAAGATATTAAAATTTACATTAGTTGATTTAATTGATGCTGATATTACTTAATTGCCTATATTCTGGACCCTCAAATAAATTATCTTGTACAAACATGTACTCTATGCAGGTATACCTGATTTATCATTATGATTCCTGAGAACTGTCCATTCATCCACAGGAGCCAGCCTGATTCCCACATTTCTAGAATGTGAAACTCATCATCTCCCCATCAGTGTTGATGAAAATAGTGTATATAACAGTTTAGTTAATTTCAGTGTGTAGCCAGAATTGAGGACCATGAGAAAACTGAGCATTGATGAGACAGTGGGAGATGGAAGTGTGGGGATTGGAAACTGAATTGAGAAACAGAAAAATAGATCAAAGGAAATAGAGAATGAAGGAATCAGGCAAGCAGAGAAAGCAGAGATGAGAAACAGAGAACACCTCTTCTGGACTCCTAAGGTAGCTCCAGTTTCCGATTTCATTTCTATATGGAGGTCTAATGCTTTCCTGGCAAACTGGCATGATTTGGTTTGGCTGTTTGTGTCCAAAGGTATATTAAGTATAGGGTCTATTTCAGTTGAGTGTTAATTCCATTTCTAACCTTTGGAGGATGTATGATCTGAGTGTTCTTCTCTACTCCCAAAATCATATGTTGAGAACTAATCCTAAATGCAATAAAATTAACAGGTGGGCCTTTAGGGAGGTGATTAAGTTAGGAGCCTCATGAATGGGATTATTATCTTTATAGAAGAGATCCTAGAGAGCTAGCTAGCCCCTTCTACCTCATGAAGACACAGCCAGACTACCATCTACGGAAAATCAAGTCTTTGCTAGACACTGGATCTGTTAGTTCATTGATCTTTGACTTCCCAGACTCCAGAACCACCAGATACATTTTGTTGATTGTAAGCCTATGGAATTTGTTCTAGCAACATCAATGGATTAACACAGAGGAAGATTGAGAAATGAAAAGAACAGACCCAGTGAAGACTTTCAGAATCCACAACTGAAGTCACAATCTTGGAAGTGATGATCATTATACAAACAGCAAGAATTGGAGGGCTGGGTTTGTAGCTCAGTGCGAGACCACTTGTCTAGCATGCACAAAGCACTGGGTTCCATCACCAGTATTGCAAAAAAAAAAAAAAAATCCAGGAATCACTTGGGACTTTTAGGAACATAAAAATGTGTTCAATCATGACAAGACTCGATTAGGTAGTAAAGAAAAGGAGATTTTGTTCATCCATGAGCAGAAATATAGGAAAAAGCAATCAGGCATGCATTGTACTCCTTTCTGTTTTTCTTTCTTTAGATACTATGCCAGTAGTACTGGGCTTTGCTATGGCTTTTCCCTAAGTGATTTTCTATGTATTATAATTATGATAAGTATGCATATGAAGTACCAAGAGAGGGTAATGCTACAACTAACATTTATGTAAGGCTCAATAGCTTAGAAAGTATTTTCTGTAAGAAATACTTTCTAGTGTTATGATTTATAGAGTACGTACTGTGCAGTAGGTACCCTATCTGGGCTTTGTATACAATAACTGATTCCCACAACCATACCCAGAGGGAAACATTTTTATTCTTAATTTACAAATCAGAAAACTGAAGTTCAGTGAACTTAAATGAACTGGTTATGAGTATTTAGGTGGCAACATCTGAGCCATGCTTTTGGGTTACAGTTTGTACTCTTTTTGCCCAGTACTGATATGTTCCTCCTTTCTTCATTTCACTCCATTCATCCATAAATGAAAGGTAAGCTCATTCACAAAAATATTCATGATTAGGTCAAAGTAATGTCAAGTAAAATATTCAAAAATAATTGAGAACTATAAAATAGAAGTATAGACTGATTTAATGAAGTCAAGTGTGAAAGGATCAGATCAATTCCATTTATTTTCTCTGGCAGAGATGAGAAATGAGGCTATCATCAACTTTAATTTAATTTAATTGTTTAACAAATTTAACAAATACTTATTGAATACTTGTCTGTTCCATGCCAGGTATTGTGCTAGACATTGGAAATACAAATTGATAATACATAGATGCAATCCATACACATAATGGGCTCTGAACCAGTAACGAGACATATCTGTAAACAGTTTCTATAGGGTCCTAAGGGTCCCTAAGGAGGCATGACATATATAGGGTGCAATAAGAACTCAAATAAAATGTGTATAAAATGTTCATTTTTACTGTGTGTGTGGGTGCAAAGACACTGAAAGTATTGCCAAAGAGGTAGCAATTGGGTTGGATGGTAAGGGTGAGAGAATTTTTTAGATTTGTTAGATCTAACAAAGGAGGTCAACTTGGAAGAAATCACTATTTATATAATTTGCTTTGAAAATTCAGGTGAAGCACAAAGTTTGGAATTTTCAGAGCCAGTTCTTCCTCCAATATGTGAATCTGTTTTTTCTTGGGATGAACATGAATTAGAAGAGGGAGTTGAGCAGCATTGAGAGGTGCTTAGTGCTAATTGTGATGCTGTAGCCTTTCCTGTCCTGAACCTAACCATATCTAGCTATTGTATATGCAGGGTTTGTAGGTATTTGTGTGCATTTAGATTCCTATTTGAGGCTTTCCTTTTGCTGTTGGAAGGTGGAATATAGTACTCACTATGGCAATGCATAATTTGATAAAGCACTAATTATATTTCTCCGCATACTTATCATTTTCTTACAACAACCAGTATTGCATTAGCAGCTATCACATTATGCATGTAATACACACATATAACATTACTGAAATGTTTAGTATTATCTTATTGCATACTCTGAGCATTGCTTAAAGGAATACTTATTCAGACAAGAAGTTGTTGGATCATATAAATATCTAGAACAATAGCAAAAAGTTTGTGCATTCTTAACACTCAGGTTTTCCAGATGGGTGACAGTTTCCAATGCAATACCAATTTAATGTGACTTAGTTTAATAAATACATTAATAATTGGTGGCTAAAGATAATGTGAATTGACTTTCGCATTTGCGCAGCACATTCTAGGACAAGCTATTAGGAGCATATAGATTATGCAATGACAAAAATATGTTCCTTTATAAATATGGTTATATGTGTTGTGTCCAACATTCTTTGAATTATTATTGAAGTCATTGGCTATGTCCTTCTTTCCTTCCTTCCTTCCTTCCTTCTTTCCTTTTAATCTTTCTTCTTTATTTGGTGCTGAGATGGAACTCAGGGCCTCTTGAGTCCTGTTTTTAAGGTTTATTTACATAAACTTTATTGAATACAAAACCAAGTTCACATGATAGTGAATGTGAACAGTCTGTACTAATTCAAACAAAAAATGTCACCAGGAAATGTATATTCTTCTAATTTGGGATCACAGAGAATAAAACCTTCCGTTGGTAAATACAAGAAAGACCTGAGGATGCATCATGGTCATCTAGTTATTCTGTGAAGATCTGACCATTTCAAAAGACTGTCCTCTGGGCACTGTGCCAAAAAGGACAGCAATACAGACAACATATTTTGCTTTTAGTGTACTTTATTTAATTTCAAATAGCATTAACATCAGTAAGGAGTGACTATTATGGTAGTATTGATTTACTACCTATCCACCTGGGTTAACATTGTCAGTGGATGAGACTGGATTAGTATTTTTTTAAAATTACTAAACTGGATAATGCAATTACAAGCATTATCACATTTGCAGACAGCACCAAGATGGAAGGACTTAACACCTGACAGCTCACACACAAAGAGCACAGCATAATCTTTTGAGTTAAGAAGCCTGAGAGCAGTTCCAAATCCTCTTTAATGACCTAACAGTACTCCGTGGCTTATCATTAAAATGAGAAAGTACGGGGTGCTACTCCCTAGACCTGTTGAGTTGTAAGAATTACCTGCATGATATTTTGTTCCAGTTCAACACCTTTGCACTAACTAACACATAAAGAGACAATAAAACATTGTCAGAAACTTTGGAATAGGCACCACACTATGGCTGTATTTTTGTGTTTGGGTAGGTGTATGAAGTTCTCTCTGTTAATATTCATTTATTTCATAATACATTTTTTTCAGACAGGGTCTTGCTAGTACACCAGACTGGTCTTGAACTCATGATCTTCCTGCTTCTACCTCTCAAGTTCTGGGATTACAGTAATGTGCACCTTGTCTCAATTAGTAATCATGTATTTGTTTGTTGGACTTACTAGTTCTATAAGTATAGGAACTGTGTTGTTTAAAAATTATCAACACATTTCCAGAATCCAGGATTCAATATTGAATAGGTGTTCTGAATTTTTGGCTTTCACAGAAGTCCAGAATTCAGCAAGTTCTTCATCAAGCGCTCTGATTTGAACCTGAGTTTTGTTGGCAGCTGAGTCCAGACATGTCTAGCAGAACTGAATAACTTGTTCTATGAGGACTCGGTGAGACATGGGACACATGTGATGTGTGACATGAGACAATTGCCCCTCTGCTGTCAGAGCTATTCTGGCACTCTGAAGGAGTGGCATCTTTGGCATGATTCACAGACAAGAATATTCTCAAGAAAGGAACAGTACCAGTGATACACGGGCATCTTCAACGAGTGTCCCTCGAGCACAAGGTACAGGAGAAGAACACGGTAGAACGTGTACTTCACCGACTATCTTCTGATTCTGAGATAACTTCATGCATTCCTAAATAAAAGCAGGGAGGCTTTGACCTTTTTAAGTAGGTGGTAATAAGAGTCAATGATGTGCTGGATGCTGCAGTGCTTGCCTTTGTAGACCCCAGCTCTTAGGAGACAGAGGCAGGAGGGTCATGAGTTTGAGGCTAGCCTGGTCTACATAGTCAGTTCCAGACTAGCTGAGCTACATGGAGATACCCTATAGTGAAAAAACAAAAATCAGGGCGGGAGGTGTGGCTCAAGTAGTAGAGAACTTGACTAGTAAGCATGAGGCCCTGAGTTAAAAACCCTAGTACCACCAAAAAACAGAAAAACCAAAAACAAATATAAGCAAACAAAAAGGCTGATGCACTGTTTCTCCTTGTGTGACATCATCTATACCTACAAGCTCATGAGACTTGGGGAAACATAAATTACATTTCTGTCAGGAAAAATTTTGATACTTTGCTAATCATTTGTTGACAACCTTTACTTAATAAGGTCAATTGTCATTTAACTGTATGTAATTGTGTTTCAAACTTTTGGTCAGAAAGAAGTTTTGGGTTGGAGATTGCATGAATCATAGAAAATCCATTCCTAACCTATCATGTGCATGTTCTGAAAGGAAAAGTCCACAGCTCTGGTTTCATACTCAAGGAGTATGTAGAGTCTGTGCAAACACCTTTTCTAGCTGGGAGACTCCAGGAGGGCAAGGCTCACAATGTTTTTGTTTTATTTGACTTCATAACCCTCAAAGGGCAGAGTGCATGTAAATTGAATGTTCAAAGAAAATAATTATTCCAAGGAAAAGTGAATGAGAGGCTCAACAGATCTCACATCACAAGGTTTCTGAATTTTTTTTTTTTTTAGAAATGTCATTTTCCCACCTCTCTGCTCTTTACTCTAACAGCCAACATTGACTCATATCTTAGGTATCCTTTCCTTTCTTTCCTGTTTCCTTTCCTTCCTCTTCCCTTTCTTATCCCTTTCCCTTCCATTCCCCTCCCTTCCCCTTCCTTTCCTTTTCTTGCCTCCTTCCTCCCTCCCTCCCTTCCTTTCTTCCTTCTTCCTTCCCTCCCTACTTTATTATTTTAATTTCTTTCTTTCTAATAGCATTAGTCTGTGTCATGAACACTAGAAGGCAGTGATTGAAAATGTAATAACAGAATTAAGGTCTTGAGATGTCATGGGGAAGTAGAAAAACAAGAAGCTAGAGGCACAAATGTACCACCATCCAAGAAACAGAGCTCTGTCTGTACTTGTCAAAATTTTTTTCTTTTGGTAGCAGCTTGGTGACCTGTACATTCAGAAAGCATTAAGTAATACACTTACTATATTAGCCAAGTGATAAAGGGTCTTAGCGATTCAGCAGTTGTTTAGGGGAAGGTCTATCAGATTTTTCCTTTCTGAGAGTCTCCTATTTTAAATCTACTCATCAATTAAAATCTACAGACACATGCATCTTTTCTTACAGAGAGCATGTTATATGGGAGGCAGGCTGACAGGGAACAGGTCTGATTTTATTTGTAGGAGATGTCACTTTGTGTAGGCTTCTCCTATGGTGGGCAAAGAAGACATTGCCACAGTTTGAAGCATCAGTTGTTTTTGAGAAACCTACCAATGATCCCTGTCTTTCACATGTGGTATGGAAAAATGTTTCCCTGATTTTTGTCCTCATATATCATCCCTTTCTGCTCAACACATACTCTCCCTGCTCTTGGTCACTTTATTACTTCTGCAGTACATATGAAAAGCTGGGCAATGACTTTAGAAGAGCCCAATCACAGGATACTAGGCTGTGGTGTTGGTCTTCTGAGCTGATGTGGCCTATAAAGGGAAGTGGTTCTGAGGGCTAAGAATTCAGAGATTTTGGAGACCAAGGGGGATCAGAGGCTTTGTCTCCTTTCTTATCTGCAAGATTATCACCCAGGTCCACCCTCCCACTGTGTTACCTGTCAGGCTTGAGTCCAGCAAGTTCAGATGCAGCCAGTGACTTGGCAGAAGTGAAGGAGCTTTAACATATACTGTTTGCGATTCTCCATTAGATTTTTATTTTTATGATCATGTTTCTCTTTTTACTATGCTTTTCTGTCCCTATTTAGTCTGAATGCTATATGAGAGTTGCAAGAGTTTTTATATTTCAAAAAATATGAACTAAGCATCTACCAAATGTCAATCACAAGAGGGAGAAAATGAATCAGTTCTTGCCAATTTTCTTCATTTATTTGTTTATTTTTCATTCATTCAGCCAGCAAATATTTACTGACTACCTACATTATGTCATCCATTGTTGGAAGCATGGGAGTATAGCAGTGAGCAAAAGTAGATAACTTTTCCTGCTGTCAAAATCTATAATGGGAAGATAAACAATAAACAAACATGTGAAATGCCATGTCGTGAGGAGAGCTATGAAAAAATACTATATTTAAGCTAAAAAAATGGAATAACTAAGTGTATTTCCCTTTCTGCCTGAAATGCATCCCCTCCAATCTCCATGGCAATTCATATTCTACCTGCCCTGCAAAACGAAGCTCCAGTGGTTGACAGATCTGTATTTGCACTAAAAGAAATGTTTGTGGTTGACCAGAAATTAAAATTTAAGTGGATGTCTTATGTTTTATCTGGCAACCCTCGCACCCCAATGCCTGCTCCCAGTTGGAAATATTTCATCTCTTTTACGAACTACCATACCACCCCCTTCCTCTCTTAAGGCATCATGGTCCTCTGTGTCCTTATAGTTATGTGGAAAGAGATTTTTATCATCTCTCCTCTACTGAAGCACACCAGAGTCAAACCTTACCTGATTTATCTCTTTATCTCCACTACATGCAGCAGAGAACTGATAGGTGTGCCCACATTTGTTTAATGGATGCACAGGGGGTTTGCACAGAATTTGAGATGAGAACAAAGCTTATTAACTATAAGGGCAAGTTCTTCTGAGCTATGGCCTTTTGTCTCACTTATCTTCTCCAGCATCCTTTTCTATTGGAGTATGTGCTATACTTGCAACATGGTGAGCTGCTCTTGTTCAAAGTGCACACGAGCACAGTTGTCCCCAGTGCAGGATCTAACTAGATACCCTGATGTTTTGAGATGAATCTGAATCCCAAGAGTAGCATCACTGAGGACCTTGACCTGTTTGAAGTTGTAGAGGTCTTTGAGGGTCACTTAGCCCAAACTTCACTAGAATAGTAGGGCTTTCTGCTCTCCTGTCTTTACCCAATTATTTGTCAGCAGCAGGGGACAGGCATTTCTAATAACATGAACCATTTGACTTTCCCTCTATTCTTTGTAACTTTCAGCTTCTTTTCTCTCTCACTCCACAATTTTTGTCTTTCCAGAGTGTTAAGGAGATTTTGGAGGGACACTGTGCAGCTGGATCAGGTTTCTACCCCAGTCTCTTTCACAAGTATTCCTCGGGCAGCCTCCTCTGCTCTGTGGTATCACTGCTCCTTCTGTTCTGTGTACCATCGAATTTTGTTAAGGCCTATATCCTTTGATGGCTTTCATACCCTTGTTTCTGGCAAAGGGTTTATGCATGTTTTTTCTTTTAGTGATTTAAAAAAAAAAAGTGGGGGGGTGGTTCCTACAGGGAGAGAATTTAGAGAATTCAACCTACAAGCACATTCTGGCATCCTGCAGAAGTTTTCAATGCAATTTTTTTAAAATTTATTTTTCTTTTTTTGAGACAGAGTCTCACTATGTAGCCCAGACTGACTTTGAAGTTTTGATCCTCCTGCCTTTGCCCCCCAAGTGCTGTGATTATAGGTGTGTACCACCATACCTGGCCTTAATGCAGTCTTAAATGTCATGAGGCCCTTTCCCCTAAAATATTTCTGAAACTGGATCTAGTCATAAAACTCTCATTTCCTGGGAGTAATGACTCTTTAAGGAACTATTGTGAATCACGCAGTATTTAGGGTATGTTGTAGCTCACTTATTCCAATTTGTAAGGGCCAACCTTTTGTCTCTTTCCAACTCAGCCACACTGGTAGCTTGACATTAGCACTGAGGGAAATATTTACAGCATGGGTGTTGCCCTTCCCCCCAAAAGGGCCACTTTACCAGCAGACCTCTCATATATTCTGTAGGAAGATCATTAATGTAGCACTTAGGTACTCATTATACCTCAGCAAAATTGCTCTCTCAGCCTTGCTGAGCAAAGAGTCTAAGAGAATGTGATAAGATTCAAAACAGAGGCTTCAGTTGCAGAAAATCAGGTCATAAATGCCCCAGAGCACAGCAAATTCCAAGGGAGCTGCTGGTAAGAGCCATCGTAAGGAGGGATTGCTAGGTGAGAGCAGGATAAAGTGCCAAAGACAACTTCAAAATTAGCTGAGGGGTTTAAGACCATCAGCAAGAGTAGTGCTTGATGCAAAGGCAGAAAGTTTGCTTTTTATTTCAAGAAGGAGCTGACCTTGTTGGAAATGGGAAGAATCATTTATTTCACCCTTTTTCTACCCCCCAACAGGGACCTGACACATATGCTCAACTACTAGGAACAGCAGCAAATGCAAACACCTGCTGGTCCTGCTAATTACCAAACACCCCCCAGGATGAGGGCATTGGTTTAACACCTGGGCAGAGGCAGCTGACTGTTAGAAGTAGAGAATGTTGGCGTGGCAGTTATTGCAGATTCCTGGATCATTAATCAGAGAAATAGTGCTTTGTACCTGGGAAGCAGGGCCAGAGAGAATCTTTTACCTTTGATTAGCGGGTGTTTGGTACAAAAACAATATAAACAGATTTCCTTAGAGTTCCTGTGGCAGAGAACATTGACACCTTAGAAGAGCCTGATGCAAACTCATTTGTATTTAGGTAAAATTTATAGCCTGAAACATTAATGAAAGGTACACTCACCAGGCTGCCTCCTCTGTAAATGACTACTTCTTCTATATGATCAGGCTGTGCAGCCATTTATTTTAAATGCAGGCACTTTAAAATAAAGTGAGCAATGTCACAACTGTTAAAAGACTTCTGGAGAACACTACTTAACAGCTTCCTTTTCTTTTTACTACGCCCTGCAGCCTTTTTAGCATTTCTAACTTATTTATTGTTGGAGGAATAACTGTGGCAATATTTTTGGAGTGTTTCCACATCCTGTTGTGCCAGGTAATGTGGTAAGAGCTCATAAAGGTGATCTTATTTAATTCTGATAACAACTCTATTAGGAAAGAAATGTCTCTCATCGTCCCATCCCTTAGCCCCAATTTACAGATGAGAAAATGGAGACTTTTAACTGGCTAAGAGATTTGACTAAAGTCTTGCTTTTTCTTATTTGCCTGACCTGCCTGGCCATTTCAGTGTTTTTGAGGACAACATGAAGGAGGAGCCTGGTACTTGTGCTTACCTCAGAATGCAATATTCTGACTCTCTTCCAATTTGACTTACTGTCACACCTGGAGTTCTTTCATTACTCAGCTGATTTGTGACTAGGGTCTTCTCTGTCATCCTGGGGCGAGGGGTCAGGCATGTGGCCTATGCTTTCTGGGAAGAGAACTAATGATCTTTGCCTAGAGCAAGTGTTCACCATCAGCCTGTACACAGGGAATCACACCAAGGTCAGATATGGATTTTGAGGTTAAATGGAATCATTGTTTTCTGGTTCCATATATACATTTGCTTATTGATAGTATCATGTATTGTGTTTTAAATGTTAGCAATTTTCTATTCATCTGCACTGCAGATGTTTAAAGGACTTTTGTAGTTATTTTAGAATAAAGAAAAATGGGGAAGTCTGTGTCTTCCACTCATGAAGCTGAACATAATTTCCACTCTCCAGATAATATAAAAGGAAGTATATTTCATCCATGCACCATAGCCAGAAAACAAAAGCAACAACCACCATCCTCTTTAAAACAATCTTCCTCTATCTCTACTGCAGACACAACCCTAACAGGACCTGGGTTGTTTATCTGCTGCCATTTGAGGAGATAACTAGAGTCAGGATTTCCTCAGAGCAAGTACTATCATACAACTTCTATCTAAACTCTTAAAAACAACATGAAGCCATCATTGTAGCAAATATTTGGGACTCATTTAAGCCTCTCTAGAGTCACTAGTCTTAAAGATATTTAAAATCAAAGTGAGACCTGAGTGGCCTTCCCCAAAGTGGGATCAGAGCACCTGCATCAGAATTACACCGGCTTCTTGTTAACATCCAAGTGTATTGAACCAGGATCTTTGTTTTTTGGGCCCAGCAATTGGATTTTTTGAAAGTTCTTCAGGTGATATACCCCACACCTTTATTAATGTTTGAGAGCAAGTGAAATTGAGAAAAAGGCTTCAGTTTTATTGTCTTTCAGACTTGAATCTTAGCTCTTTCAAAATATTGGGATCTTGGTCAAATGCTTAACTTCTTTGTGTTCCAGTTTCCTTATCTGTACGTGAAAATAGCACAATTTCTCTGGAAAGGGAACTGTCTGGTAAATATAACACACACACAGCTATTACTACTACTTGTGTATCACAGTGGTGAAATAGTCTCTTGTGACACGAACAGAACTGAGAGTCTCCTAAGAAATCACTTCACACTTTGCATCAACTAACTTTTCAAGGGGGAAGGGTTACTGGAAATGAAAGGAAGATTTGATGGAATAGAAGAATGAGTTGCTTGGGAAAATTACAGTCACCTGTGGCTTGAGGGTGTGCTCTTTGATCAGTCTTTTCTTCCTTGTAATCCAGACACAATTTAGGAAATGTGACTTCAACTGACAATAGCAATAATAATTGTAGTGCTAATAATTAGTAATGATAATAGCTAATGATTATTGAGCTAGGAATTGTTCTAAACTTTAAAGGCATTAACTCTTTAATCCACACAGCAATATTTCTGTCATTATAATTACCTGTGATTTACAGAGAGAAGACAAAGGCACAACTATTAAATTCAGAGCAGAACTGGAGAGTCTGTGTTCTTCCCCAGAAGGCTACACTGCATCTCCCTATTCAAGCAAAGAGCAGAGGAATTCTAGAGAGGATACAAGAGTTTCCACTTTGCATTTCTGAAGCAAGAAGAGGGTTTTACTTTTTTTGGAGGAGGAGTAGGGTCTGGAGCTAGATCAGTTTTCTGAGAAGTTGGTGTAAGGAAGGGAGAGACCTGGGCAGATACTACACACATTCTGGAACATTCTCCTCAGGTAACTTGAATTGGATTGTGGTTAGACTGAGGCCTGACCCAGCCTTCTCCCCATTTCACTCCTGGTGTTCTGTGGGACTCACAGGGAGAGCTGGCATTGCCATTCCCTCCCTACACATGGAATTGAGCCAAGCAAAGCTGATCTTCTAGGCTCAGCATCACGCATTGGGAAACTCAATGATTTTCCTCCTTGGAATCTTTTAGGGCTCATTTGTCAGGTTTGGAGGCTATTTCTTTCAAGCATTCATTTTTTTCCTACTAAGAATGCTATTCATAAAAGCAGCAGGAGAGTCCAAGATGGCGGCGAGAGGGAGGAAGCATAAAGCGTGCCTCCTAAAGTGAAATCTTGGAGAGATGCTGGAGACACACCTCGCAGGCAAGTCCAGTGAGAAGAGGCAAAACTTTGACTCCTCCACACCTCCAGCCTGCACAGAGCATCTCCACATCACATTGAACAGAGAAACCAGGAGGGCTCCCGGGCCGCAACCAGACGCCTGCGCCCAGATGGCTTGGGAAGACGCAGACCACAAGGTGAGCTAAGCGGGACGCGGTACTTCCACAGACAACCCTGGGCCAGATCAGCACAGCCCCCTGGACAGACCGACCCCCACCTGGGGAAAAAAGAGAAACTGAGTAATAAGCAATAAGAACAATAAAGACACATGGCAAAGAGGGTGGGGCGCCCTGAGCGCTGAAGAGGGGGGAGGGGAATCCCTCCCAGAACTGTAAATAAACAAGCCAGGCCGGAGAAGGCAGGAGTAGCAGCACACGCCCAGCAACCAGGAGTGGGAAAAGTTGTGAGAGTGGCCGAGGGAGGAAAACTGCACAGGAGAGGGGGAAGACCCACTTCCCACATGAGCAGTAAACAAACATGCCGGCTGGCAGGAGCAGCAGCACACCCAAGCAATCAGGAGTGGGAAAGCTTGTAAAAGTGACGGTGGGAGGAAAATTCCACAGGAGAGGGTGAAAGAACCACTTCCCATGTGAGCTGTAAATAAACACGCTGGCCTGAGAAAGCGGGTGCAGTGTCACCTCCCCCAGTGTGCTTGGAAAGGGGAGAGCTTGTAGCAGCGGTTTGCGCACAGAACTCTGAGTAAACAAAGCCTGAGGGGCCAGGTGAGTGTTAAGCTCACTCCAGAGATCTGCATAAATAAAGTCTCCAGCAACAGCAGGCTGACAGCAGCTGGCAGGCAAGCCACAGCCACATATACCATTCACAGACCTGTCTCCAGACTCTTTTTTTTTCTATCTCCCTACCTTTGATAAGAGAACAACCGAATTACACCTGCATGCTGAAAAACTTACTGAAACTGTATTGCATTTGAACTTGGGACATTGTGGGTTTTTTGTTTTGTTTTGTTTTGTGTGGTTTTGTTCTACTTTATGTTTCCCCTTTAATGAGACAACTACAGAGCAACATCTGAGGCACCATCTCCAGGATTGGAGGCTGAGGGATGAACACCAAAATTATTAAGACTGAAACTTCATTGCATTTGAACTTGGAGGTTTTTTTTTAATTTATTTTTTATTTTATTTTATTTTTATATATAAATATTTTTCTTTCATTTACTTATTTTTATTTTTATTCTTATCTTTATTCTTTTTATTTTTTATTTTCAATCCTCTCTCTGTCTCTCTAATGTCTTTTCAGCTTACAGTTGATTAGTACACTGTCTCTCCCTGTTTATATCTTTGAAACTTTTTTGTTTGTTTCCTTGTTTTGTTTTTTTCTACTTGATTATTTGTTTTTCCCTTTTCCTTTAACCTCTTTGCTTTCCATCCCCTCTCACCTTCCATTCTAAATATCACTAGTGCTATTATTACAAGCCAGAAAATACTTAATTGCAAACAGTACAGGGACAATAACAACACCAAGGGCAATGGCGGGAAGACTCAAAAAACAGGGAAACCAGTTTCCCCACAGAAAAAATTAGTGCAGGAACCAGAGGGAAATGAAGAAAACAGATACTCAGATCCAGACTCCAACAAAATGAAGATAAACTATGCATAGGACCCAATGAAGCCCACAAGAATAATTTAAAAGAAGACATATTACAGGTACTCAATGAGAATTTTATAGAGATGATACTGGATATGGTCAACCAAAATGTACAGGAGACACTCAAGAAATTCCAAGACAACAAAAATAGAGAATTTGAAAAAGCAAAAGAAGAAATAAAGGAAACCATAGAAGCACTGTATAAACGCGAAGGTGAAACAGAGAACACGATTAATAAAGAGATAAATGAACTCAGGACAAAAATAGACAACATTCAAGATGAAAGAACCCAGGATATGGAAAACCTCAGAAAAAAGAGCGAAACAGAATTGCAAAACAAAACAGAAGGCCAATCCAGCAGAATAGAACAAACAGAAGACAGAATCTCAGAACTCAAAGATGAAATGGTAATTAAAGGAAAAACTGAAGTACTATTAATTAAACAACTCAAGACCTGTGAAAAGAAAATGCAAGAACTCACCAACTCCATCAAAAGACCAAACTTGAGAATCATGGGCATCAAAGAAGGAGAAGAGGTGCAAGCAAAGGGAATGCATAATATATTCAACAAAATAATAACAGAAAATTTCCCAAATCTAGAGAAAGATATTCCCATACAGATGCAAGAGTCCTCCAGAACACCAAACAGACCAGATCAAAATAGAACTACCCCACGACATATCATCATTAAAACAACAAGTACAGAAACTAGGGAAAGAATATTGAAGGCTGTAAGAGAGAAAAAACAAATAATGTACAAAGGTAAAACCATCAAAATCACAGCAGACTTCTCAACGGAAACATTAAAAGCAAGAAGAACGTGGGGTGAGATCTTCCGGGCACTGAATGAAAATAACTTCAATCCCAGGATACTCTACCCAGTTAAACTACCATTTAAATTGATGGAGCAATAAAAGTCTTCCATGATAAGCAGAAACCAAAACAATATGTGACCACAAAGCCACCACTACAAAAGATTCTTCAAGGGATTCTGCACACAGAAAGTGAAACCCAACTTAACCATGGAAGGACAGGCAGCACCAAACTACAGGAAAAGAAAAAGCAAGAAAGTAGAGAGTAACCTCAACTTAGGTACACACAATCAAACCTTCAAACAACTAAGACAACTAAATGACAGGAATCACCACATACCTATCAGTGCTAATGCTTAATGTTAATGGACTCAATTCACCCATCAAAAGGCACCACTTGACGAAATGGATTAAAAAGGAAGATCCAACAATTTGTTGCTCATAGGAGACCCATCTTACCGACAGAAATAAGCATAGGCTTAGGATGAAAGGCTGGAAGAAGATTTACCAAGCCAATGGCCCCCCAAAACAGGCAGGAAAAGCAATATTTATCTCTGACAAAGTAGACTTCAAACCTACATTGATCAAATGAGATAAAGAAGGACATTCCATACTAATAAAAGGGAAATAGACCAAAAGGAAATAATAATTATCAACCTGTATACACCCAATGTCAATGCACCCGATTTCATCATACCCTGAAGGATCAAGAAAATGTGGTCTCTATACACAATGGAATTTTATGCAGCCATGAAGAAGAATGAAATGTTATCATTTGCTGGTAAATGGATGGAATTGGAGAACATCATTCTGAGTGAGGTTAGCCTGGTCCAAAAGACCAAAAATCGTATGTTCTCCCTCATATGCGGACATTAGATCAAGGGCAAACACAACAAGGGGATTGAACTTTGATCACATGATAAAAGCAAGAGCACACAAGGGAGATATGAGGATAGGTAAGACACCTAAAAAATTAGCTAGCATTTGTTGCCCTCAATGCAGAGAAACTAAAGCAGATACCTTAAAAGCAACTGAGGCCAATAGTAGAAGGGGACCAGGAACTAGAGAAAAGGTTAGATCAAGAAGAATTAACCTAGAAGGTAACACACATGCACAGGAAATCAATGTGAGTCAATGCCCGGTATAGCTATCCTTATCTCAACTAGCAAAAACCCTTGTTCTCTACAACAAAATTAGAGATAAGGGCAAAATAGTTTCTGCTGGGTATTGAGGGGGTGGGGGAGAGAGGGAGGGGGCGGAGTGGGTGGTAAGGGAGGGGGTGGGGGCAGGGGGGAGAAATGACCCAAGCATTGTATGCATATATGAATAATAAAAAAATAAAAATTAAAAAAAAAAGCAGATTTCTTGTCATTGTTGTAATAATGATGATAATGATAAGGCAGATCATGAAATTACTGAATGGAGAACAATGTTGAGTCTTAAGTTTAGCTAGAATATAGCCTCCAAGGATTGTCTCCAACTTCCAGCCATTTCCAAAAGCAGCACTCTAGTAGAACATAGACTGGCAACATTGCGAAGACTGTAGGATTTGAAATTTAACAGTTCCCACAAGTTTCTGTAGTGACTATTTAGAAGGATAGCATAGTTCTCTCATTTCAAATACTAATAATTCTGATTCAAAGAGTAATATCTTGAAGCATTTTTCCAGTATTGCAGTCTTATTGCCAGGCCCTCTAATAAAGCTAATTGGAAGCCTCAGGCTTTATTTTTGTTTTTCTCTGTGGAATGGAGTCCTGTTAAGTATTTGTATTATAATTCTACAGCCTACCCTAGTCTGAGAAACAGATGTTAGAAGAGAATGCAATGAAAAGTGAGAAGGAATGGCTATAGCTGAGAATAAATATTTATTTTTATATGTAAGAAACATCTATCTTATCAATGAATGAAAAGTCAAATAATAAATGTATTGTTGTTTGTGTGGAAAAGTAAGTTATTACTAGCCCAGCATTCGAGGGCTTGCATTTTGAGCATTTTTGCATTAGTGCTGATGTATTTGGGCAATATCAGTCTTATGCTCTTGCTTGACCATACTGGTAATCAGTAGCAGGCATTTGCAAAGGAGATAGTCAAGATTTTCTGTGGTCAAGGAAGAGGGCCAGATTTCTACTCCTCCAGAAGAGTAAGCCTGTTTTCTCAACCCTGCCAGTACTATGCTTTTACATCACACAGCTCATGGCATGACACTACATGGCCACAGGTGGAGATAGCAGAGATTTGGAGGACTTAATAAACGTCAAAGTTGAAAGATTTTATACATTTTCTTACCGGGAAAGCCCATTGACTCTAACCTTGCATTACGCTCCATGTACTAACTAAAGACCAAATATAACAGCAGGAAAAAACAGTAGCTAGTTAATGAGTTCTTTGTTTACATGCCAAATGAATAAGCTAATTTTTTGTTTGTTTGGCTTAACAGATTGTGCCTTATTTACAAGCCATTAACAGTCATTAATAAACAAGACAGTTTGTATATTATAAACATTTTTGAATATCTCACAAACCATTTAACATTTTGATATAAAGGAATAATGTCCGTTTTAGGTGAAACACATGGTGTAACTGAGATCCTGTTACCTATGGTGGTCTAGCCTTTCTGACACTGTCCAGTGGAGCATGCAGGGAGGTGGGGAGTAGAGCTCTGCGGTCTGCCTCTGTTCAGCTCCTGGGTCTGCCATTTACTCATGTGTGGCCTTGGACAAATGACTGAAGTTCTCTTTGCCCCAGTGTGCTGCTTACTGTCCAATGGAGGCGATGGTATTACCAACCTCAAAGGGAAGTTTCTAGCACTCAGTGAGAAAATGTATAGCAAGTGCATAACACAGAGTGAGCACTTAATACGTATCAGCTGAAAATAGAATGAAATCAAGCAAAATCTAAACTCTGTCCCTGGTTATACCTTCTAAGCCTCTAATTACATATTGTAATTATTGCATGAAATGGAGACTGTATGTCCTACTTAATGAAATTTAACCAGTGAATATTGAATTCTAGAATAAACACATTTTATACACTGATTCAGGAATCACTAGGTACCAAGAATAAATATATTAAGGGCACGTTTAATAAAATAAAAAACCTTTTATATTATGTCATTATTCTAGAATAAACTTTTGTCTAAAGTCATGTAGAGACAGTACTAAATGAATATAGTTTCATTAAATATGCTTGTTTCTAACCTTGTTATTTTTATATTTTATTAATTTGGTAATTAAAAAATTCTCTTAATTGCTCCTCCCTGAAATAATCAAATATTTCAAACTTCCTGGACTGGTAAACCACATTTTAATTATATGCATTAACAATGAACATTTTAACTCCGATTTTTTATTTCTACTTGATGGAAATATTAGATTTGGCCTTGGAGTTTCAGTAGCACACATATTTTGTACATTCTCTGATAGTGGGAATAGGAGGTAGGGTGAATGTGTCTAAGATGCAAAGAAAGGATGGGTATTTGGCCAATAAAATGTTGGATGCACCAAACTTGGAGAGCAGCTTGAGTTTTGCAGACCTTAATACCTGCCCACTCTGCTTGGTTGAGTGCAATAGCTGCAGCTGAAGAAAGTCCTTAGACAAGAAAGGCTGAATGGAGGGGACATCAGACTCTTGGGATATAACTTATGATTTCAAGGAAGCTATGAAAATGTTTGTACAGAGAAACATGATCACTTATTTACAAATTTACAGTAAACCCTTGGCATCCATGAGTGTATGGTTCCGAGGGAGGAGCCACCACTGAGGAAGAAACATGAATGCAGTTCATTATTGTGCTTTGGGCAGTGGACTTATTTTTACCATAATGCTGCTCAATTTCCACTAAAGACATGTTGCCTTTCAGCAAATCTAAAACTTTATTTTATCACTTAAATTAAACACATTCACTTTTACCTTGCTTTTTGGGCATCATTAGCTTTTCTTGTGAGTGATATTGTATTTTCACAAAATTAAGGACAGGGAGGGCTGGAGGTATGGCTCAAGTGGTTGAGTGCCTGGCAAGTATAAAGCCCTGAGTTCAAAGTTCAGTGCTGCCAAAAAAAAAAAAATTAAAGGCAGGGAAACACTCAGCAGATCCCACAGCAATTTAAACACAACTGAGGACAACGTGGTACTGACAGAGCTTCTCCACATCAACTGAGCTGTGGAATGCACGAGTGGGAATTCAAAACTTTTGTTTTTTGAAATTTCTTTTGATTTTTAAAAAGTTATTTATTTTTTTAACTGCACTTGGTCAAAACTGCATGGAATAAATCCACAAATAAGGCAGGCTTACTGTATCATGATTCTTTTTGCCGTAAGTCATGGCTTATGGAGTCATTTCCAATTACAGAGGCTGGTTATCATTGCTATTTTTAATTTACTTGCATCATTTATTCACTCATATCATTGCTTTGCCTGGTATTTCTCCCAACCTTTGTTGAAATCTTCTAGGACATGACCTTTTCTCTTGGGAAAACTCCTTTAAGTGCAACTTCCTTTTGTATGTCCTTCAATGCATCGGCTATATCATTCATTGACTGTAAACACCAGGGGTTTTCATAATCTCTGTGGTAGCAGTCATAGCTTGGTGGAGAGGGAGAGTGGGCCTGGAAAAGAGTTGGACAAGGTAGATGAAGTGGTGTAATTGGTAACATGGGAGTCTAGACTCCTCAAGGTGCAAAAACTTAGTAATTTCCTGCAACAATGTTCTTTGATATGGTCCCCAGTTTCCATGGCCATAAAGGCCCCAAATCAATAGACACAGACAAAGGAAAGAAAGAGGATTAGCTAAGAGAATATACAGAACAGCAAGTCTTCTCTGTCTGATTTGTCTCCCACTTTGCTTGAGTCACTTGAGATACCTTGGGGAAATATTTTTAAGTTGCTTCAATGTTACTAATCAAAATGGGGATTGCTTCTATGCTAGTCTCCCCTTTGGTGGTCATAGGTCAAGAGCTCGCCTTGGTGGTTCTTGCTTCCATGAAGGATTTTGTAGAGGCTATGAGTGTTCTTACAAATTGTCTCTGAAAAAGTAAAGTACATATTTGCTGGCTCAATTATTCTGTGAATTGTTTTGATAAAATTGATATTTTTAATCTTAAATATTTGCTCCACATAGAAGAAGGTTGTAAAGCATTGTATCACATCCTGTACAAGTCTGAGATTTCCCCACATTCACAAAGGTACAGTCTTAATATGCCTCCTGTTGATGCAAGTTGTCTACTTTTGTTCAATTAATTGCCAATGCCATCTCTTTTGACTATTTCTGAAAAGGTAACTGGGTTGCCTTGCTTGCTTTTTTATATACTCACATATAACAAATCATATTGGACAAACCTACCATTATCAATCACACACTGTAGATACTGTATATACCAAGGCCTATTCGGAGTGCCTTATATGGGTTACCTCATTTAAGTCTTGTCTAAAGGTTTCAAGACAGATATTCCTTTCATTTTCATTTACAATAAGAGATCCTGAAACTCAGCTAAAATAATATGTTCAGAGTTAAACATCTAGTGAATGGTAGATGCATATTCAAAATTAATTCATTTCAACTCCGAAGTCCATGTTTCTTCCCTGGGCTTTGGTGACTGAGAACTTTGCCTTTTAAGTGCTGGATTATTTCATAGCTAGCCCAACACTGCTTTTATGTTATTTGCATATCTTTCTACATACATAATGTAGAACAATTCAACATTGTTCAGCCTGCACAAATCAAGATTCTTTTTTCTATGTTTCAAATCTAAAGTATTGAATCAAACTATTTTCAGCACAGTGCAAGGCACTGTAAGGTATATAAAAATAAATGAGCTGTTGCTGATAACTTTCTATTTCAATGGCAAAGGAGTGAGCACAGGGCTTGCACACAGATGTATATAATATGAAGTGAAATAAAAATACCATTATTGATATACAACCCATGATAGGAATTTACAAATAGGAGAAGGCAACCACAGAAGCTTTTCCCCTGTGGATCTTGGTTGATATTTGATTTGTTTGCTGTGGTGTTTATAGGTTATGGGGAGCAGAGGAAAGGTTGAAGACCACATCGTAATGGTACACTGCCACTGCTATTTTGTGCATACAGCTTATTTTTGGTGAGAAATAATATCCATTGCAAAGGAGGATCTAGGCAGGGGTAGGGTGTGCAGATGTATTTTTATTTTGCTAATATCTTCTCTAGGCTATGACAATGAAGATACCTCTAACAAAGAGTGGGTGGGGAAAGGCTATCTCTATTACTCCTCTTGAATTTAATCTGACAACCAACAATTCATTCATTCAATGTAATGCTAAATATATCAAATTTATGGAGTTGGGATGAACAACTATAAGCTGAAGCTTAAAAACAGACTGCCTATAAAAATAAATATCCCATAGTAGGAAGTGATAACAATTATTAGAAAAGAACAGGAAAAAAATCATCATACTGTGTGAGAGGAAGAAGAGGTTATCTTTGCTGAAGGGATCAGGGAAAACTAACTACAAGAGGGAATTGTAAACATGCTAGTCAACCTCTATTAATTGCTAACCAAATGCTAATCTTTCATTATCTTAAGAATATATTAACTCTTGCAAAAACCTTATGAGTTAGATGCTTTAAACTCTCATCCCACCTCCTTCTGTTTTTCCATGAAGGAAAACCACAGCACAGAGAGGTTACATAACTTGCCACTAAATGGCCTATAGTTTGGCTCCAGAGTCTAGGCATTTAACCACACAGTTTACCAGGCTCTGTTCTGGTGATGGGAGGAGTGGATTTCCCACACACAGTGGGCAGAGCAAGTAGAAAAACATTAGTAAGGAAAGGGTGAGGTGAGCAGGGAGAGTCAGAACACACAATTTAGGAAGAGTGATATACAAAGAGAAGTAATTGTAAATAACAAAAAGGAACATTATGTAATGCTAGGCTACAGACAGTCACAAAGAACATTAAGTGCCTCTCTAGAGGGGTTGTACTTGACTCTCTTTCTTTTTTGGTATTACTGGGGATTAAACTCAGGGCCTCATGCTTGCTAGGCAAGTACTCTACCATTTGAGCCACAACCTCAGTCCTATTGCTTTGCTAACTTTGCCTAAGTTGGCCTCTGATTATGATCCTCCTACCTCTGTCTCCTGAATAGCTTGGTCCACAGCCATGTGCCACCATAATACAGCTTGTTTTTGAGATAGCGTCTCAGTAATTTTGCCCAGGCTTGCCTTGAACTGTGGTCCTTCTGTCGCGGTAACTCAAGTAGCTGCGATTATAGGTGTGTGCCAGCGTGCTTGGCTCCTGTACATGACTTTTTATCATCCACCGTTTTCGAAATGCTTTATTATATGATGTAGGTGGGCTATAGGAAGTCTAATTTCACAGTCACATTCAAGATGGAAATGAAGTTTGAGTAGAGGCAGTAAGACCAGTTAGGAGGTTAAAATTAATATCTAGGAACATGACTAAGGTGATGGAGTGACAAATGACAATGAGAATGGCAAAATAGGAAGTGAGGAATTACAAATGGAAGTCATGGAGGTGCAAAATTAGGATATACACTTTACTTATTGAAAAAGAGAGGAATTGGAGGAAATGTTTGAATTTTGAGCCTGGGTTAGTACAAGGGTAGGGTTGTTACCAGAATAGCTCTGAAACTGGGAGGCTGTGAGGTTTAAGTAACAAATGATGAAGTTGATTTCATGGCTACAGTCAGGTAGAGGGAGCTACAGTAAGTACAATAATTACTCTGGCAATGTCTTGAATGCATCTTATAAAGTTTGGGTTTTTAACACTAAATCAAATCAAAGTCAGGGAAAGTGTATGCTGAGATTTCAGATGGGTCCCTATGTAGGTACATAAGAGTATCTTGAATTGATAGGTATCCTTGAGCCTTCTGAGTATTGTCCTTTGTTGGAAGATAGACTTCCTTATTCCTTTTCCTTGAAAATAATATGGAAGTCTCAAATAGAAAAAATGCTTTATAAGACAATGATGTCTTCCTCAGGATCTTTCCCCACTTCCTTCCTGGTCACTGGACCAATTACCAGGACTACATCCCAGAAAGACCCAACTTAGAAAGTGCAACATCAGCAAAGGAGCAGTAGAACCTGCCTTATCTGCCTTAGTGCAGAGTACATCTGAGAGTGACTTCTGAGAATGCTGGGTCAGTGCAAACAGAATGTAGAGTTGGACATAGAACTGTCAGGATAGGGGCATTCTCTCATGGTACAGTATTTAATACCCTGGAGAGGGACCAAGCAATGATTTCTAACATATGCTGGGAGTTATGAAATGAAGTATAGAGGCCAAAATAGCTAGGGAAGTCTGTAGAGGAGAGGATCAATGGGCATAGAAAATGGGTATGCTAAGACCATCCCAATATGGAAGAACAGAACACTCCCCAGCTAAGTGTATTCCTTCAAAGGTACAGAGGACCCTCCATCAAAGGTAATACAGCATGAACTATTGAGGGGACATCAGCATTTTTGAGAACCTCAGTAGCAGTAGCCTTCTCCCATAGGCTGAACTGACAATAGGAAATGCTGTTATAGACATGGACAATCTATTGGTAAAGTCACTGCAAATAAAAATGTGGGATCCTTGTTTAAAAGACTGAAAAAAAAATTCTTTTTTCTGTGATTTATTTCCCGACCTGTCACTCACTGCCATTTAATTAATTAATTAATTAATTTTTATTTTTTAGTTTTTTATTATTCATATGTGCATACAATGCTTGGGTCATTTCTCCCCCCCGCCCCCACCCCTCCCTTACCACCCACCCTGCCCCCTCCCTTTCTCCCCCACCCCCCTCGATACCCAGCAGAAACTATTTTGCCCTTATCTCTAATTTTGTTGAAGAGAGAGTATAAGCAATAATAGGAAGGAACAAGGGTTTTTGCTGGTTGAGATAAGGATAGCTATACAGGGCATTGACTCACATTGATTTCCTGTGCGTGGGTGTTACCTTCTAGGTTAATTCTTCTTGATCTAACCTTTTCTCTAGTTCCTGGTCCCCTTCTCCTATTGGCCTCAGTTACTTTTAAGGTATCTGCTTTAGTTTCTCTGTGTTGAGGGCAACAAATGCTAGCTAATTTTTTAGGTGTCTTACCTATCCTCACTCCTCCCTTGTGTGCTCTTGCTTTTATCATGTGCTCAAAGTCCAATCCCCTTGTTGTGTTTGCCCTTGATCTAATGTCTGCATATGAGGGAGAACATATGATTTTTGGTCTTTTGGGCCAGGCTAACCTCACTCAGAATGATGTTCTCCAATTCCATCCATTTCCCAGAGAATGATAACATTTCGTTCTTCTTCATGGCTGCATAAAATTCCATTGTGTATAGATACCACATTTTCTTGATCCATTCGTCAGTAGTGGGGCATCTTGGCTGTTTCCATAACTTGGCTATTGTGAATAGTGCTGCAATAAACATGGGTGTGCAGGTGCGTCTGGAGTAACCTGTGTCACAGTTTTTTGGGTATATCCCCAAGAGTGGTATTGCTGGATCAAATGGTAGATCAATGTCTAGCTTTTTAAGTAGCCTCCAAATTTTTTTCCAGAGTGGTTGTACTAGTTTACATTCCCACCAACAGTGTAAGAGGGTTCCTTTTTCCGCGCATCCTCGTCAACGCCTGTTGTTGGTGGTGTTGCTAATGATGGCTATTCTAACGGGTGAGGTGAAATCTTAGTGTGGTTTTACTATTTGCCAGCTACACATCAGACAAAGGACTGATAACCAGAATATATAGGGAACTTAAAAAACTAAATTCTCCCAAAACTAATGAACCATTAAAGAAATGGGCAAGTGAACTAAACAGAACTTTCTCAAAAGAAGAAATTCAAATGGCCAAAAAACACATGAAAAAATGCTCACCATCTCTAGCATTAAAGGAAATGCCAACTCATTGCCATTTAAAGTTTGTTTCTGGGGTGCAAGATACTTGCATGGTGAGGATTCTCCAGAAAAACAGAACCAATAGATTATTTATTTATTGGAATTAGTTGAGGGGACTAGGAGGTTTTAAAGTCCCCTAAATGACACCAAGCTGGAGATACAGGAAAGCTAGCAGTGTAGTTCCAGTCTGAATCTAAATCCAAACTCAAGAGAAGATCAATGTTTCAGCTTGAAAACATCCAGGCAAAGACAGTGAGTTCTTTCTCACTCAGCCTTTCTGTTGTGTTCAATCTTTCAATGAACTGAATGAGGCCCACTCATTTCAGGGATAACAATCTGCTTTACTGAGTTTACCAATTTAAAAACTGATCTCACCCAGAAACACCCTCACAGACACATCTAGAATACTTTTTAACCAAATATCTGATTGCTTTGATCCAGTCATGAGTTACATATTAAAATTTACATCCGAGGAGCTACAAATAGCAAGTACTCTGGAAGCTTTAGTAACTTATGCTGTAGAGAATGGAAGATAAACACAATAAATCCAGTGCCTTAGAAAGACTAAGAAAATAGAAGGAATCCTGGTAACTTTCTCAGACTTTGGAGGCAGCGATTCTGTCTCCAGACCATTAAATACTGCTAGATACTGTTGCAATCGTTAGATACTGTTAGATACTGCTCTAACCACTTACCAGGTGATATGAAAGATAACTAAATTTGGGTGGGACTCAGAGCAAGAAAGTACCCTGTAGCACATTCAGGCAGTGGTACAAGCAGTCTTCTTATAGCTTGGGACAAGCATCAGGCAGACCTCACAATACTGAGATATCTGTGGGACAAAAAGATGCTGCACTGAAGACTGTGCCAAGTCCCAAACTGACTGGAGGAATGGCTCAAGTGATAGAGCACCTGCCTAGCAAGTGTAAGGCCTTGAGTTCAAACCCCAGTACCACAAAACCCAAAAGTGAGCTCCAAATTGGAGAGCTTTAAGATAAATTCATAGCATTCTGGAGCAAGCATGTGCCACCTGTAGCAGAGAACTATGTATCACTTGAGAAAGACAGATCTCGAACTGCTGAAACCCTAGCAGAAGACATTAGGTGATAGGCCAGAACTACATGTCATAAGCTAGGTACTGTTAGACTCACCAAGTTGAACCCCTCAATAAACCATCATGACGTGGAAGTAGTACATGTGGTATTAGTCTTGAACAGGTATAGAGGGTACAGGTAAGTTTCATGAACAGAAACCCAAAATCCTGTGTCACCCACCACAGTTGTATAAACATCTGTTCCTCAGCTCACACCTAGGTCTCATGGAAAGTCTTGCATGACCAGTTTGCCCAGCAGGGAAAAATTCAAACTTGAATCATGGAAGGGTTGTCTTGGTATGTTTGTGACTGTCAACATTGACTGCTGATACATTATAATTCCTAGCCCAGAAGGATTCTAAAAGACAGTTGGGGTGGAGATATTATCCAAAGTGGAAGTCAGTGGACAGAAAAACTGCCTGAGCTAAGGATAAATGAGGACATATGAACAGTGATGAAATGGCTTATCTTGTTGATCATGTCATGAAAGGAGCAAGATTAGGATACTGGGGACAAAAAGGTCTGGAGAAGAAGCACTACAGAGTTTCCTCTGTGGAAGAAGCTCTAAATAATCAAAATGGTGACTCCATCAATTTGTGTCAGCCATAGGTGTATTTTGACGTTTGAACCGAAGAATGTCCTGCAGGAGTGGTTGTGGAGTGCAGAAGAAAGACAGTGTCAAGAATGATGCCAAGGTTTTGGCCAGAGCAACTTAGAAAAACGGAGCTGCCGTCAAATGAAATGGTGTAAAGTAGTAGAATTTTGCATAAAAATCAGAAGCTAGGTATGGGAAATGTTGGTTTGAGATTTCTGTTGGACACATAAGTGGAGATGCTATATAAGCATTTGATATATGAGTCCAAAGTTGAGGAGAAGAGAGTTCAACCCATGAATAAAAAATTAGAAATGATCAAAGAAGTCTGATTTGGTGGCTTAATGGACTTAAAACAAGGTCTTCCCCTTACTTAAACTGGTCATGTGTATCATGAAGGGATTGAGGTGTGAGAATGGTAGTTTGTGTCAACTTCACAATTCAGATTCTGGGTAAACTTTGCAGAGTAGGAAAGGTTGAGGGCTTGTGCACTGGTTCATTTAGAACCAGTATCTACAAACTTGTAGTGCTCATCCATGTCTTGTACTCTTCTCATTCTAGGAGCATGAAAGAATTACATTTCTTTGACTGCCTTAAATCAAGTTCTGGTGGATTTAGACTTTGGATTAGAGGAGAAAATATTTTCAAAAGTCATATCTAATAATGGACTGTTAACCAAAATATACAAAGAACTCTTAAATTCTCAGCAATAAGAAAACAAACAACCCAATTAAAAATAGATAAAAGATCTGGACAGACATCTCACCAAAGATGATATATAGATAAAATAAGCATAAGAAAAGATGCTTCAGAGCATATACCAGTAAGGAGGTGAAAATTAAAGCAATGATTATATCACTACACACCTAATAAAATGACAAAAATTAAAAATGCTGACAATACCAAACAATGTTGAGGATATGGAACAACAGAAATTCTCATTCATTGCTGGTAGGAAGGTAAAGTGGCACAGCCACTTCAGAAGACAGTTTGGTAGTTTTTCCAAAACTAAACATATTCTTAGTATGTGATCCAGCAATCACATCTATAGCTATTTACTCAAAGTAGATGAAGATATTTGTCCACACAGACATCTGTGCACAGATATTTATAGCAGAATTATTCATAGTTGCCAAAACTTAGGTGTAACCAAGATTTCCACCAGAAGCAAAACTATGGAAACAAAAAGATCAGAAATTCCAAAGGCTATGAGGTGGGCTAAGGAAGGGATGGGGTGCAGAGGAAGGGATGAATAGGTGGAGAATGGAGGATTTTTAGGAAAATGAAAATACTCTATATGATGCGATAATGGTGAATAAATGCCATCATTATACATTTGTCTGAACCCATAGAATGTACAACACCAAGAATGAACTCTAATGTAAATTATCCAAGTGATAACAAGATGCTGTTGTAGGATCACCGATGTGACAAATGTACTTACCTTCTGGAGGGTATGTTGATACCAAACTGTCTTCTGAAGTGGCTGTGCCACTTTACCTTCCTACCAGCAATGAATGAGAATTTCTGTTGTTCCATATCCTCAACATTGTTTGGTATTGTCAGTATTTTGAATTTTTGTCATTTTATTAGGTGTGTATAATCATTGCTTTAATTTTCACCTCCCTGCTGGTATATGTTCTGAAGCATCTTTTCATATGCTTCTTTTATCTGTGTTATATCTTCTTTGGTGAGATGTCTGTCCAGATCTTTTATTCATTTTTAATTGGGTTATTTGTTTTCTTATTGCTGAGTTTTAAGAGTTCTTTGTATATTTTGGATGGCAGTCCATTATTAGATGTGTTTTTTGAAAATATTTTCTCCCAATTTTGAGCTGTACTTCTCTTGATACCGCCTTTTGCAAAGTAGAAGTTTTTAAGTTTTTTGAGACAGGGTCTTGCTGTGTAGCCTAGGCTGGTCTTGAACTTGTGATCTTCCTGCCTCATTCACTGGGCTCGGAAGCCTTTGGTTTTAATGAACTCAGCTAATAAATTATTTTTTAATGGATTGGACCTTTGGTGTTGTATCTAAAAGGTCACTACTATACCCAAATTTGTCTAAGGTTTTGTTTTATAGTTTTATATTTTTACATTTAGGTCTGTACAATACATTTTGAGTTAATATTTTGTAGAGAGTATATTCTTTTCAGTTTTTATTTTGGCTTGCTTATTGTTTCTCCTTTTCCTTTTTGCTGGTGCAGAGAATTGTGAAATTTATTTTGTTGACATAAATCTATAAATATTTGTGACTAGCCTTCACCATTTTTACTCAACCAAGTGACTAGAGGAGACTCCTAAGTTGGTTAAAGATACCACTCAGAGTGAAAGTTTGCTTACTGAACAATTAACAATTAAGGCACAGATGGCTAATGGGGTTTCCAGTGTACCTAACTAGCATTTATTAATGATAGTAATGCACTTATGATTTTAAAGCTTGTCAGATTTATAATATGACCCACATATCTCTGTCTCCATCCCTTTGCCCTTGGTTAGTCAGGTGTGAGAATAAAAATTTGTGTGCACTTGGTAGAAGGAAAATTTTTGTGATACACGGTTTTGCATGTGTGGTGTCTTATGCTCATTCGTCATTTGTTTCTGAAATGCTCTGGGAGGAAACTATCACTAAGATTTGGATTAAATAAGTCAAGTATACAATACTTTGTAGAATTCATAGTTGATTCTTGGTAATTATTGGTCTCTATTCAATTCATATAAGTGCTCAGCACATTTTTTTTCCTTTTTTTTTATTACTGAAGATTGAACCTAGGACCTGGCACTTGGTAGATAAGGACTCTACCATTTGAGCTAGGCTCCCGGTCCTTTGTTTTTATTTTCTTTTTAATATAGGGTCTTGCTAACTTTGCCTGGGATGACCTTGAACTTACCATCTTCTTGTCTCTGACTGCTGAGTAGCTGGGATTACAGGCATGTACCATCATGCCTGGCTTGACTCAACAATTGAAAAAGAATTTCGGTACTAAAGAATGAAACTTAGCATTGCATGGAGTAATGGTTAGTTTAGTGTGTCAGTTTGACCATGTCATGAGGTTCCCAGATATTTGATCAGACATTATTTATTGGTACTTTTATAAGACTGTTTTTTTGGATCAGATCAACATTTAAATTGGTAGTCTGAGTAAAGCTTATTGCCCTTGATAATGTGGGTAGTCCTCAGTAATCTATCCAAAGCCTGAGCAGAATGAGGAGCTGAACCTTTTATAAGTAAAAGAGAATTATTCTTTTTTTAATTGTTTTATTATTTATATGTGCATACAAGGCTTGGGTCATTTCTCCCCCCTGTCCCCACCCCCTCCCTTACCATCCACTCCATCCCCTCTCCCTCCCCCCACTCGCTACCTGGCAGAAACTATTTTGCCCTTATCTCTAATTTTATTGAAGAAAGAGTATAAGCAATAATAGGAAGGAACAAGGGTTTTTGCTGGTTGAGATAAGGATAGCCATACAGGGAGTTCACTCACATTAATTTCCTGTGCATGTGTGTTACCTTTTAGGTTAATTCTTTTTGATCTAATCTTTTCTCTAGTTCCTGGTCCCCTTTTCCTATTGGCCTCAGTTGCTTTTAAGGTATCTGCTTTAGTTTCTCTGCGTTGAGGGCAACAAATGCTAGCTAATTTTTTAGGTGTCTTACCTATCCTCACTCCTCCCTTGTGTGCTCTTGCTTTTATCATGTGCTCAAAGTCCAATCCCCTTGTTGTGTTTGCCCTTGATCTAATGTCCGCATGTGAGGGAGAACATATGATTTTTGGTCTTTTGGGCCAGGCTAACCTCACTCAGAATGATGTTCTCCAATTCCATCCATTTACTAGCGAATGATAACACTTCGTTCTTCTAAAGAGAATTATTCTTGTCTGATCACTTCAAACTGGATTGTCAACTTTTTTTCCTGCTTTCATACTTAAACTGAAATATTAGTTCTTCCTGGGTCTTGAGCCTGTAGTTCCTGGGAGAGAACTATATCATTGGCTCTCTTAGTTCTTGGGCCTTCAGAGTCAGGCCAGAACTACCCCATCAGCTTCCCTGGGTTTTCTGTTTGTTGACTCATTCTGCAGACCTTGGAACTTGCCTGCCTCTATAATCATGTGGGAAATCTTATAATAAATCTCTCTATATACTATTGGTTCTGTTTCTCTGGAGAAGCCTGGGTAATAGGCATAGGTTTGCTATTCTTTCAACATGAACAGCTACATTTTCTTTAAAATCTATAAAATTGGCCAATTGATAATTAAAGAAAGCTTATTACCAAGGAAATAAAAAAAGCTATTCACCTTTGAAAGATAACATTTTCATTACAGAAACAGTGGAAAAGAACTTAAGAAACGAATGAAAAAGCATAAAAATGCAAATTACACACAGTTAATTGGTTGTCTTCAAACACATTCTAAGTTATTAATTTATGAAAGAGTAAATATCTCTCTTTAAATATGAGATGAGGAAAATGGTTATTCACCCCTCATATATCATGGTTAGCACTAAAATTATAATTTTTCATTTTTCTTTAGTGTAATTGTATAGCATTTTGTTGAGGGAAATTAGAGGAAAAGCCAAAGATTTCAAATTTCCCCTCAAATTCTAAACTCTCTTTTTGAATAGTTAGTTACACGTTCAATCCCCAATCTTTGTAGGCAGTTAAAAAAACCAAACCAAATGCACACAAATTGAACTGTAAATTCCAAGAGAATGAATATTATCCCTTCTGTTTTATTCACTGTGGCATTCCAAGCACTTTTTCTTTTATTTTTTAAAGGCCAGAATTAGGTTTATAGAAAAATTGAGAGGAAGATACAGAGATTTCTCTTATGCTCCTCCTTTGTCATTCACTACCTTCCCCATTATAAATGTCCCTACCAGAATGGTACATTTAGTAAAACCATTGAACCTGAATTGATGCATCATCATCACTCAAAGTTTGCACTTTACATTAGGGTCCACTGTTGTTCTATATTCTGTGGGTTTAGGTATGTGTAAAATGATATTGTAGCATCATAGAGTACTCTCTATGACAGTCCCTAAAAATCATCTGGCTGCATCTTTTGATCTTCTCTCCCTTTAATACTTGGCAACCACCAATCTTTTTATTATATCTGTTATTTTCCAAACATTTTTCAATATCTGGCACAGAGCTATTAAAAATACACACTTGTAATCCCAGCAGTCAGCAGGGTGAGGCACGGGGATTGCAAGTTTGAGGTTAGTCTGGATCTCACAGTGAGACCCTGTCTCAAAAAAAAGTACCTATCAAGATAACTGACAGTTTCTAACTTGAAAATCAATGGTAAGAATTTGTTCTACTCCATATTTGACACAGTTCATCATTCTTTCCTTTTTGAAATGTTTCCTTCTTTTGGGTTACCAGCTGTTTTCTTTCTTTTTTTTTTTTTAAATTGCATATTTCTTCTGAATTTTTTTATTTCTTTACCTCTTTCTAACACTTATAGGGCTTCCAGGCTTGAGCTTCCACTTTCTTCTTTGGTGCTGTCATCTAAGGCCTTGCTTTTAAGAACTATCTAGATGTTGAGACTTGAGAAATTTTTTTCTAGACTTGATATTTCCCCTGAGCTCCAAAATTATATATAAAATATATAATATTTTTGACAATTTCCTCATTTCCCTTATCCCTAGATCCTCTCTATTTATATGAGTTCAACTACTTTAGATTAGCTGTTTAAGGGACAGCATGCAATATTTGTTTTTCTGTGCCTGCCTTATTTTATTTAGTATAAACTCCTCCAGATTAATCTATGTTGTTGCCAATGACATGATTTTCTTCTTTTGTAAAGCTGAGTAATATTCAACTTAATATGTATATAAAATTTTCTTTTTCTATCCATTCATCAATGGACACCTAGGTTGATTCCATCTCTTGGCTCTTGCGAGTAGTACTGTAGTGGATATGGGAGTACAGATATAGCTACAAGATACTGCTTTCAATTTCTTTGTATGTATACCAGAAGTGAGACTGATGGATCATATGGTGGTTCAATTTTCAGTTTTTTGAGGAATCTCCAAACTATTCCATAATGGCTGTATGAATTTACATTCTTACCAACAAGGTTTGCTGTTTTTCTGTATGGTTACAACGTTTGTTACTTTTTTTGTCCAGGCTGGCACATCTAAGCGCTGAGTCAACATTGCTTGTTGGATATATAGTAGAACTTCCAATCAACATGGAACAAGATGAATGAACCTCAGAAGCATTATGTTATGCAAATGAAGCAGGAGACTATACAATGTATACTGCCTAATTCAATTTATTTGATAGTCATTTATTTTACCATTAGCATATTATAGTTGTACAGGGGGATATATTGTGACATTTACAAAAGTGCTTATATCATAAGTCTTCAATGTACCAGGCACTAAGTGCCTTTCTTTTATCTTGCCTCCCCTCTTATTAGAACAATTTCAACAGGTTTCCTTATGCCCTCTCCCCTCCCATGGTACCCTTCTCAGGACAAGACCTGTTTTACCTTCTTGTCCTTCATTGTTAAAAAAAGAAATATTTTCCTTAGTTCATGGTGGTTATACAGGAGATGTTGTTGTGACATTTCCAATATATACATGTATTGTACCTTGAGTTTGCTCATCTCCTCCATTATTCTCCCTTTTATCCCATTTCCCTTCCTATGGTGACTTCAACAGTTCAATGTTTCATATTCATACTTGTATAGAAGTACATATTCACCCACTTACTTTCTTCATCTATTTTCCCCCCTCTCACTAGTGCCCCCCTTTAACATGACCTATTTTGCATTCTTGTCCATCACTACTTAGGTGTCTGTTGGTTGTTCCATGGGAATTTTGCCTTGGAATTTTACCTGTAAATATAGTGACTTAAGTCATTCTAACCCACTCCACTACTCTTCCTCACCCTTTCCCCTTATGCTGTTTTGTTCAACCGTTTTCCATGTTTCATTTTGTCTTGTTCCTACATGGATGTGATGTATTTCATTATTATTCACTATCATTTTTCTCTTCTTTTTCATCTCCCTTAGTCTCCTCTAACAGTAACACTTTTGGAAACATGTTCTGTATATATTTATATGTATATATTATATTGCTTCTATCTGTATTGGACCTATGTTTCAAATATCAGTGAAAACATGTGGTCTTTGACTTTCCAAACCCGGATAACTTCACTTAAGATGATGTTCTCCAGTTCCATCCATTTACCTGTGAACAACAAAATTTCATTCTTCTTTATGGCCTAATAAAATTCCATTGTATACAAATACCACATTTTCTTAATCCATACATCAGTTGCAGGGCATCTGGGCTATTTCTATAGCTTGGCTATTATGAATAAACATGCATATGCAAGTGTCTTTATTATAACCTGACTTACATGTCTTCAGGTATATGCCTAGAAGTGGTATTGCTAGATTACATGGCAGTTCTATTTTTAGCTTTTTGAGGAGCCTCCATACTGTTTTCCAAAGTGGTTGTACTAATTTACATTCCCACCAACAGTGTATGAGGGTTCTTCTTTCCCTACATCCGTGCCAATATTGTTGTTTGGGTTCTTGATGATAGTCATTCTTACAGGAGTGAGGTGAAAATTGAATGTGGTTTTGATTTGCATTTCCAGGAATTACATTGGTCAGGGATGTAATTCTGACCATTTCTTCGTGTTTTTTTTTTTTTTGCTGTTGTGATTTCTTAATTTGAAAAAGCTCTGTTCAGTTCATTTGCCCATTTCTTCATTGGGTCACTGAATTTTGGGGGAATTTAGTTTTTTTATTTCCTTGTATATTCTAGTTATTAATCCCTTGTCAGATGTATAGCTGGCAAAGATTTTCTCCCATTCTGTGGGTAGCCTCTTCAATCTGTACCAATTCCTTTGATGCACAGAAGCTTTTTAGTTTCATGTAGTTCCATTTGTCAATCAATCCTTTCTTTTAGTCGCCCTTGCCATTGGAGTACTATTTGGGAAGTTATTGCCTATGCCTTTATGTTCCAGTGTATTCCCTACTCTTTCCTGCACTAGTCTCAAAGTTCCAGGTCTTACATTAAGGTCCCTGATCCAATTTGAGTTGATACTTGTACAGGGTGAAAGATATGGATCTAGTTTCAGTTTTCTGAATACAGATATCCAGTTTCTCTAGCAATATTTGTTGAAAAGACTGTCTTTTCTCCATAGGATGATTTGAGTGCCTTTGTCAAAAATTAGGTAGGAGTATCTGATTTATATCTGGGTCTTCTGTTCTGTCCCATTGGTCTTTGAGTCTGTTTTTGTGCCAGTACCATGCTGTTTTTATTGCTATGGCTCTGTAGTATAGCTTGAAGTCAGGTATTGTGATACCTCCAGGGTTGCTTTTTTTGCTCCTTATTGCCTTGGCTATTCACAGTCTTCTGGGCTTCCATATGAACTTTAGGGTTGAATTTTCAATCTTTGTAATGAATGTCATTGGAATTTTGATGGGGATTGCATTGAACATGTAGATTGCTTTTGGTAATATAGTCATTTTCACAATATTAATTCTGCTGATCCATGAGTAAGGGAGATTGTTCCATCTTCTGCAGTCTTCTTTGATTTCTTTCTTCAATGAAGGATATTTGACAGACTTTATAATTCCATTTATACGACATATTATAGTGATTTCCAGTGACATGTGAGTGGGTGGGTATTGACTGCAAATGGGCATGAAGCTACTTCTTGGAGTATGGAAGCATTCTACATCTTAATTGTGGTGATAGGCTGGTATTTATATGACTATACACAGTTGACAAAACCCATTGAACCTCATCTATAGAATGAGTGATTTTTTGTATGTGTGCAAATTATTCTTCAACAAGCCTAATTTTAAAATCTTCGCAACTGTTTTTTCATTGTAACTAGATAAAATCAAAATACTTCTTCTTCTTCTTCAATCATACTATTTGTTCCTCAGTACAACTAAAATTATTTCCACTTTCATGCCTTTACCCTATCTCTTCTATCTGCCTAGAAATTTCTTTCTATTGCTACCTGAATGGCTAACATTTTTTTTTCAGAAGCTAATCTCTCAGAGAGACTTTTCCCTTGAGAAAAATCTAAAAATTGATCTTCTCTCTCCTTCCAGTCAAACCTTATACTTTTTCTCTGTTTTATGCACTTAGCAACACTTGAAAAGGTCTTAAGGACATATTTATGTGCTTTCTTCCCCCCCCCACCCCGGTTCACAAAGGACAGTGGAGGAAATGTAAACTGTCATTTGGATTCACTGCTGAATCTCCCAAGCTGAGGCTAGTGCCTGGTACGCTGAAAACATCAAAAACATAGATAAGTAAACAGCAGGTGACTGGCTGACTAACTTACCGAAGTCTTAAGCACATTTGTGAAACACTGGCACTTCAGGCTTAATTGAAGCATTATGGTGCAAATAACATGGATCAATGTATCTACTTAAAACACGGGCACCCACAAGAGATATTTATTGAGTTCTTTCCATGTGAATGGCATTGGGCCATATGTGGAGGGCACTTAGTTTTGAAGTAAACATTCTGTCAATCATTTTCACTCAATTTTTCAAACTTTCTCAAATGAATATTTTTTTTAATGAAAAGCCTTCTTAGTTTTAAGTTCTGCAAGAAACCTGTAGAACACATGGAACTTATTTTAGATATTTTTCTATGTGTATAGAACTTTGTTCTTAAAACAGTTAGGAATATTTTATGGCTTATTTGACAGACTTAAGAAATTCTGAAACCAAGTATTATTTGCTGTAACAAATCACAATGTTCATAGTATAAACACATCTTGATTTTGTAACTAGGTGTATTCAAAAAATGATAATGTCACCAACTGCACAAGCACAAGTGACTGGGCAGAAAGTAATCACTCCATTGGCCTTTACACTGGTGATCATTTTGAGAAACACTTATTAAAGTTTATCACAAATTAAATCTTAGCATATATATGTTCTTCTGGTTGTGCTGGAGATCGAACCCAGCACCACCTGCTTTCTACCTATGTGCACTACCACTGAGCTACACCCTGAGCCCTGACCCCATAAATGTTTGTATATAAGCAGTTTGGACCCAGAATACTTGTGGGAATATAACTGAATAGTACTTAAAGATAGAGCAGTAAAACCACCGATAACAAACACACACACACAGGAAAAGAGAACTCTTCCTTTTGACAGTTGTGGTCCAATGCTGATTCTGGAACCTCATATTATTTCTGTTTTGTTTTGTTTCATTTTGTTTTCAATGGGCAGATGAGCACAAGCAAATCAAGAGGAGAAATTTGTTTTCCTGGATTTATGGGATGGGTTGCATGGAGTCCTGCTGATTCATTGCAGCATTATCACCCTTTCTGGAAGGGAGACAGAGAAGTGAAAGCAGGTGATGGCAAATGCAAGTGGGTGAGTAACTCAGTAATGCCAACTGTCACCTGTGCTTAAGATTCTCTGTCTCCCTTCTTAAAGGTGAATAAAACAAGTCTGCTATGATAGTGTGTACCTATAGTCCCAGCTACTGGAAATGCTGAGGCAGGAGGATCACTTGAGTCTAGAAGTTGAGGCAAGTCTAGGCAACATGTTGAAACCATATCTTAAACATAATAATCCTCTCCCCAACAAAATGAATAACACATACTTAGTGACAGTGTCAATCAAATATTCCTAGTAATTACATCTAACTTAAGTAGTACCAGATCAGGAGAATTAACAGTAATTCTGTAACAGCTTTGATGATGATAGATTGATTAGTGCCTTGAAAGTGTCAAAAATCCTAACCTGGGACTGAGGGTTGAAGCTCAGTGGTACAGTACTTGCCTAGCATACATGAGGACCCAGGGTTGATCACTAGCACCTAAAGAAAAACTCCTCATCTTAAATGCTTTGATGTCATTTATATTAAATTGTTTGCTATAATGTTCAGAATTTAGTTTTATTTAGCATTTTATTGCTTTATGTCATTTCAATTTCTTTGTAATTGATAAAGTAGCATGCACTGATATGAACCCTCTCTAAGAGACAGTTTCAAGGTTGTGATGTCTACTGTTCTTGGATCTAAAAAATTGCAATAATCTGGGTGCTGGTGGCTATCTACTCAGGAGGCAAAGATGAGGAGGATTGCAGTTCGATGCCAGCCTGGGAAAATAGTTGGCGAGACCCTATCTCAAAAGCAACGTCATCACAAAAAGGGGTGGTGGAGTGGCTCAAGGTATAGGCTGTGAGTTTAAACACCAGTACCTCAAAATAAACAAATAATAAATAAATAAATAAATAAATAAATAGATTGTAGTAAAAGAGCAGTACCTTTGCAACCCTTTCAAGCAACCATCTCCTATTTCCCAAAGTCTTATAATTATTAAGACCAAAGCTGGAAAAAATAATGGAAGCCTCTGGCATTATTTATTTTCTACAGCACCCCAAATAGACAAGGGCTTGTTAAGTCACCTCTCTGGAGTAGGTATCGTTTACTCATTTTGTTTCGTGACTATGCCTGGAGAAAAAAATTTTAACTTGAATGTATGAAGAAAACCAGAAGCATTATCTGAAAGTAACTGAGTGACACTGCAGAATGAGAACCATGAACAGGATCTTATTCATTTGTCTCAAAAGAATAACTAGATCAACAGGAGAAGAGGAACAAAGAAAAATAGGGGCTACTTGTCCATTTGCAACCCACTGTGCATCAAAGTAGGAGTTTTCAAATAAAGTAGAGTAGTGCTATTAAGACACAGAATGGTCAGTTTCTGTTCCCAGGATCAATTGTTTTTTTTCTTTTTAAAAAAGCCCAAATCAGAATCTGAGCCAACTTGGCCCAAACCACTACACTACAAATACCTTCACTCAGGGTGACTATATGTAATTACAATGGCATTTTTGTATTAATATTTGACTATTTTCTGATGGGACTTGGACTTGAGTAGCTGATCCTGGTCTAGGATTATGTTCATAGCATCTTAAGCCATTCTTGTCCCGTGCTGTTGTCTTTTCTATATCAGGGTTCATGTTACTATTGCAAAAATGATCAGTCTACAGTAGGTTGAAATCAAGATTTTAAATATATTGCTCACTAACCTGTTAAGAGGATGCAGCTCCCCCCAATGCTTTTGTTCTGTATCTTGCTGGCTTTCAGATATTTATTTATTTTTTTCAGTACTAGGGTTTGAACTCAGGGCCTAACACTTGCTAGGCAAGTGCTCTTACCACCCAAGCCACTCCACCAGCCCAGCTTCCAGGTACTTAATCACCTTAGGAGTGATTCCTTTGTGGGGTTTCAGGTTCTGAATCTCATTTCTGAGCACTCTTCTTATTGTATTTGGTTTCTTCATGGTCAACATCCTGCCTTCCTGGAGAGCTGGGGAGAATTTTTTGAATGGATAAGCACTCCTTAGTTGGGTCAGACTGAAAGCAAATAGTTGCCATTATATTTCTTGGAAATACAGATAAAAGCCTTGTCTGGGTATAGCAGTCCTTGTTCCTAAGCTGGAATCATTTTATGTCCATTAAGTGTGTGACCTACAAAATGAATATTGGTTTTTAAAAAATGTGCACCATCCAAACTAGTTGTTCTACAATTTTTCAATTAAGAGTTTTCTTACTAAATATTTCTGCATTGTTTTGAAAACAAATATCTAAGGAATCATCTGAATAATCAAGATTAAATTCAAGGTGCTGCAGTGTACTTTACTTTTCTGAAAAGCTGCATCTCCCAAAAGGCACTTTGAATAAATTTCATCAGATGTTTTACTAGTCATAATTCAATTTATCAAATATTGTTGGACTACCTGTTATCTACTTTGTTTTGAGCTGGAAATTGGCATATGTAAAATACATACAAAATGATTTCTCCACTCAAAGAATTGATCACCTCGTGCTAATATATAAATGTTTGTATGTGTCTGCTTATAAAACAATTAGATAAAAATTTGTGTAGGCTAAACTAAGGTATTGAGACACTAAGTACAATAGGAAGTTGCAATATTGATGGCATTTGGAACAATTTCTTCAATGTGCTAGCCGTTTTTCTAAGTTTTCCTATCAGCTATGAGGCTTTGACTCAGTTTGGAAAAAAATAATATCCTCAACAAAACAATTTTAAACCTATGGCTTTTTTGGTATCCACTATTATTGCTTTTCTCTCCATGTAATAAAGGGGCAATGTATTCGTTTATCCTCTTCTTATTCTGTAGTCACTGAGCCACTTTTTTTTAAACTGTCTTTTCTGACTTCCTGCCAGTTGCATCTCATTTCTTATTTTGGTTTTCTTGACTGCATTCTAAAAGGCCGACCTAAAGTCGAGTTATTCAGTTTCCTGGGAAATATAGTTTCTTTCTTACTTTTCTCACCTTGTTCTCTAGCTTCAGGTTTAAATTTTCATTCACTAATATTTGTATAGTTTCATCATGTCCCTACTTAAGGTTGGCATAAGGTATTATAATATATATTTTTCTTCAAAATTTCTTTTTACATTTTGTAATTTTAAGTTGCCAATATTAATGAAACATGTTTCTTAAAAGTTCACATGAATCTACAACTAAAACATCCAGCATGTGTACTATCATAGAAACTGAAACTACATCCTTAGCTGAAAATTGTTACTTTTCTTGATGATGTCACAAAAATCTATCTCATGCTATATTTAATGCTTTTGTAAAGAGTAAACTTTGGAAAAAGAATCTGAAAGTATGCCTAGCTGGAGTAATGGAAAAGGAGTGTGGTACATCATGAACCAATGTAAGTTTATTTTTGAGGAAAACAAAATGACCAGCACAGACAATGAAATGTTTCAAGCACTATAAAATGTATTGAGTTCCAGAAGCCAGACAATTTTGTGTAAAATGCCCTTCCGATTCATTTTCCCCATGATAATAAACAGTGGAAAAATGTACTAAAATAAAGAAAAATTATATTCTGAGAAGCATATTAAATCAGAGAAATGATAGCATCATAATTGATTCCAAAAAACACTCTCAGAAAAGTAAACTTGATATAAGTAGTATGAAGTTTAAAATGGCATATCCAGCTCTCAGTGGTCAGTGAGAAACAACTGAAAAATTGTATAAAAAAGTTTAGGAAATATCTGCAAATGAAACTTCTAAAAGCAAACCCTGAAATGCTCTGGCATATGTGATTAATATAAAGTTTCACATTGTGTGTCCTTATTTACTCTGATAATATGTCTGCTGAAGGTCCGGTACCCTCTATGTCTCTACTCCAAGTAGCCCCTTCAAAAAGCCCAGAAGCTTCTATTTTTCTCTCCACGGTTGATATTTTACTCTAACTTAGACTTTTTTGGTCTTGATATTTTATTTTGGTATGTTAATATTATTGCTTTTATTCCCTGGAAGCTGTTTTAAATCTTTGCAGAATAAGGCACATATTAATACGTTTTAACATATGTATTATTACTTAACGTAAGGATGATGACTTATGGCTTATGACTTTATTGTCTAAGCAGTCAGAGAAATGTATGCTTTTCAAATTTTGCTGTATCTAGAAACATAACCTTCTAATTGATAATTAGAAGGCTTAGGTTAAAAAAACCTAAAAATTGTATTCAACTTACTCATTAGAATATGATTTAAAGGAAGAAAATAGACTCATAGGATAACACTGAGAATTAAATGAGTTAGTATCTTTAAGTGTTTGGAATGGTAAGCAAGCATTTAAAACATTTTCTAAGCATTTTCATATTGCTATTCATTTCCAAATTCAATGATTGTCTCCTTAACTTCATTAAACACATTATCAACCCATTCACTGTTTAGATTTCAATTACTGAATTTTCAATTATAGAATTTTATATATCTATTTTCAAATCTTAATGTTAATTTCTTTTGTTACCAGCTTTTTGCTCATATTTTTCAGAACAAAACCTTAGATATATTATTTTCTGTGTTCATAAAAGTCTTCAAGTTTGAGATCACTCGAATCTAAATTTTTGGCTTGAAGAATTTTGTATCACATAGGGCAGTTTTCACAAAAGCTGTGATGAAGTCTGCGAGCCTGTTCAAGGAATGACTTTTGGTTGAAAAATGTCAAGAAAAATTTCTCTGGGCTCCTTTCTACCCGCACCAAATATCCTCTAACTTGCTGTCCTTTGGAGTTGGGAGTGGGCAGTTCCAAACTCTAATTCACTCTTTGTTTGAATTTTAAGGATGTAGTTCTTTGTGTTAGAGTCTCTAATTAGAAACCCACTTCACCCATCCCCTTTTGGTCACCTTCTCTTGCCTCTGCACTGGAGAGCTCTGAAACAATCAAAGTTCAAGGGGCTCTGAAGTCAGCAAATGCCCTTGATTCACTTCCCTGGGATTCTGGTCTCTACTACTTTTTGGATTCAAAGGAATCTTATTTTATTATTAGCTCAATGGTAACTTAAGACCAAGGTTTTTGATATTATGTGTAGTAATTTTATTGTTTTCAGTGGAAGAGTTGATTGGGATATCTACATCACTGTAGTAGTAGAAACAGAAGTCTTCACAGTTCAATATTTTTAATGGCTCTATCAGTGCTTCATATCTTTTTCCTTATATTTTCATTCATCCTCCAATCCATGTATATTATTAATCATTATTATCATTATTTATTATTTGCAATGCTGGGAATCAAACACAAGGCCCTATTCTTGTTAGATAAGTGTTCTAGTTCTGAGTTCCACTCCCAGCCCCTCATTTAAAAATCATATAATAAACATCTGTTAATCCTCCTAACACAAGAACTAGAATATTCACTTAAATTCATGTCTCTCTTGGCAAGACTCTTCAGTGGTTTTAGTCTTTTATTTTTTATTCTCCCATTCATGTGTGTATTTTAATTTATTTATGTTGAGATAAAATTCATATCACATAAAAGTCACCCTTTTCAAATAATTTAATAGTTTTTGGTACATTCACAGAGCTGTGTAAACATTATCACTAATTTCATCAAATTTAAATCACCTCGAAAAGATATCCTATACATATTAGTAGTCACACCCTCCTTTTCCTTTTCTCTAGCCTCTGGCAACCACTAATCAATCTACTTTCTGTCTCTATGGATTTTCCATTCTGGGCATTTTATGTAAATGGAATCATACAAGATGTGCTCTTTTGTGAACATCTTTCACTTAACAAAATGTTTTCAAGGCTCATCCATGTTGTAGTATCAGTAACACATCCCCTTTATGGCGGATATCCTATTCTGTATATTATAGGGAAGAATTCTATTCTATTCTATTCTTTTCTATTCTACTCTATTCATGCATTCTATATACCGATACCATGCTCCCATGCACATTCATATGCAAATTTTTGTGATGACATATTTCTTGAGCTGCCTATTGTTTAACCACCTGAGGAACACATAAGTTGTTTTCCAAGGTGGCAGCCCCAGTTTCTAGGGTCCTGTGAGTCTTCTGATTTCTGCATATCCTTGTTAACACTTGGTATCACCTGCCTTTTGATTATAGACTGAATGGATATGAATTGCTGTTTCATTGTGGTTTTAATTTTCATTTCTCTAATTTATCACTAATGTTCTTCAATATCTTTCCTTGTGCTTTTTGGTTATTTCTATATCTGGCAAGAAATGTCTTTTCAAATATTTTCCCAACACCATTTTTTTGAAAAATCATTCCTTGATACTCCAAATCAATAAACACTGGGGCTTATTACTGAACTCTAAATTCCATTTTGTTGCTGTATATTTCTCCTTATGTCAGTATCACTCTATCTTGATTTCAAATTGAAGTGTGAGTCCTCTATTTTTTTTTTGTTTGATATGGAGGATTGAACCCAGAGACTTGGGAATGCTAAGCACATGCTCTACCTTGGGACCACATCCCTAATCACTGTGTTTATCCTTTTTCAAGACTATTTTTCACTATTTGAGTCCCTTGCAATTAATTATCTATGAATTTTAGAATGGACTTCTAAATTCTTACAAAAATCCATTTGGGATTTTAATAGAAAATGACTTGAATATGTAGGTCAATTTGAGGAATATTGTCATCATAACCATTTCAATTTCCCCATCTATGAACATGAGATACCTTTCTATTTCTCCTCTCTCTCTCTCCACTGTCTTTCTATGTAGCACAGGCTGGCCTTGAACTCTTTATCCTCTTTCCTTATTCTCCAGAGTGCTGGGATTATAGACATGTACCATCACATCTAACTTGTTTCATTTCAACGAAGTTTTGTAGTATCTTTTGTGCTGTTTTTGTTACATTTATTATTAGTGTTTTGTCCTTTTCTACCATTGTAAATGGAATTGTTTTCTTACTTTAATTTTAGATTATTCATTGTAAGTGTACAGAAATAAGGGTTTTTTTTGTATTTTATATCCCCAAACCTAGCTAAACTCATTATAAGCTATAATTTTTAGTAAATTATTCAGGAATTTCTATGTAAAATAATATAATTTGTGAAAAGATAGTTTTATTCTTGCTTTCCATTCTGTATGTCTCCTACTTCTTTTTCTTGCTTAATTGCTCTGACTAGACTCTCCCATACAATGTTAAATAGAAGAGATGTAAATAGCATTGTTTTTGTCTTGTTCTTCATTTAAAGGAGAACCATCCAGTCTGTCACCATTTACGTTATGATTCTAGCTGTATGATTTTCATAGACGTCTGTTATCTGATTTGATATGTTCCTTTCTATTCCTGGTTTACCTTTTTTTTTTTAATCACAAAAGAGTTTGGAATCTGTTTTTAATGTTTTTGGAGCCCTGGGGTTTGAACTCAGGTCTTGTGATTGGTAGGCACACCCTGTGCTACTTGAGCTATACCCCCAGCCCAGGTTTTGGATTCTAGAAAACACTTTTTTGGCATCTGTTAACATAATCAGGTGATTTTTGTTTTTCATTCTGTTGTTATAGTATATTACAATATTACATTTTATTACTTCAGATCATAAAGCCAACCTCATATTCCTTGGAAAATCTTAGTAATGTTATATAATTCTTTATGTATGTTGCTGAATTCAGTTTGCTAGTATTTGATTGAAGATTTTTGCATTTAGATTAATAAGGGTATTGCTATTTTTTCCCTTTGTGATGTCTTCGGTTTTATTTTCCGAGTAATACTGACCTCAGAGAATGACTTGGGAAATTTTCTCTTTACTCCGTTTGGGAAAGTGCGAAGGGTTAGTATTAATTCTTACTTAAATGTTTGGTAAAATTCACCAGTGAATGCTGCCATTGTGTAGGTTTTTGTCCATTTTGCCCTTCATTTTGGTTAGCTTTTGCTTCAACTACATTGATGATCCATTGTTTGGTGCATATATAAACTTATAATTACTATGTCTGCCAATGACTTGATACTTTTATCATGATAAAATATTTCTCTTTATAGATATGTTTATTTTAAGGTTTGGTTTGATATTATTATAACTACTCCGGCTTTCTTGTGGTTACTTTTTGTATAAGGCAACCTTTCCGTTTTTTGACTCTGAATTTATTTGCATCTATCTTTTGTTTGCCAGGGAAGCCATAACAAAATACTACTCCTTGGGTGTCTTCAATAAATGAACTTAATTTTCTCATAGTTCTTGAAGCTAGAAGTTTTAAGTGTTGTCAGCTTCCTATTTTTTTCCCCTTCTGAAACCTCTCTTCTTGGGTGGCAGATGGCTGCCTTTTCTTTGTGTCTTCACATGGTCTTTTCTCTGTTTATACACAATGGATGTCTCTTATATTCCCTTTCTATGAAAACACTAGTCATATTGACTTAGGGCCTACACATATGACCTCATTTTATTTAAAAAGGTCTATATCCAATGCAGAAACATTGTGAGGTACTGAGGTTCTATGACCTCCCTCTCCTACAACATATAAATTTTTGGGAGGTTTACTTTGGCATATAATACATTTAAAATCTAAAATATATTTCCTATAGAAATATAGTTGGATCTTGTTTTCTTAAATCCAATCTTATAATCTCTGATTTTGGATCATCTAATCCACTCACACCTAAAATTCCTTGTGCACACTAGACAATCACTCTATCACTGAACTATACCCCCAACTTAGATTCTTACAGCTAAGATTCTTATTGTGATAGTTCCGTTTACATCTGCCATTTTACCATATTTATTTGACTTTTTAAATTTGTCTTTTCCACTCGTCTTTTTATAGTAGGGGGACATTTTCTATTGTAAAATTTTCATAGTATATTTAAAAATGATTTTCTTAGTGTTTGCCCTGGAGCTCTACTTTTATGTATAGTATATATATGTGTATGTATAAATATGCATTATATATATGTATATATAAATCATATATATGATTTAGATTTATAGTAATTTAATTCTAGTAATTTATTTAAAATTTGCACCTGTTGAGTTCTTTCCTTTCTGTTTGTGATATATGGTTACACATATTACATCTTCAAATGTGACAAAACCAAAATTACAATTATTACCTTTTGAATTTATTTCTCAGAAAAGCTGAGAGAAAAAAATAGCAAATATATTTTAGAGCTTTTGTTATATTAATCTCATTATTTATGGGTCTTTCATTTGTTTCTATGTATATAATGATCTATATTCATTTTCTTAGTTCGCTATAGCTTTGTTCCTACTTACCTCCTTTTTGCTGTAATTAGCAAATATACTACATTTCTATGTATAATAAGCCTCCCATCATTATGTATATATGAATTTGTACAATTGATTTGAAATCAGTTGAGAGAGAACAAAGAAAAATAATTTTTAATAATTACCTTTACTTGTGCTCATTGCTTTTTCCTGTGGATTTCAACTATTGTTGGTGGTCACTTGCTTTTGATGAAAGAACTCCTTTTAGTATTTCTTGTCAGTAGAACCTGCTAGCTTCTGGTTTTGCTTACCTGAGAATGTCTATTATACCTTCATTTTTGAAAGATAGCTTTTCAGGATCTATGATTCTTGGTTGAAAGTTTTTTTTTTTCTCTTCTCTCATCTCTTTGAATGTGTTATCTCACTAGCCATCTTGCCACATTTTCTAAATTAAAACTCAGTTGCTAATCTTCTTAGGGTTTTCTTGTATGTGATGCTTTGATTTTTCTTGCTGCTTTCAAGGTTTTCCCTTTGCATTTGGTTCTCATCATTTCTGTTGTGTCTGCTTTTATACCTCTTTGAATTTATTCTTCCTGGGGTTCATTGAGTTTCTGAATGAGTAGATTAATGTTTTTAAAAAGATTTGGGATGTTTACAACCATTTTTTTGAATAATTTTATTCTTTTTCTCTCTCCTCTCCCTTTAGTACGCCTATCATTTTTGTGTTGGTATATTTAATGTCACATATTTCTCTGAATCGCTCTACTTTTCTTCATTCTTTTTTCTCTTTGGGTTGCATAATTTCCATTAATCTATCTTCAAAGTTGCAAATTCTTTCTTCTACCAGTTCAAATCTACTGTTGACACTGCTCATGACTTTTTCATTTTAGTTACTATACTTTTCAACCCCAGAATTTCTATTTCCTACTCTTTTTTTCTTAATGTTCTGTGTATTAATATCTTTTATTCAGTGTGACCTTTCATTATACATTCCTTTACTTAATCATGCTTTCTTTTAGTTCTTTAGATGTATTCAGAATGGCTTCTTTTTAAATAAGTCAACATCTGGTCACTCTCACAGACAATTTACATTGCTTGATGTCTCCCAATGTATCTATCATGTTTACCTGTCTCTTTGCATGACTTATAATTTTTGGTTGAAACTTGGACCAGGAACTTGGCCCTGGCCTCCTTTTTATGAGGCTTGCTATTATTATTTTCTTATTTATTTTTAAAATGACTGTAATTTCATAGTAAAGTCTATTCTCTGTAGTCTGTCTAAATTTTCTCATTTCTCATGTTCTTCTTTGGAGACACAGGCATGGGCTTGCCCACAGTCACTCGAAGATGGGATAACAGTGTTTTGGATGGTTGGTTATTCCACTAGTTTTAACAATGCCCTGGGGGCATAGACTGTACCTCAGACTTATCTAACCAAATCTGGTTACTTTTTTTTTTTTTAATCTTATTTTGTTTTATTGTATTTATTTTTGTGGCATTGGGGATCAAACCCAGGCTTCACACATGTAGGCAAGTGCTGTACTACTAAGCTACATGCCTAGCACTAAAGTATTTTTATATATAGTGTCAGAGTGCAACATATACTTTTAAGTTCTATAAACCTGTCCTGCTGTGTTTTGTTGTTACTTTTGGCCATTAAAATATTTTAAATCTAGTGTCTTTCAGGGGAAAGGTTTTTTGTTTTTTTTTTTTTGTCTTTTCTTTTTTGGTGCTGGGATTGAACCCAGGGCCTCACACATGCTAGGCAAGCGCTGTACCACTGAGCTACATCCCAGCCCTCTAGGATCTTTCTTTTTTTTTTTTTTCATTTTTCTTTTATTTTCATATGTGCATACAAGGCTTGGTTCATTTCTCCCCCCTGCCCCCACCCCCTCCCTTACCACCCACTCTGCCCCCTCCCTCTCCCACCCCCGTCAATACCCAGCAGAAACTATTTTGCCCTTATTTCTAATTTTGTTGTAGAGAGTATAAGGAATAATAGGAAGGAACAAGGGTTTTTGCTGGTTGAGATAAGGATAGCTATACAGGGCATTGACTCACATTGATTTCCTGTGCGTGTGTGTTACCTTCTAGGTTAATTCTTTTTGATCTAACCTTTTCTCTAGTTCCTGGTCCCCTTTTCCTATTGGCCTCAGTTGCTTTAAGGTATCTGCTTTAGTTTCTCTGCGTTAAGGGCAACAAATGCTAGCAAGTTTTTTAGGTGTCTTACCTATCCTCACCCCTTCCTTGTGTGCTCTCGCTTTTATATTTACGTTTGAAGGAATAGATTCCTGAGTTCAGGGTTTGAGAAATTTTGACCCCGGCAGTATTCCTCCTAGCCTGTTCTTTCTTTGCTTCTCTTAGGCAAACTGGCTAGCCAACAGGATAGCCTATTTGTTCAATGAATCTGCCAATCTGCTCCTAATTGCCTTTTACTATAACTTCTGAGGGTGCCCTCAGGCTTGAACTTTTCCAAACTTTTTTGCCAGTGAAGTAAGTTCCTTTGAGGAGAGGTTAGAAGCTGTCTGTTTTGTTGCCTGTTCCTCCCAGGCAAAATCTTTGTCGTCACTGTAAATATTGTGCTGGCAGTTTCTATCTCTTGAAGAGACAGTGCCTTGTCTTTCTTTCTGGCTTCAAATCCAAATATCCGGAGAGTGAATTCATCGTTCCACCTTGTTCAGGTATCTGTCCTTGGTCAAATCGGTAGTGGCCAGACGGATGAGGCAATGTGAGAACTCAGTACCTCTTGCGGGAAACAGCTAGAATCAAGAAAAAAGAATTGGGGGATTATGGTCATATTCTACAGTAGGTAGCCACGATATGCTTGTTGAGAAAAACAGAAGAAATTCACTTTCCATCGGCCAATGCTAGCTTAATGACATTTGCCTGATCTTGTATTGGATGAAACATAAATGCCCATTACTTGCCTTAGCACTGGAAAGTACTGTAAAGTACTCACTTTGTGTACTGAAGTCTGGAATGAATTGTACTTCCTGAATCAATGAACATAAACATTTTCTTCCTATATTATGATTTCCCTTCAGTATGACCCATTTCTATAAAATTGGCAATCCCCACCCCCAAAACTTGGATATAATAAATGTAAAATGCCATCTTGCCACACTATGAACTTATTAGTTTGTTCTGTAAGGATATGAATTTAATATACTTCCAATTAGGTCTAGTATTGCGAAACCCTCAATACTTCAGCCCCTTGTTCCAGTATTCTGTGGCCTTTCTCACTTCATCCTCAGAAAATTCACTCATTTTACTTCAGGAAATAATAAGCGATTTCTTTGAATCGGAACTGATTCACTTAGGTAATCATTTCACCATTCCATAGGGAATGAGCAGAAAGATTCTGATGATTCCAAAGAAGGAAAATGAAAAAATAAATTGGTTGTGACTGAGAAAGAAAAAATGGAAACACAATCGCTTGCGTATGGATGACTTAAGCAAAGGGGAAAAGCCAATTATCCTATATCGAAAGATTACTGGCAGTAATTTTAAAAGCTTTTCTATCTGCATTATCATTTTGCATCGTTGTAGGATGGTTTATCTCTTTTTACATGTCCGAATTAATAAGTTACAAATTATGCTTCCAAGGATAGTGATGCACATAAAATATCCCTTTTTTTCAAGTAAACACATGGTCTTCTGGCATTTAAAAATGCTTGTACCATTTTGTACTTTGATTTTTAATTATACATATTGCTTACATTTCTGTTGCATTATGTTTTCTTTGGGAAAATCAAGGTGCTATTTTGTAGCGAAATATTGAAATGAAAGAGGTAAAATATCTTTGGTTTAGGAAAAATTCAGCAGTAGAAAGCTCAGATTTTATATTTTTAGCACTTTTGAGATTTTTTTTCCTAAATTATAACAACTCCTAACTAGACATGTATGATATACTGTAAGAACAGACTAGTAGCAAAAAAAAAAAAAAAGAAAGAAAGCCACTAGTTAGGAGTATTTTGTTATTGTCATTTTATCATAGAAATCTAAATCTTCTCAAATGCCAGATTTAAATAATATAAGCCATATTTTATATGGTTGTGTCACTCTTAATTTTCATTCACTGTGTTTGTAAGGACATATCGAGTTGATATATTCCTATTTTTTTTGAAATATCCTTTGAGTTAGAAGCAATTTTTAGAATAATGAGAAATGAATAGACTCTCCTGTTATGTGTCTTCCATAGGTGCTGAGAGGAGAGTGATAATGGTGAGAGGAGAGGGAGATTAAATATCTTTCTCTTACTGTTGATACTTTAATTCTATCTTTCATGCATTCACATTTTAAGCATCTATTATGCCTCAAGAACTGAGGGAAACAGCAAGGAAGTGCAATCATCACTTTATGGAACTCCCAGTTAGTGCGAAAGAAAATAGTATACAGTAGTTACTACAATATAGAGTGATGATGTGAGGTGGAAATGGAAGTACAGAGCAGAAATATGTAAGCATTTGGCAAGGGCAATGAGGAGACCAGTGTAAGGGGGAGTAACTTGGGGGAAGTGTCTCTTGAACTTAACATTGAAGGATGAGTTGTTATTTGAAGGAAATGAAGAGAAAGGATCCGCATGGGAAAGTTAAGTTCAAGGGGGTAATGTGTATGGCTTTTCATGGCTAGGTCTTGGATGTCTGTGAGGAATTGCAAGTGAACCTGGAGAGAAATGCAGCAGCCAGGGAATGATTCCAAAGGTGATAGGAAGCATTTTTTTGCTCAAGCCATGAAAACCATTGTTAACCTCTTCTTGATTTTGTGAAATCTTCCCCAAAGCAATTGTCTTTCTTGAATGTCATCATAAATCAGATTTGGACAGCTTCATCTTTTCTTGTTTAGCCATCAGTTCTTTATTTTGCTTTTCAGTACATAGGCTAAGACTAAGTTTTATAACTATTTCTTTACGTTAATAAGCCACATACAATTCTTTTTCTTCAATCTTAAATACCAGTGAGTGCTATTGTAAATTGATGAACTCCTGTTATTTGTGAAATTACCTCCATTGTTACAGTCTGACAAATTACTAACGGATACACATCACAGAAAAAATGCCAGGTACCACAGCTCATTTCACTGCTTTCATTGGCATTTCATTACTTCCTACCCATGATTACTGTCATTTTAATTTTTTTGAGCTCTCTGTTAAATCACCATCTAATTATGCATCATCACAGCAACCCATTCAGCTAAGCATGTGTCATTTCTAAATTCTAAAAGCAACTCTCTTGAGTCAGGCTCACAATGAGATGTTGCCACTTTTGTTGACCTTGCTTTACCCTCTGGGTTTTTGAGTTCCATGATTATGGTGGGAATCTGTTCAGGGAGAGCTGTTGTTTTGGAAAAGTTCATTAGTCTTTGGGTAAGGTGAGGAATAAGGAGCAAAATAGGAAACCATTTCCCAGCTATTCCATTGCCAAATTCAGATGACTTGGTTAGTTTTTAAGTTTCTAATGAATATACATTTTTAATAAAATGACATTGACAACACCTGATAGAAGCTAGAAGTTGAATCTTGAGTTTTTGGCTTAATAAACAAAAGCATTTTGGGTGAAAATTCTTTACATATTTACGAATAAATTAATCTCTTATTTTCTCATTTGTCAAATGAGTACTTTCCCACTGATATGTGAGAATAAAATATCCTAAACTATTACCTCATCTTCACTCATTAAAAGCAGACCATTTGATATGACTTTTACAAAGTGCTGATTTATCTTTATATGTTGTTAAGATGGGAATTTTAATCTTACAAATTGTCTGTTGCTACTACTGGAAAATTCCAGGTGGTAAGCTTAGAAAGTGATGCAGAAACTATCAGTTTTGATTCTTCCCATTTAGAACATAAAATCTAAGTTGATGGAGCATGCAGGCAAGCAGTTCCCCTCCTGTGGTCACCAGTACATTCCAGGGGCTCCATGACTTCCCTTTTCACTTTTTAAATATATTTTTATTTCGATACATCTATAAAAATACTGAAGAATTTCAATAGGTTCATTTATAATTATAATTTCTTCCAGGATCATCACCTGTCCCCATTTGTCAACATTGCCAAAGAAAAGTGGTGCATTTTTATTTTAATTTAATGAAGGAGCAGCTGCTTTAACAGATGTTTCATAAATTTAGAAGATATCCTGAACTTCATCAGTGAAAAAACACCTAAGTGTTCTCAGCATATACATACAACTGATATAAATACTTTGCTTTCTTGACCACTACATTTCTTAGAATTAATTCCAATTATTTTACTTACCAAATCAATAATCAACATATAATGGCAGATTACAAAGGCACACTTGTTTTTCTCTTTGTGTTTTAATCTTGAAAACAATTATTCCAAAAAGGAAGGCCATAATTTTTGGTGCTTCTATACGCTAAGTTAATAAACCCCTCAATGTTAAGTATTTAAAGATGAAGACTCAGGAACTCAGCAGAGACTCATCTATCAAGAAATAGCAGAGTCAGGTCCTACTGACTTCTAAATACATTTGCCTTATCGCAACTACTTTGTCAGCTAGATATAGTTCCATGCAAATTTCCTGGTGAATGCATAAAATGTATTCCTTCATAATTCTTTGAAGAGATATGTTGTCTGAGAGACTCGGGAAAGTAGCTCTTAATAACCTCAGAGTATGGACATTGATTAAAAAAAAGAATTGGTGCTCAAAGAGGCAATAGACAAAGCAGATTTTAGAAGTCTTTTACACTTAGAAAAATATTATTCAGTCAGAATGTACTGTGATCTTGTTTTCTGTGCAGGAAAATGAACCTACTATGCAGAAGTGACCAGGTAGTGACAGAGGTTTCTGTTGTTCTAGAGTGAAGTTGATGTCATAGCTTTGAATCTCCTCCCATGTTTATGAAAACATTCTTCTTCTTTAAGAGTCATTGCTTTTCATTTCCAAATTTTCCAAGTCACTCTGCCTCTGTGATGCGATGACTATCTGGGAGGTGGGAGATTAAAATGCATTTTACAAATTAATTTCAGACACTTCACCATTTTATTCCCAGTTGACTTCACAAAAACACCTGTTTTATTCAACAGTTTATTTTGTGAGAAGGGAAGTTTTTGTTGATGTTTCATTTTATTCTCTTGAAATTAATTAGAAAACAAACAAAACATGATTTCACTTGTTTCCCTCAATGAGCTTTTCTCTTGCTTTTTTACAATCAAACTTAAATTACTTGTCTGCTCTTAACATGATCATCCCATAGAACCAGATAATCTGCTTTTTCCATTTGTTCCTTTTCCATTTCTCATCCCTAGTTAAGTATCTACTCACTTGATTCCTCTAGTCATCCATCCATCTATCCCTTCATTGATTCATTGATTCAGTCAGTTATCACTTATCATTCAACTCTCATTGATTTATGCTTTATTGAAATATTTTAAAAAATGGCTTATGTTTTTTATGTGCATGTATTTCTTTTATTAAAATACAATAATAAAAGATATTATGGAAAATTCATAATATGCAGGGCTGTACATATTTTGATGGTGTGATTATAAATTAATGCACACACATAAAAGGCAATTTGGCAATGTCTTTCAAAATTCAAAATGCATTTACTTTATGGCCCCATGAATCCACCTTCTGTGATTCATTCTAGACATATGTTTTCATGTACAGGCAAAGACATAAAAATAAAGATAGTAAAACAAATGTTTAACTACAGGTAACCTCAATATCTACCAAAAAAATCTGCTGAACAGTATTACACTCATCCCCAAACTGGATAAGGACACATCCAAAAAAGAGAACTACAGGCCAATCTCCTTAATGAATATTGATGCAAAATCCTCAACAAAATGCTGGCAAATTGAATTCAACAGCTTATCAGAAAGATCATACACCATGACCAAGTTGGCTTCATCCAAGGGATGCAGGGACAGTTCAACATACTCAAATCATTAAATGTAGTATAGCACATTAACAGAAGCAAAGACAAATACCACTTGGTCATCTCAATAGAGACAGGAAAAAATCTTCAATAAAATTCAACACCATTTCATGATAAAAGCTCTGATGAAACTAGGAATAAAAGGAATGTACTTAAACACAATAAAGGCTGTATATGACAGACTTACAGCCAATATCATATAACAACAACTGAACTGAACAGAACTTTTTCCAAGGAAGAAGTCCAAATGGCTAAAAAACACATGAAAAAATGCTTACCATCCTTAGCCATAAAGGAAATGCAAATCAAAGCTACACTAAAATTCCACCTTACTCCTGTTAGAATAGCTACCACAAGAACACAAACAATCATAAAAATGTTGGCGAGGATGTGGGGAAAAAGAAACCCTCATACACTGCTGGTGGGAATGTAAGCTAGTACAACCACTGTGGAAAACAATATGAAGGCTTCTTAAAAATCTAAAAGTAAATCTGCTATGCCATCTAGCAATACCACTCCTAGGGATATTCCCAAAGGAATATGAGTCAGGTTACTACAAAAGGCACCTGTACGCCTGTGTTTATTATAGCACTCTTCACAATAGCCAAGCTATGGAAACAGCCAAGATGCCTCACTACTGAGTAATGGATTAAGAAAATGTAGTATTTACCAATATTAACTCAAAATGGATCAAGGATCTTTATATCAGACCACAAACTCTATAGTTGATATAGGAAAGAGTAGGAAATACTCTGGAGTTAGTAGGTATAGGTAAGAACTTTCTCAACGAAACCCCAGCAGCACAGCAACTAAGAGATAGCATAGATAAATGGGACCTTATAAAACTAAAAAGCTTCTGTTCATCAAAAGAAATGGCCTCTAAACTGAAGAGAACACCCACAGAGTGGGAGAAAATATTTGCCAGCTACACATCAGACAAAGGACTGAAAACCAGAATATATAGGGAACTTAAAAAACTAAATTCTTCCAAAACTAATGAACCAATAAAGAAATGAGCAAGTGAACTAAACAGAACTGTCTCAAAAGAAGAAATTCAAATGGCCAAAAAACACATGAAAAAATGCTCACCATCTCTAGCAATAAAGGAAATGCAAATTAAAACCACACTAAGATTCCACCTCACCCCTGTTATAATAGCCATCATTAGCAACACCACCAACAACAGGTGTTGGTGAGGATGCAGGGAAAAAGGAACCCTCTTACACTGTTGGTGGGAATGTACACTAGTACAACGACTCTGGAAAAAAATTTGGAGGCTACTTAAAAAGCTAAACATTGATCTACCATTTGATCCAGCAATACCACTCTTGGGGATATACCCAAAAGACTGTGACACAGGTTACTCCAGAGGCACCTGCACACCCATGTTTATTGTGGCACTATTCACAATAGCCAAGTTATGGAAACAGCCAAGATGCCCCACCACTGATGAATGGATTAAGAAAATGTGGTATCTATACACAATGGAATTTTATGCAGCCATGAAGAAGAACAAAATGTTATCATTCTCTGGTAAATGGATGGGATTGGAGAACATCATTCTGAGTGAGGTTAGCCTGGCCCAAAAGACCAAAAATCATATGTTCTCCCTCATATGCAGACATTAGATCAAGGGCAAACACAACAAGAGGATTGGACTTTGAGCACATGATAAAAACAGGAGCACACAAAAGAGGGGTGAGGATAGGTAAGACACCTAAAAACTTAGCTAGCATTTGTTGCCCTCAACGCAGAGAAACTAAAGCAGATACCTTAAAAGCAACTGAGGCCAATAGGAAAAGGGGACCAGGAACTAGAGAAAAGGTTAGATCAAGAAGAATTAACCTAGAAGGTAACACACACGCACAAGAAATTAATGTGAGTGAACTCCCTGTATAGCTATCCTTATCTCAACCTTGTTCCTTCCTATTATTGCTTATACTCTCTCTTCAACAAAATAAGAGATAAGGGCAAAATAGTTTCTGCTGGGTATTGGGGGGGTGGGAGGAAGAGGGAGGGGGCAGAGTGGGTGGTAAGGGAGGGGGTAAGGGCAGGGGGGAAGAAATGACCCAGGCATTGTATGCACATATGAATAATAAAACAAACAAACAAACAAAAAAAACCAAAAAACAAATAGGTAAAATGTTAACATTATAGAATGTGGGCATTAAGTAAATGATGTTTGCTATAGCCTTCTCTGTATTTTTCTGTAGATTTAAAATATTTTATAACTTTCAAAAGAATGAAAAGCTGGAATTTCTGTTACGACTTAAAAAAAAGAAAATGTGGCATTTATACGCAATGGAATTTTACTTAGCTACAAAGAATGAAATTTTGTGATTCATAAGCAAATGGATGAAACTGGAGAGCATCATCTTAAGTGAAGTTACTCAGGCTCAGAAAGTCAAAAACTGCATGGTCTCCCTCATATGAGGATTATAGACCTAAAACAAATGCGGCAATATTATGGGACACAGGTCACACTAAGGGGAGGCTGTGCGCTGGAGGGATAGGACAAGGGAAGGGAACCAAAAGCCTAAGTGTGATTGATGTGTTCACGGTACAGAAATGAATATAGAAATCCTAAGCTGACCGGGGCCACCATGGGAACGGGATTAGGGAGGAGTGAAGAGGACTGGTAGAGATGAACCAGTTGGGATTGTAATACATTTGTGCATGGAAACAACATAAGGAAACTCCCTGTGAAGCTATCTTTATCTCAAACTAGCAAAAATTCCATGTTTCTCTTTTTATCTTTTATGTTTTTTCTTCTACAAAATTTTAGATTAGGAGGGGCTGAACAAGTTCTACCCAGGGGTATGGGAGGGTTTGGCACTGGTGCGAGGGTGGAGATGGCAGAGGAAGGGGTAAGAAGAGGAATACAGTGCAAATAACATATATACATGTATGTGAATGCAAAAAAAAAAACCTGTTGAAACTTCCAGAAATTAGGGTGAGGGAATGAAAGAGAAGTGGAGGGGGTGAATTCAAGTATGATATGTCTGATACATTGTAAGAATGTTTGTAAATGCTACACTGTACTCCCACCCAGCACAAGAATAAAAAAAAAATAGTGTGAAAAACATGACACTAAAAAATAAAAATATCTGCTAAAGCATTATGTTCCTTTGCATATACACCTGCCATTTTCCCTCCTTTTTATGGCATCCTAATAAATCTTTGCTTTCCCCTTAAAAAAAGTCTGCTAAAAAGCTATATATATTTATTAAGGCTCTTTCAAAACTCAATTCAAATATTTTTCCAGCCTTATTCCTTTGATATTTATATACTAATTAAAATAGACAATAAATAATGACTTCTATTTGATAATTGACTCTCTTCTTTTCAAGTACCATGCCTTTCTGCTCTAATCTTCACACAAATTCATATATTCATTTAGCAAATCCAGTACTAAGCCCTTACTAAATGGGAGGCAATGCGCAGAGAAAAAAATCTCCTCCTGCAATGTAAATTAATACAACCACAACTGAAAGTAGTATGGAGGTGCCTCAAAAAACTAAAAATAGATCTAGAAATCCCACTCCTGTGCATATAACCAAAAGAATGTAAGTTAGGTTACCTTCTAGACACTTGTACACCATGTTTACTGCAGCGCTATTCACAATGGCCAAGCCATGGAACAACCCAGATGTCCTGCAACTGATCAATGGATTAAGAAAATGTGGTACTATACATACACAATGGAATATTATTCAGTCATAAAGAAAAATGAAATTATATCATTTGCAGGTAAATGTGTGCAACTGGAGATCATCATGCTAAGTGAAGTAAGCTGGGTTCAGAAAGACAAAGGCAGCATGTTTTCTCTCATAGCTGGAAGATAGATCCAAAAGACAAACATGTAAATACCATGATCATAAAGACATATATATGTGTATATACACAGAACATATCTGTAATAGCACATCAGGGTACTAGGGAAGGGAAGGAAAGGAAAAGAGAATGAATGAATAATATTGAAATACAGTTTATCTGTGTAGGAGGATGGCACAATGAAATACACTGAAAGCAGTTGATTAATACGGGGTTGGGAAGGGTAAGGGAGAGTAATAGAGAGGGTTAATCTGATGAAAGTACAATATATTCATGGGTGAAATACCGTGATGAAACCTTTTTTTTTTTTGGTGGTCCTGGGGTTTGAACTCAGGGTCTCATGCTTGCTAGGCAGGCACTCTCTCACTTGAGCCAATTCACCAGGCCTGTGAAACTGTTTTGAACAAGGAATATACACTTGAAAAATATTGGAGTGAAAAACAAAAACCAAGTCCTGTTGGGAAATAGGTAGTAGTGGGAAGGGGAGGGTAAGTCAAGAGGGTGAAGGAGAGGGAATAAGGCCAATATACTTTATATACTTGTATGAAAATAGACCAATGAAACTTGTTGAGATTATTTTAAGTAGGGGAGGTGTTGAGAGAGAATGATGGAGGGGAGGATGAATTTAACTAAAACACATTGTAAATGTATATGGAAATGTGACAATGAAAACCCCCCTACAACTGATACATGCTATTAAAAAATGTTAATAAAGAAAGTGAGCTAATGAATGGGTTATTTTGATTCAAAATGTATGCATATGTGAAAACATTGCTATGTGTATCATAAATGTAAGAATTTGTTGGTCAATTAAAAATACATTTTAAATGAATAAAAGTTAAAAAAGGAAAAATCTTTTATGGAGCTTACATTATAGAGAAAGGATACAGAAAAACTGCAATAAACATTATGAGTAAAGAAATTATATAGAAGACAATAAGTGGTTTAGAAAAAGAATGAGCAAGACAAAGGTAACTGGAATCTTGGATGAGAGGCACATTTCAGTTGTAACTAGGGTTGTTTCCCATAGTGGCCTCTGTCAGTTTAAGATTAGTTTACTAGCTCCTCTACAGTGAGCACATCAAACACTTTTTTTTTCTTTTATTATTCATATGTGCATACAAGGCTTGGGTCATTTCTCCCCCCTGCCCCCACCCCCTCCCTTACCACCCACTCCGCCCCCTCCCTCTCTCCCCCACCCCCTCAATACCCAGCAGAAACTATTTTGCCCTTATTTCTAATTTTGTTGTAGAGAGAGTATAAGAAATAATAGGAAGGAACAAGGGTTTTTGCTGGTTGAGATAAGGATAGCTATATAGGGCATTGACTCACATTGATTTCCTGTGCGTGTGTGTTACCTTCTAGGTTAATTCTTTTTATTTAACCTTTTCTCTAGTTCCTGGTCCCCTTTTCCTATTGGCCTCAGTTTCAAACACTTTCAATTAGATTTCCTTTCCTTTTCCTATTCCTGCCATTCATGGTTCCTCCTTAGTGTGTGACCCATGCCCAATAATATTACTGCATTTTAGGACTATAATCCACATATGAGGGAAAGCATACAATTTTTGGCCTTCTGAGCCTGGCTAACTTCTCTGAAGATGGTGTTCTCCAGCACCATCCATTTACTTGCAAATGATAAAATTGCATTCTTCTTTGTGACTGAGTAAAATTCTATTGTGTATAAATACTGCATTTTCTTAATCCAGTTGTCAGTAGTGAAGCATCGTGGCTGTTTCCATAACTTGGCTATTATGAATAGTGAGTGCTGCAATAAATATGGGTGTGCAGGTGCCTTTGGAATAACCTGAATCACATTCTTTAGGTTATATCCCAAGGAGTGGTATTACTGGATCATATGGCAGATCTATGTTCAGTTTTTTAAGAAGCTTCCATATTGTTTTCCAAAGTGGTTGTACTAGCTTACATTACCACCAGCAGTTTATGAGGGTTCCTTTTTTCCCCGGTCCTCACCAATACATGTTGTTGGTAGTGTTTTTGATGATAGCTATTCTAACAGGAGTGAAGTGGAATCTTAGTGTGGTTTTGATCTGAATTTCTTTTATGGCCAGGGATGGTAAGCATTTTCTCATGTGTTTTTTGGCCACTTGACTTCTTCCCTTGAAAATATTGTGTTTAGTTAGATTGCCCACTTCTTTATTGGTTCATTGATTTTTGGGGAGTTTAGTTTTTTGAGCTTCCTGTATAGTCTGGTTTTCAGTCCTTTGTCTGATGTACAGCTAGCAAAGATTTTCTCCTACTCTGTGGGTGGTCTCTTCAGTTTAGAGGCCATTTCTTTTGCTGTGCAGAAGCTTTTTAATTTCATGTAGTCCCATTTGTTCATCCTTTCTCTTAGTTGTTGGGCTGCTGGAGTTCTACTGAGGAAGTCCTTGCCTATTCCTATTGCTTCCAGAGTATTCACTGCTCTTTCCTGTACTAACTTCAGAGTTTTGGGTCTGATATTAAGGTCCTTAATCCACTTTGAGTTGATACTAATGCAGGGTAATAGGCATGGATCTAGTTTCAGTTTTCTGCAGGTAGATAACCACTTTCCCTGCAACATTTGTTGAAGAGCCTGTCTTTTCTCCATTGTATGTTTTTGGAGCCTTTGTCAAAAATAAGGTGGGCATAACTGTGTAGATTCGTATCCAGGTCCTCTATTCTGTTCCACTGGTCTTCATATCTGTTTTTGTGCCAGTATCATGCTGTTTTCATTGCTATGGCTCTGTAATGTAGTTTGAATTGGGTATTGTGACATCTCCAGCATTGCTCTTTTTGCTGAGTGTTGCCTTGGCTATTCACAGTCTCTTGTGTTTCCAAATGAGTTTTAGGGTAGATTTTTCAATCTCTGTGATGACTGTTATTCGGATTTTTATGGGAATTGCACTGAATGTGTAGATTGCTTTTGGAAGTATAGCCATTTTTACTATGTTGATTCTACCAATCCATGAGCATGGAAGATCTTTCTACCTTCTTTAGTCTTCCTCAATCTATCTCTTTCTTCAGAGGTTTATAGTTCCCTGAAGTGACCTCTGCATGTGAATGCAGAGGTCATTCACATCCTTTGTTAGGTTTATTCCTAGGTATTTGATTTTTTTTTTGAGGGTATTGTAAATGGAATTGTTTTCCTATATTCTTTCTCAATTTGTTCCTTGTTGGAAAGGCTACTGATTTTTGTAAGTTGATTTTGTATCCTGCTACATTGCTGAAGCTGTTTATGGTGTCTAGGAGTTTTTGTGTAGAGTTTTTTAGGTCTTTGAGGCATAGGATCATGTCATCTACAAATAGGGATACTTTGACAGTTTCTTTACCTATTTGTATTCCTTTTATTACTTCTTCTTGCCTTATTGCCCTGGCTAGAAATTCCAAGACTATGTTGAACAGGAGTAGCGAGAGTGGGCACCCTTGTCTCATTTCTGATTTTAGGGGAAATGCAGTTTTTCTCCATTAAGTATAATGTTGGCTGTAGGTTTATCATATATAGCCTTTATAATGTTGAGGTACATTCCTTCTTTCTTAGTTTTCTTTAAGCTTTTATCATAAAGTGGTGTTGAATCTTATCAAAGGCTTTTTCTGCATCAGTTGAGATGATCAAGTAATTTTTGTCTTTGTTTCTATTAATGTGCTGTATTACATTTATTGATTTGTGTATGTTGAAGCACCCCTGCATCCCTGGGAGAAAGCTGACTTGGTTGTGGTGAATAACCTTTCTGATATGTTGTTGAATTTGGTTTGCCATTAAATATTGTGGATTTTTGCACTGATGTCCATTAAGGAGATTGGCCTGTAGTTTTCCTTTTTGAATGTGTCTTTGGTTTTGGTATGAGTGTAATACTGGCTTTGTAGAACAAGTTAAGCAGTGTTCCTTCCCTTTCTATTTCATGGAAAAGTATAAGGAGAGTTGGTATTTGTTCTTCTTTAAAGGTCTGATAGAATTCAGCAGAGAATCCATCAGGTCCTGGACTTTTCTTTTTTGGGAGACTCTATTGCTGCTTCAATTTCATTTCATGTTATAGATCTGTTTAGGTGGTTAATGTCCTCTAAGGTGGTTAAAGAACTCTTGGTTCAGTTTTGGATGGTCATAAGTATCTAGAAATTTGTCCATTTCTTCAAGATTTTCCAACTTATTGGAATATAGGTTCTCAATGTAGTCTCTGATGATTCCCTGGATTTCAGTGGTGTTTGTTGTTATCTTCCTTTTTACATTTCTGATTTTACTGATATTGGTCTTTCCCCTCCTCATTTTAGTCAGATTTGCCAGGGGTTTGCCAATCTTGTTTATTTTTTCAAAGAACCAGCTTTTTGTTTTGTTGATTATTTGTATGGTCTTTTTGGTCTCTATTTCATTATTTTTGACCTTTATTTTTCATTATTTCTCTCCTTCTGCTTGTTTTGGGTTTTGCTTATTCTTGCTTTTCTAGGAATTTGAGATGTAGCATTAGGTAATTGATTTGAGATCTTTCTGTCCTTTTAATATATACACTCACGGCTTTGCCGTGTCCTATAGGTTCTGGTAGGTCATGTTTTCATTTTCATTAACTTCCAGGAACCTTTTAGTTTCCTTCTTTATTTCATCTGTGACCCATTGATCATTGATCAATGTGTTATTGAGCTTCCAATTGTTTGCATATTTTCTGATGTTGTTTTGTTGTTGAGTTCCAGTTTTAGTGCATTATCAGATAGAATGCAGTGGATTATTTCTATTTTCTTATAATTGCTGAGGCTTGCTTTGTGCCCTAACATCTGATCAATTTTGGAGAAAGTTCCATGAGCTGCCAAGAAGAATGTATATTGTGCGGATGTTGGATGAAATATTCTGTAGACATTAGTTAGGTCCATTGATCTATGGAGTGATTTAGTTCTAGAATTTCTTTATTGACTTTTTTGTTTGGATGACCTATCAACTGGTGATAGGGGGATATTAAAGTCTCCCACTACCACTGTGTTGGAGTTTATATGTGCTTTTCATTTCTTTAGAGTATGTTTGATGAAATTGAGTGCACTGACATTGACAATTGTTGGCAATTGTTATTTCTCATTTTATTAGTATGAAGTGTCCTCTTGATCAATGTAAGTTTGAAGTCTATTTTGTCTGATATAAGTATTGCTACTCCTGCCTATTTTGGGGGGCCACTGGTTTGGTAAATCCTCTTCCAGCCTTTCACTCTAAGCCAGTGTTTGTTTCTGTTAATGAAATGGGTCTTCTGTAAACAACTGATTGTTGGATCTTCCTTTTTAATCTAGTTTGTCTTTGATGGGGAAGTTGAGTCCATTGACATTCAGTGTTAATAGTGATAGGTATGTGGTAATTCCTGCCACTTAGTTGTTTTCTTGTTTAAGGGCTTGATTGTGTGCAGCTGAATCAATGCTACTCTCTGATTCCTTGTCTTCTTCTTCTGTGGTTTGATACCACCCATCCTCTTATGGTTTTTTGTGTGCAGAATTCCTTGGAGAATCTTTTGTAGTGGTGGCTTGGTGGTCCTATATTGTTTTAATTTCTGTTTATCATGGAAGATCTTTATTGCTCCTATTTTGAATGATAGTTTTGCTATCCTAGGGTTGAAGTTATTTTCATTCAGTGCCCAAAATACCTCACTCCATGCTCTTCTTGCTTTTAAGGTTTCTGTTGAGAAATCTGGTGTGATTTGATGGGTTTACCTTTCTATGTTATTTGTTTTTTCTCTCTTACAGTCTTCAATATTCTTTCTCTATTTTTAGTGCTTGTTGTTTTGATGATAATATGCTGTGGGGAGGTTCTATTTTGGTCAAGTCTATTTGGTGTCCTGGAGGCTCCTGTACCTGAATGGGCAGAACTTTCTCTAGATTTGGGAAATATTCTGTTATTATTTTATTGAATATATTACAAATCCCTTTTCCTTGGACCTCATCTCATTCTTCAATGTCCATGATTCTCAGGTTTGGTCTTTTAATGAAGTTGTTGAGTTCTTGCATATTCCTTTCACAGCTCTTGAGTTGACTAACATTTCTTCAGTTTTTACTTTAATTTTTATTTTATCTTTGAGTTTTGAGATTCTGTCTTCCACCTGTTCTAGTCTGCTGGAGTGGCCTTCCACTGTTTTGTGTTTCTTCTTTTTTTTTTTTTTTCATTTTTGTGAAGTTTTATTTGTGTTTGTTCTCCTTGTATTTCTCATGTCCCCCCATTTTCAGCAAGTTGACAACCCTTTCGGGTTCATTGCCCTGGGAATTATTTTTTAATGTAGAAAGCATATGATTCTTCTTTTTTTTTTTAAATTAATTTTTTTATTATTCATATGCACATACAATGCTTGGGTCATTTCTCCCCCCTGCCCCCACCCTGTACCCTCCCTTTCCCTCCCACCCCCTCGATACCTGGCAGAAACTGTTTTGCTCTTATCTCTAATTTTGTTGAAGAGAGAGTATAAGCAATAATATGAAGGAAAAAGGGTTTCTGCTAGTTGAGATAAGGATAGCTATACAGGGAGTTCACTCACATTAATTTTCTGTGCATGTGTGTTACCTTCTGGGTTAATTCTTCTTGATCTAACCTTTTCTCTAGTTCCTGGTCCCCTTCTATTGGCCTCAGTTTCTTTTAAGTTATCTGCTTTAGTTTCTCTGCATTGAGGGCAACAAATGCTAGCTAATTTTTTAGGTGTCTTACCTATCCTCATATCTCCCTTGTGTGCTCTCGCTTTTATCATGTGCTCAAAGTCCAATTCCCTTGTTGTGTTTGCCCTTGATCTAATGTCCGCATGTGAGGGAGAACATATGATTTTTGGTCTTTTGGGCCAGGCTAACCTCACTCAGAATGATGTTCTCCAATTCCATCCATTTCCCAGAGAATGATAACATTTCGTTCTTCTTCATGGCTGCATAAAATTCCATTGTGTATAGATACCACATTTTCTTGATCCATTCGTCAGTAGTGGGGCATCTTGGCTGTTTCCATAACTTGGCTATTGTGAATGGTGCTGCAATAAACATGGGTGTGCCTCTGTAGTAACCTGTGTCACGGAGTAACCTGTGTCACAGTCTTTTGGGTATATCCCCAAGAGTGGTATTGCTGGATCAAATGGTAGATCAATGTTTAGCTTTTTAAGTAGCCTCCAAAGTTTTTTCCAGAGTGGTTGTACTAGTTTGGCCATTTGAATTTCTTCTTTTGAGAAAGTTCTGTTTAGTTCACTTGTCCATTTCTTTATTGGTTCATTAGTTTTGGGAGAATTTAGTTTTTTAAGTTCCCTATATATTCTGGTTATCAGTCCTTTGTCTGATGTGTAGCTGGCAAATATTTTCTCCCACTCTGTGGGTGTTCTCTTCAGATTAGAGACCATTTCTTTTTTTGAGCAGAAGCTTTTCAGTTTTATGAAGTCCCATTTATCTACGTTATCTCTTAGTTGCTGTGCTGCTGGGGTTCCATTGATAAAGTTCGTACCTATACCTACTAATTCCAGAGTATTTCTTACTCCTTCCTGTATCAACTTTAGAGTTTGTGGTCTGATATAAAGATCCTCGATCCATTTTGAGTTAATATTGGTATAGGGTGATGTACATGGATCTAGTTTCAGTTTTTTGCAGACTGCTAACCAGTTTTACCAGCAGTTTTTGTTGAAGAGGCTGCTTTTTCTCCATCATATATTTTTAGCACTTTTGTCAAAGACAAGTTGGTTGTAGTTGTGTGGCTTCATATCTGATTCCTCTTTTCTGTTCCACTGGTCTTCATGTCTATTTTTGTGCCTGTACCATGCTGTTTTTATCGTTATTGCTTTGTAATATAGTTTGAAGTCAGGTATCGTGATATCTCCAGCATTGTTCTTTTGACTGAGTATTGCCTTGGCTATTCGTGGCCTCTTGTGTTTCCATATAAATTTAACAGTAGATTTTTCAATCTCTTTAATGAATGTCATTGGAATTTTGATGGGAATTGCATTAAACATGTAGATTACTTTTGGGAGTATAGACATTTTTACTATGTTGTTTCTACCAATCCATGAGCCTGGGAGATCTCTCCATTTTCTATAGTCTTCCTCAATCTCTTTCTTCACAAGTTTATAGTTTTCCTTGTCGAGGTCATTCACATCCTTTGTTAGGTTTATACCTAGGTATTTGATTTTTTTTTGAGGCTATTGCAAATGGAATTGTTTTCATTTATTCTTTTTCAGTTTATTCATTATTAGTATATAGAAATGCTAATGATTTTTCTATGTTGATTTTATATCCTTCAACCTTGCTATAGCTATTGATGATGTCTAGAAGCTTCTGAGTAGAGTTTTTTGGGTCTTTAAGGTATAGGATCATGTCATCTGCAAATAGGGATATTTTGACAGTTTCTTTACCTATTTGTATTCCTTTTATTCCTTCTTCTTGCCTAATTGCTCTGGCTAGGAATTCCAGTACTATGTTGAATAGGAGTGGAGATAGTGGGCAACCTTGTGTAGTTCCTGATTTTAGAGGGAATGGTTTCAGTTTTTCTCCATTAAGTATAATGCTGGCTGTAGATTTGTCATATATAGCTTTTATAATGTCGAGGTACTTTCTTTCTATTCCTAGTTTTCTTAGAGCTTTTATCATGACATGGTGTTGGATCTTATCAAAGGCTTTTTCTTCATCTATTGAGATGATCAAGTGGTTTTTGTCTTTGCTTCTGTTAATGTGGTTTATTACGTTTATTGATTTTCATATGTTGAACCACCCCTGCATCCCTGGGATGAAGCCTACTTGGTCGTGGTGAATAATCTTTTTGATGTGTTGTTGAATTTGGTTTGTTTGCCATTATTTTGTTGAGGATTTTTGCATCAATGTTCATTAAGGAGATTGGTCTATAGTTCTCCTTTTTGGAGGTGTCTTTGCGTGGTTTTGGGATAAGTGTAATACTGACTTCATAAAATGTGTTAGGCAGTTTTCCTTCCCTTTCTATTTCGTGGAACAGTTTAAGGTGGGTTGGTATCAGTTCTTCTTTAAAGGCCTGATAGAATTCAGCAGAGAATCCATCAGGTCCTGGACTTTTCTTTTTGGGGAGACTCTTGATTGCTGCTTCAATTTCATTTTGTGTTATAGATCTATTCAGGTGATTAATTTCCTCTTGGTTCAGTTTTGGATGATCATATGTATCTAGAAATCTGTCCATTTCTTTAAGATTTTTGAATTTATTTGAATATAGGTTCTTGAACTAGTCTCTGATGATTTCCTGGACTTCCATGGTGTTTGTTGTTATCTCCCCTTTTGCATTCCTGATTCTACTAATTTGGGTTTTTTCTCTCCTCATTTTAGTCACGTTTGCCAGGGGTCTGTTGATCTTGTTTATTTTTTCAAAGAACCAACTTTTTGTTTCATTAATTCTTTGTATGGTTTTTTTTTTGGTTTCTATTTCACTGATTTCAGCTCTGATTTTTATTATTTCTCTCCTCTTTGTTTTGGGATTTGCTTGTTCTTGTTTTTCTAGGAGTTTGAGATGTATCATTAGGTCATTGATTTGGTGTTCTGTGTTTCTGTTTGATTCTTTTCTCTGAGGTTTTCCATATCTTGGGTACTTCCTCTTTAATATTTTTTATTTTCACCTTTAATTCATTTATCTCTCTATAGTGTTCTCCATTTCACTTTGCTGTTTATTTAGGATGGCTTGAGCTCTTTTATTTGTTTCTGTGTTTTGTCATGTTCTTTATTTTTGGTATCTTGAAATTTCTTGAGTGTGTCTTCCACATTTTGGTTATCCATGTCCAGTATCTTCTTCATGAAATTCCCAGTCATTTCTTTCAAGATTTCTCCTTTGAGAGTGTTTTTTTGGGCATTTTTGTGTTTCTTAGTGTCATTTGTCATTGTTTTGTTATCGTCAGGAGCTGGGTATCCATTTTCTTTTTTTCCATCTGAATCCTCTATTAAATCATATTGTTGAGGAGAGTGGTTTTCATCCCTTCCTCTTCTTCCCATTGCTCCACTTGGCATTGTGCAACTATGTTATTGATAGGTTAGATGGTGGTTTTAGTCATCTGTTTTCTTTGTTAGGATAAATTTCATTGAGAAAGTGATATCTGGGCAAAGTTTTAAAGGAGAAGAGTGAGCCAAACAGATATCTGGAGCATCTGAGGTCAGTGGTGCTGGACTAAGGAATGAGGGAAGAATAAAGGAAACAAAGTCAGACAAATACTAGAAAGAAGACCATATGGAGTTCTGTAGAACATTCCAAGAACTTTGGCTCCTTCATGAGGTAGGAAACCACTGGAGATTTTAAGCAGAGGAATGATAGAATCTGGCTAATGTGTTAAAGGGGGACTATGTTGAAAAGAGATTGCAAGAGAAAATCCAATTAGAATCCAGTTTTTTTCATCTAGGTCAGAGATAGTGGTGACTTGAATGAGTATCATGGTGAAGGTAGTTTCAAGGAAATGAGATCAAGAGTAATGTTGATGGAATTTCCTAACAGATTAAATGTGTGATTCAAAGGCAAAGAGTCAAAGATAATTCCCCATGCTCCCTTAGCTAATATGAGGAAAAGTATATGGACAAGATTGGGAAGGAAGATTAGATATTCAGTTTAGATATCTTAAATTTAAGATGTCTGGTAGATATACAGTAGGAGAGGAAATATAAATCTGGAGTTCAGAGTAGAAGTCTGTTTGGGAGATTTAAATTTGGGAGTCATTGGCATATAAAGAGCATTCAAAGTTGTGGAACTGAATAAGATGCTGAACAGAGTAGGTATAGGTGTTCCTAAATTGTGAGGTTGGTAGTAGATGTGGAGCTAGCAAGCAACATGAAAAACAACTGCAAAGCAATAAGAAAACAAAGGCAGTGCATCCTGGAGACCACCTGAAAGAAAGTGTGTCAAAGAGGAGGAAGAGATCAACTCTGCCAAATGCTGTTGAGGTTGAGCAAGCCAAGTCGGATCCTAGGGCTCATTAATAACCTTGTTATCCTTAAAACAGTAGAATGCCATAATCTTAATGACTAAGACAGATTTTTTTGTTTTAAAGCTGAAATTGAAAAAAATTGTGGTTAAGATAAATATTAAAGGGAACGTATTAGCAGTATAACTTTAAAATGAATATTACAGCCGTTTTGAGTCAAAAGATGTTTGGAAATATCACTCTTTTCTTGTCCCTCTTTAGCTTATTCTTCTGCCCTTATATTTTTTGCAAATACTTTCAGCATTTATTATTATAGGTATTAGAAAGTGCAAGTATACATCTATCGTCTCTAATTTCTTACTCAATAAGTAGTACACTATAAGTACACAGACACTCATAGTTTCTTTGTATACTAGCAATATGACCTTCTACATCAGTACAGAGCTTCTTCATATTTTTTAAATTTCATTTTGTAGATAACATCAGTTTATTAGAACAGTTTTCTTTTCATGGACACTTGCATATTTTCCTAACTTTGAAATTAGGTAGTGCTATAAATTTATATATTTCATTCATATGTTCAAGTATATGCATAGGATAAATTCACAGACTGAGCAAAATTTTGTAAATTTTATATGCATTGTCAAATTTCCCTCTATAGGGATTGTATTAGTTTGCATTCCCATAGCAAGGCATGCAAGCACCTATTACCTTAAAGCCTTACCAACAGAATACTGTCAATTTTTTAGGTCTTTGACAATATCATGGGTGAAATGGCATCTTGTTTGGTTGAGGTCAAGTAAATTTGTATGTATTTAAGGTTCATTTGATTTTTTTCCCACTGTGAGCCTTCTAGTTATATCCTTTTATTGGATTTTTGATGCCTTTCTTTTAGACTTATACCAGCTTTTTATATACTAGAGGGATGAACTCATATAAATGGTATGAGTTGTAAGTAAAATTTTTTTTGTCATTTATCTTTCAGTTTGGGATTTTTTGCCATTCAGCGTTTCTTTTTTAATGCAGTTATGCATTTGAATTTATATTTTTATTTTGTAGCTTGTAGATTTTAAGTTGAAGATCAGTTCCAAGATCATAAAAGGATTTGATATAATTTCTTCTACTACATTTTTGAGTCATTGGAGTTTTTACCTGTTATGTGGTATAAAAACAGCTTGATCTTTTTCCAGATGACTACCCAGAATCTCAACTCCATTTATTAAAAAGTTCACCTTCTGGCCATTGATTTGAGATTTTGCCTTTGTCATACATCAAATTCCCACATTAGGTGTACATTTAAACATTATATTCTGTGCTGTTCGTCTGTCCAAATAACCCTTTCTTATTGCTCCAATTATTGTGGCTCTAGTGGATGCTCTAATGTCTTGTCCATCTTATTATCTTCTCTTTCAGAGTTTTCAAGGCATCTAACATAATACTTGTAGTATCATTTGTTGTACTTATATTTATAACATTAAAATAAGCTTAAAGAATTGCTTTTAGTTTGTACTTATTCAGATTCACCTAGTCATCCACTTGTTCCATTGGTACTCATTGAGTACCTAGTAGGTGCTAATACCTCTCTATGGATTTGGGAATAGTTACTAGAAGAAACTTATTTTCTTGGAGTTTGTAGACACACATATAATTCTTAAGTCTTTTAAGAAAAAGTTCTGGGTGATTATTCTTCACATCATCTGAGCTTGAACCATAGAAGAACATTGACTTTTCTATGTCAATATTGTATGAAGTAAAAATCTTAAAAACCTTGTTTTTATATAGATACTTACTTGGTGGATATAAATATATAGTTGTTTAATAAACAGCTGTTGGCTAAATGCATAAAGAGTTTCTTTAATCAGCATTGTTACTGTGCTTAAGCCTGGTCTTCTTAATGCATGATGGAAACCAATTAGTCAAGAGGCAAGGCAGTGGCAGAAGGAGAATTTTATTATAATGAGCTGTTAGATTGGAAGGTGGCAGACCATTGTTTATAAGGGAAATCTTGCCAGGAGGCTGATTTAGGGGTCATTTATATCGTAGATGAATGATCACAGACTGTTGGACACCTTCTTGCAGGTTAAGGTTCGTGGTCAAATGCCACACATCATATTCTGATCACCTAGTAATAAGTTTCTTTTCAGTTCTGCAAATCTGTAGTGCAACGATCATTGTTTTCTTGGGCTATTCTTGTCATTGATTAGTTTGCCCACATGCAATTCCTGACATATGACATAGTGGCCAGGCTAGAGAGAATAGTTGCCCCTATGCCTTCTTGCTGATCACCAAATTCACATGATGAAAGAAAATACACTTAACTTGACTATTGCGTAAGACCAGGGTCAAGTAAAGTTATATAGGGCATCTGGCTATAGATCTGTCCTCAGTGCTCAGTTTCATTCATTCTATTTTGATTATACAAACTTTCACAAATTTTGTTTCTATTCCCCTGGTAGCCACTAATTGTTTTCTGCGAAACTAAAATTTTAAAGGTTGTTGGTAACTATAATGTAAAACATGAAGAACCTAGACAGGAAATTTTTAATTTACTTTATTAGTCACTGCTATCTTTATTAGTCAAAGATAGTATTAATGTATTATTTACAGAATAGGAATAAATTCTTAGTAGCATATTGAGCTTTTATATACTCAAAAAAAGTCAGCAAAGATTTCAGATAATGATCTATTTTTCCATTGAGTTAAATTAAATAGAGAATCCATGTGCAATAGTACTGACACCAACCATTAAACTCTACTCCATCAGTTCTAAGGGGCGGTGATCTAAGAATAGAGTATCCCAAGCAGAAATAATAAACAGATGTGTAGATAATTCAAGTGTACAAACCACACCACTTTTCTAAATTGCCACCAATAATTTATATCTTCTAAAAGGAAAATCACATAAATCAAATGAAACAAAACAAAAACCCCTAGGATATTTTTTATAAAATTGGGGATAGAGGAGAATGAAGGAAAGGAACATCCCATCTTCCAGCAGTGAAGTAAGCACATGCTACAAGGGAAAATTTCACAAAAGGAGGACACTACTTTAGCATTGGTTTGCAGAATAATGAGGTCTCTAGTGAAGTCTTTTTTCTCTCTTTACCAGCACTTCTCCTACCTTTCTCTAAGGTAATCTGCAAAACAACAGCAAGCTTTGTTGGATTGAACCTTATTTCACAAAGCAAGCGGTTAACTCCAAATATTCTCCTTGCCAGATGAACCTGAAGAAGCTGAAGATAAGGCTAGACAAAAATTTGGCCTATTGACTACTGAGTCAAAATACAGCTGGGACACAAGATGCCACAAGCAAATATTTTGAAATATGTGAAAGCAAAGGTTAAACATATTGACAATAACACAAGCATTGGGCTTTGCTGCCCATTTCCATTTCCTGCTTTAAGGATTGTCTTATTCTCTGTGCAAATATTTGTTGACTTAGAAACTGATGATGGAACAGAGATGAAATAAACCTTTGTCTGTGACTTTACTCTTTGGCTTATACTCATTAAAATGATAAAACTGAACTAGGTAACTTTTATTCTGCTATTTTCATTCTTTGCTTAAAAAAATTCTTTTCTCCTATTTTCCCTAGATACATCTTCCATTGTGAGCACTATGTGTAGTTCACAAATCTTTTCAGGTGTAAAATTCTCTTTTTCGGTTATTGTCTGGCTTTTAATTTTTAATGCTTTTCTCTCTCCTCCCCTCACACTTCCTAGTTGTACTTTTCTTTCCCATGGATTTGATCTCCTTGGCATCAGGCATTGCCTACATTATTTCATCCCCACATAAATATGTTCAAAGCCCTCACCAATATTTTACCCCAGAGAAGGAAACAGTGAATGAAGAATATACTAAACCTTTTCTTTCTTTCAAAGAACAAGTAGCTATTTCTTATGAAGTGTTTCCATTATAAATTTCTTCATATTTCCCTTAAATTATTAATCTAGTCTGCCTTATATAAAGCAGTGTCATCCTGTTTGTGTTTGTTCTTTGTTATAATCTCATGAATTCTTATCTACAGAAATGGAAAACACTACAATGTGTGGAGAAAATTCAAAAGGGAGGAGGCAATGCCACTTCATCTACTGTATTTCTTCTATTTACTTTAGGGCAATTGTGTAAGGTTTTAAAGTTTATATAAATATCTTAATTTTATAATAATATGACTCCTAGTCTTTATGGAACACAAAATAATTAAGCAAGTAGTTAAAAATACTTAACTATCTACCATAAAAAGCAAAAATGTGTATTTTAATAATAAATGTTTTTCAAATTTACTGAAATGGGTTTATCTCTTTAAGATGTGTTCTCTATATGTTATCTACACATTCTAGTAGGTGAAATTTTTTATTCTTGTCTTACCAACTTAGTTTTTATTTTTGGCATAAGTGGATGTCTTTTAGAATCTGTGCCTTCCTAGGATCGAGTCAAAGCAACTTTATACTAATTTTATTGAGACTTTTCTAACAGGCAGAAAGGGTAATGACCTGTAATGTTTTGGGTTTGTTAATAAAGTGTGTGGACTGAAACAAAAGATTTCTTTTTTTAATGCAGTTGGTCACACCTATCCTGTAGCTCAGAATCATCTGGAGGTTTTTTTTTTATCAACTATGGGTGCTTTAACATATCCAGAGTTTCAATTGGTTAAGGTGTAGTGGTGGGCAAGAACTTAGTGCTTATAAAACAAAACTTCCTGAGTTAATTCTAATGTGCAATCAGAGTTGCAAACCAATGATTTGTAATTAAATTGATAGATCATGATATGCATACAGTCCAATATCATCTTTTAGGAGCTAGGAAAACCATGGCTTCTTAGCATGTATCCCTTTTATTAGTGTTTTCCTGGAGTCATAAAAAATGGCTTAAACTCTGGTCTCACAATAGTTAAGTTTGCCTCTGCCTTTTCTTTTGTAAAGCTATTATATGCCATTCTTTTGTGATTAAATGTAAATGTCTAAATTATGAATTTCAAGGTGAGAGGATTTAAGAGTAGGAAAGGCATAGTACACACTTTACGATGTGGAACAATGGAGAGAACACACAGGCTTTTGTCTCTGAACCTGGCAAAGTATGCTACTAATATAGTTGTATCCATCCTGTCAACCTTGCTTATAAACTTATTGTTGTCTGTCTGTAGAGATGTGACATTAAGTAGCCCATCTACTGTGTTATTTATTTGTTTATAGGTTAATTGTTTGGAATATTGATCTCCTGGGCTCATTTTCCCATTCTTTGTCAAATACCCTTTCAAATCAACAAACATGAAATAGGACAACTTCTTCTACACAGGGGACTCTTAAATGGTGCAGATTCTATTTGGTACTTTTTAAAAAATGACTCTTACAACAAAGCATTATTGAATATAAATATTGCCACCACTCCATAACTTACCGTATAGGTTTAGGCCCTGATTTTTTTTAAGTTTTTAAAAATTTTTTATCTTTATTTTTATTGTTTTTCATTTATTCACATATGCATACATTGTTTGGGTCATTACTCCACCCTGCCCTCCTCCCTCATTTTCTCATCCCACCTCCCCCCATTTCCAGTCCGGTCCTGTTCTGCCCTTATCACTGATTTTGTTGAAGAAAAGACACAAGCATAATAAGGAAGACAAAGTGTTTTTGCTAGTGGAGTTAAAGATAGCTATACAGAGAGATTTCTAACATTGCTTTTGTGTACCCCCATGTGTTATGATCTATGTTGATTCATCTCTAACTGATCTTTACACTGGTTCCTGATTCCCTTCTCATGTTAACCTCTATCACTTTAAGGTTTCTGTATTAGTTCTTCTGGAGTGGGGACATCAAACGCTTTCATATTTTGGGTTTTCTACCTATTCCTATATCTCCCGTATGTGCTCTCCCCTTGTCATGTGATCCAAGTCCAACCACATTGCTGCATTTGCCCTAGATCTAAAGTCCACATATGAGGGAGAACATACGATTGTTGGTCTTCTGAGCCTGGCTGACCTCACTCAGAATGATGTTCTCCAGTTCCATCCATTTAATTGCAAATGATAAGATTTCATTCTTCTTCATGGCTGCATAAAATTCCATTGTGTACAAGTACCACATTTTCTTGATCCATTCATCAATAGTGGGGCATCTTGGTTGTTGCCATAACTTGGCTATTGTGAATAGCACTGCAATAAACATGGGTGTGCAGGTGCCTCTGGAATAACCTGTGTTGCATTCCTTTGGGTATATCCCCAGGAGTGGGATTGCTGGATCATATGGCAGGTCTATGTTTAGATTTTTAAGAAGTCTCCAAATATTTTTCCAGAGTGGTTGCATCAGCTTGCATTCCCACCAGCAGTGTAAGAGGGTTCCTTTTCCCCCACATCTTCACTAACATATGTTGTTGGTGGTCTTTTTGATGATGGCTATTCTAACAGGAGTGAGGTGGAATCTTAGTGTAGTTTTGATTTGCATTTCCTTTATGGCTAGAGATGGTGAGCATTTTTTCATGTGTTTTTTTGCCATTTGAATTTCTTCTTTTGAGAAAGTTCTGTTTAGTTCAGTTGCCCATTTTTTAATTGGTTCATTGATTTTAGGAGAGTTTAGTTTCTTAAGTTCCCTGAATATTTTGGTTATCAATCCCTTGTCTGATGTGTAGCTGGCAAATATTTTCTCCCACTCTGTGGTTGGTCTCTTCAGTTTAGAGACCATTTCTTTTGTTGTACAGAAGTTTTTTAATTTTATGAAGTCCCATTTGTCCATCCTTTCTCTTAGTTTCTGCGCTGCTGGGGTTTTATTGAGGAAGTCCTTGCCTACACCTATTAGTTCCAGAGTGTTTCCTGCTCCTTCCTGCAGTAACGTCAGAGTTTCAGATCTGATATTTAGGTCCTTGATCAATTTCAGCGTTTCAGATCTGATATTTAGGTCCTTGATCAATTTAGAGTTGATACTAGTACAGGGTGATAGACATGGATCTAGTTTCAGTTTCTTGCAGATAGGTAACCACTTTTCCCAGCAACATTTGTTGAAGAGGCTGTCTTTTCTCCATCATATGTTTTTGGCACCTTTGTCAAAAATGAGGTGGGTGTAGTTGTGTGGATTCATATCTGGGTCCTCTATTCCATTCCACTGGTCTTCATGTCTGTTTTTGTGCCAGTACCATGCTGTTTTTATTGCAATTGCTTTGTAATATAGTTTGAAGTCGGGTATAGAGATACCTCCAGCATTGCTCTTTTTGCTGAGTATTGCCTTGGCTATTCATGGTCTTTTGTGTTTCCATAATCTCTTTCTTCAGGAGTTTGTAATTCTCTTTGTAGAGGTCATTCACCTAGGTATTTGATTTTTTGTTAAATTTACACCTAGGTATTTGATTTTTTGGGGGGGGCTATTGTGAATGGAATTGTTTCCATATATTCCTTCTCAGTTTGCTCATTGTTGGTGTATAGAAAAGCTAATGATTTTCGTAAGTTGATTTTGTATCCTGCCACCTTACTATAGCTGTTTATGGTGTCTAAGAGTTTTGAGGTAGAGTTTTTTGGGTCTTTAAGGTCCAGGATCATATTGTCTACAAATAAGGATATGTTGACAGTTTCTTTACCTATTTGTATTCTTTTTATTTTTTCTTGCCTAATTGCTCTGACTAGAAATTCCAATACTATGTTGAATAGGAGTGGGGATAGTGAGGCCCTGATTTTTTGATGCAAGAATCTAATTAGGATGCACTAAAGTTTGGACCTTGTGCTTTTGGTTAGTCTAGCTATATGTGTATATGTATATATATATGTTTATGTATATGTATATATTTTAAGTTTCAAGCAATTTTTATAAATTTAAATAAAAAATAATTTAATAATGAATTACTAAGCTAAGTGAGAGCTGTTGTGGACCTCTATATCTTCCTGGAAAAATTACAATAAAAAGAAAAAGCCACCAGGTACCAGGCATGATAGTACATGCATATAATTCTATGGGAGACTGAAGCAGAGGGATTGAGAGTTCAAGGTTAGTATGGGCTAAATAGCAAGACCCTGTCTCAAAAAAAGAAAAGGTTCATCACAGGATAAATATGGACACTTAGGCAAAGGATACTCTCTTTATTTGCTAGCTATCCAATTTTAAGCTTTGGCTGGATATGGTGGTGAATGTCTGTATTCCAGCACTTATGAGGTAGAGTCAGGAGGATCACGAGTTTGAGGCCAACTTGGTCTACATAGTGAGGCCTTGTTTTACTCCAACCCCCAAATGGTAAAAGTTTATGACAAATTAAAAGCAATGACAGCCATTATGGAAAGCAGTATGGCAGCTCCTTAAAAAAGTAAAATTAGAACTATCATATGACACAATAATCCTACAGCCAAAGTAAGCAAATCAGCATATCAAAGAGATACCTGCATGCCCATGTTTATTACAGCACTATGCATAACAGCCAAGAAGAAAATCCAACCTAAATTTTCATCAGTGGATGAATGGAGGAAGAAAAGGTAGAATACATAGTGAAATAACATTCAACTGTTAAAAAGCAAATGAAGAAAAAAGGGAAGAAGATGGGAGATTTGTGGTACCCATCTACTGGATTACTAGCATCTCTGGGAGATACAGCCAGAACAGCTGAGAAATGGATACTCTGACATGGGTGATGGTGGGAAGGCACTGAAGTTTAAGTAGTGAACAGACAGAATTTTATTTAAATAAACAAACAAACAAAAATTAGACCTTGTAGAGTGGTTCAAGTAGTAGAGTGCCTGCCTAGCAAGCACGAGGTCCTGAGTTCAAACCGTAGTATCACCGAAACAAAGCAAAACAAAAAAACCCAATAAAAACAGAATTTGGAAAGTGGAACAGAGGGAGAGAAAAACTGTCTCAGAATGTGGAACTCACAAAGGTAGTGCAGCCCTGGGTGGGGGCTAAGGCAAAAAAGAAAAAAAAGAAAGAAAGAATGAGAATCTCAGAAAACATGCACTGTAACTTCAGATATGAACAGAATCTTATTTATTAAAAAAAAAAAAGAAAGAAAGAAAGAAAAAAAGAAAACCCAGAGAATTTAGAGAGCAGAATGGAGGGAGTAAAAGAGATCTCCAGTGTACAAAACATGCAGTGATTTCACATCAGAGCGCAGGGACCGAGGCAAAGAACAGAAGGAAAGCGAAACTCAGAAAACACAAATTCTGGTTTCAGTACCAAGCAGAACTGAAGTTTACCCAGGTATGGATCCTGGAGTCTTCGTAACATACTGGTGCTTGGAGAAAGTTGTCTGTTTCCTGGCATTTGATGGTGGTGCAGTGGTGGGAAGCCATTTTGAGAGGCTCCTATCTGAGTCTGCAGCACTCCTGTCTCCAGGAACTCACAGCAAGGGATATACACTAATCCAGTTAGTGCTGGCTTAGACAGCTGGTCTAGCTACAAAGGAAAGACTGAATCAGAGATATTGAGAGCCCACATGGTGTGAAACAAGTTGAATACAGAGGAGTAAACAGATGTTTGTGGCCATCAATCAAGGGAGATAGCTGGAGAACTACAGGAGGGGGAAAGGAACAGTTGTAAGTGATTTTGGGCAAGAATGAAGTTGTGAAAAGTCTGAAAACCAAAGTATTCTTCCACTGCCACTGTTTCAAGTGGATTGCTACAACCCCATAGTGTTTCCCCACCTCATGAGCAGACACTGAAGGTGGTAGAGACTTGGAGCAGCTGGAGGAAAGCTTGCCTTCTGCCCCACCAGTCCTAAAAACAGGGAAGTTTAGATTAATTACCACCAGCTTTGCTCACAAATGATGCCCTTTGGTTGCTAGGCAGACACCCAAAGGAAAGAGAGGCAGTCAAATAGCACACTGACAGTTCTTACCTAGGTGGTACACAATCAAAGTGCCACAGAAAGAAGAGCTAGTCAGCATTTGTCTTAGTTATTTTATTTACTTTTGTATAACTGAGAGAACAACTTAAAAGAAGAAAGATTTAATTATTTAATTTATTTATTATTTGGAGGGACTGGGGTTAGAACTCAGGGCTTCAAAATTGCAAAGCAGGTACTCCATCACTCCTCCAGTCCATTTTGCCCTGGTTATTTTGGAGATGGGGTCTCGAGAACTATTTGCCCAGGCTGCTCTTCACCCCTTCCTTGAACCATGATTCTCCTGATCTCAGCTTCCCAAGTAGCTGGGATAATAGTGTAAGCCACCAGTGCCCAGCAGGAAAGATTTATTTTGGCTTATGGTTTCAGAGTGTTGAATTCTATGGTTGCTTGGTTCCATATGCTTGGACAGAACATCATGGTAGCAGGAGTATGTGCAGGAAGAAGAGGTTATTCACTTCATGGTAGATGGGAAACAAGAAGATCCAGGAAGTGGCCACAGTAAAATGTAGTCTAAGGACATGTTCTCAAGTAAGGTAGTTCCTCCATCTGGGCCCCACCTTTCACAGTTACACCATCTCCAAACAGTCTATTCAAATTTTGAATCCACCAGTGGAATAATCCATTCATTAGGTCAGAGACTTTATGATGTAATTGTCTCCGGAAATTCCCCTAAAGATATACCCAGAGGTGTACTTTACTAATCTCTACATGTTTCTCAGTCCAATCAAGATTAACCACCACAGTATTGGTGGAGATCTTTCACTGATACCCAATCAACATCCTTGAAGCACAAGAAATTTGCCCTTCTTTGTTTTTTTCTTTTTTCCCTTATTATTTCTTCTTTTTCCCTACTGTTACTCCTATTAATAATACTACTTGGTATTATTTCCATTTGTTTTTTCAATGGATATTTTTTTGGGTCAGACTTGGTCTAGATATTTACATATAATTTTAATTGTTTTCTTTATTTTTTTCTTTTCTATTTCTTTTATCCTTCCCTCTCATTTCTCTGTTAAATACCTAATTTCTTTGTTTTATTTTGTAGTTTGTTTTATTTTTTATAGATGGGCTCTCAGGTTAGAGCCAGGCTGGTCTTGCTGTCCTCCTTCCTTAGCTTCCTAAGTCATGGTATTGTAGGCATGAGTCACCATGCTAAGTTTTCAATATTTAATTTTTAATACTCTCTTTTCCCTCTGTTTCCTTTCTCCTTCTTCCATGTTTAATCCTCTTTCTGTCTTCAATTAGGTCTCACTCATTTCTTCCTACTGGGAAAGTTTTCCATTTAAAAGCTTTATTTTAAAACTTTTCATTGTTTTTGTTTTGTTTTCTTTTTCTTCTTTATTTTATCTTTAATTGGATATTCTCTATGCTCTTCTTTTTCTTGTTCCTCATTCTACTTATTTTTTCTCTTCCTATTTCTTTCTCTTTTTCTAGTATCATTCTCTAGTATTAATTAATTAATTTATTTCCATTTTTATCCTTACTAACTAATACCTTCTCATTTCACTCAGTATTGTTTTTGTTCCTTTCTCCTCTAATGTCACTGGATCTGTGGTGGTAATTGTTTTTAATTGGTTATTACTGTATTTCCACAGTTGGTTTGCTTATATGTGGTGGTTGCTACTGCAGTTAGTTTTTTTTTTCTCTGAATGGTGCTCAAGATTGAACTCAGTGACTTGAACATGTTGGGTGGGTGTTTAGCTACTGAGCTACATCCATGGCTCAGTTGTGAGAAACTATACTTTAATCCTGCCATGACTTACTGCATGACCATGGTGCACATTTCAACTGAAAGCATATGAGAGATTAAAAGTTCCAGCCAATAACTCCACATCAGATGTTCAATCCTTACAGCAGAAACACATGATATATGGAAAAATGTGGTAAGATGACTCCTCCAAAAGTTAATAATTCTACAGTTACTGATCCCAATGATAGTGAATCAGGTGAAATGTTGGATGAAAAATTCAAAACAATGATTTGAATGATCAGTGAATTCAATGAGAACATGAGTAGATACCTAAATGAAATAAGAAATAAAATGCAGGCTATTAAAGTACACTTAAGTGACGAGATAGAGATTCTGAAAAAATAGAAATTTTGGAATTGAAAAGCTCAATAAGGCAAATAAATACTCAGTTGAAAGTCTTGTGGAAGACAGAATACTAGGGCCTAAAGACTAGGTAAATGAATTAGAACATTCAGCTTGTAACAAAGAAAAAAATAAGAAAAAACTAGCTACATACAATATACTCATATCAGACCAGAAGTCAGACAAAAATTAGTCAGAAGAGACAAGGAAGGCCACTTCATATTGATAAAGAGGACAACTATTCAAGAGGATATAACAATAGTAAACATTTATGAATACCTCACTCTCATAAATGGGTAGGTCATCACCCCCCCCCAATCAACAAAGAAACATTAGAGTTAAAGTGCACTATAGATCAAATGGACTATCTGCAGAATACTCCAACAGCACTGGAATACAGTATTTTTTCAGCATCCCATGGAACTTTCTTTGAAGTAGTTCATATTTTAGGACATAAAACAAGTCTTAACAAATATAAGAAAATTGAAATACCTTCTTGCATTTTTATCAGATCATGAAGAAATAAAATTATTGCAAGGAGCAAATAAATAAATAAAGGAATAAATCAACAACAATCAAAACTACATAACTATGCAAATTTATGGAGGTTGAATAAATAATAATGATCAGTGGGTAATTGAAGAAATCAAGGATTTGCTGCTGAACTCTGCCAGTCTTCTAAAGAAGAACTAATATAAATGCTTCTCAAACTATTCCACAAAATAGAAAGAGAAGAAACACTTCCAAGCTCATCCTATGAAGTCATTGTTACACTGATACCAAAAATGATAAGGACACAACAAGAAAGGAAAATGACAGAACAATTTCCTTGATGAACATAGACACCAAAATCTTTAATAAAATTCTTGTAAACCAAATTCAACAACACATTAAAAAGATCATATACCATGATCAAGTTGGTTTTGTTAAAGGAATAAAAGGGTGTTTCAACATAAGCAAATCAATAAATGTAATACAACACATAAATAGAATCAAAAATAAAAATCACATGATCATCTTAAAATATACAGAAAAGAAACCTGACAAAATTCAAAATCCCAGGATCTGAGAGAAGATGGTTACTGAGTGACATCAACTGCCATCTCTTATCATGGACACACTTTATTGAACATCCAGTATCACACCAAACTCCCTGCAGAATTGTTAAGAAAGTCAGTACTGGTGACCTAGCAAATTTGATTACATTAGTATCTCATTAGCTCACCAGCAAGGGCAGGCACAGACTCACATACAATGTAATGCAGACTGCCTGGACTCTGAAAGTGGTAGCTACAGAGGTCTAGGCAAGAGTAGGTGCAAGTGGTGGGGGTCTCTGGACCATCCAGGATGGACTTCTGGTGTAACCTGAGGCAGCCACACCAACCATATCACAAAACACTTGTGAGCCACAAATAGAATCTTGAGACCAGCATAGCCCTGCTACTAGTCATAGCCCCATCTAGAAAATTTCAGCAGTGTGGACCTAAGCAGACTGACCAGAATGAATGCCACCAAATCCACAGCATACTACAGCAGTCTCTGACCTGGGAACCCAAAGGCACCTGTATAAAAAATAACAGATAATTAGTTGGTGGAGACCTGGGAGACAGAGCATACCACATGTTAAGGAGGGAGTGATTAGAAACTAGGGGATTGATTCCTTTTCTTATTATCAGAACTCTTAGTCTACCTTATTGTGCTGGGGAACAAGCCCAAGATTCAGGGCACCCATCATTCTGCTGAGCTGACTCCAACTGAGCTGACTTCAACTGGGCTAACTCCAAGCCAGGGTTCCCTAACTGAATGAATCAGTTCAGACTTAAAACAAACAAACACATTGCCATGGGAGCAAAGAAGACAATACTGACTGTTTTTCCTTTTTTTGTTGTTTTTGTTTTCCTTCTTGATTTTTTTATATGCTTGTTTTGAGAATTTTTGTTTTCTCTACTTGGCTTACTTTTTAGTTCTGCTTTTCTCCCTTTTTCTGCAGTCATTGTAGGTGAGCCACAGCAGCCACCTTTCAATATTCAATCTTTAACCACATTTTTTCCCTCCGTCTCCTATCACTCCTCCCTCATGTCTACTTTCTTTCAGTCTATAATTAGAGTAGTTTTATCACTTATTTTCTTCTATCCCATTCCCCCATCCACAGTTCTTATTTATTGCCTATAGTTTTAGCAAGTTTGAAATTGCCAAATCACTTTTATTTGATGATTTGTCTGATTTCTTCTTTTTGCTTTCTTCTTTCCTTCTTTTAATACACCTTTGGCTAGATCTCTTCTACTTATCTCACTCCACTTTCTCCTTATCTCCTTCTGTTAACCATTGCCACCACACCTCCCAGCCTTATAACACCATACATCTCATACAACTCCTAGCATTACCTCACAATCTCATTCTCATTACTACTCTTATCAAGTGAGGTCTTACTAGTCTATGAAGTATCACCTTTGCTCCTTTATTCCTCTTAAGAAACTGAAGCAGGGGCAGTGACTGGTCTTTATGAGGTATTTCTGTATTCTCATGGTGGGTGTTTATCAACTGTGATTGCTTCTGTAGCTAAGCTTCCTCTTTCTGAGTGGAGTAGGTAGCTATCTGCATTGTCTTGAGCACTGTGGGAAAATGTTTGACTACTGAGCCAAATTCACCCCTCCAAGTCTAGTGATAAGAAAATATACCATAAACCACTATTTCCCCATCTTACTTAAATATTGTGAAAATTCCAACCTGGGGCCAACATAGAAATACAATAATATGACAAAAACAAGGCAACATGTCTCCTCCAAAAGTCAACAATTCTACAATAAAGGCTTTAAACAATACTGAAGTAGATGAAATTTCAAACAGTGAACTACAGAGAACAATGATAAGAATGACCAGCTGAATAAAGGAGGACATGTATAAGCACTTAAATGAATTAAAAGATGATACAAAGAAATAACTGAATGAAATAAGGGAGATAATGAAGAATATGAAAGAGGAATTCAATAAAGATATAGAAATCCTGAAAAAAATCATGTCAAAATCCTGGAAAGGAAAAACTCAATAGATCCAATAAAAACTCAGTTGAAAGCCTTGTTAATAGAATAAAACAAGTTGAAAACAGGGGATCAAAGATCAAAGATGAAGTGCGAAAATTAGATTGGTCAGATAAAGACAAAGAAAAGTACTGAGAAAATATAAACAGAACATGCCTAACCTCTGGCACACCATCACAAGACCAAACAAATCATGAGTATAGAAGGAGAAAAGATAAATGCTAAAGGCATAGACAACATATTCAATAAAGTAATAGCAGAAAACTTCCTCAATCTTGAGAAATAGAGAGTAATTCAGGTACAGGAGGCTTTCAGAACACCAAATAGGCAGACCAAAAAAGACTCCTAAGCATATTATAATTAAAACACTATATATACATAACAAAGAAAGATTATTGAAAACTGCAAGAAAAAAGTGACAAGTCACATATAAAAACAAACCCATCAGAATATTAAAAGTGACAAGTCACATATAAAAACAAACCCATCAGAATAGCAGATTTTTTTAAACAGAAACTCTAAAAGCAAGAAGGACATGAAATTATATATTCTAAGTCCTGAAAGAGAATAACTATCAACCGAGATTAATGTATCCTGCAAAGGTATCCTTCAAAATTGAAGGAGAAATAAAAAAACTTTCCATGAAAACAAAACAAAACAAAAACAGAAAACCTTCCATGACAAACAAAAGCTAAAAGAATTCATGACTACTAAATCAGCACTTCAAAGACACTTAAGGCAATCCTACACACAGAGGAGGAAGATAAATACAACCAGGAAATTGCAAGAAACAATACACTCCACTAGATGAGTAGATAAGCAAATGAGTATTAGAAAAGAAGCAAACACCATAAAACAACAAAATGATGGGAAATAATACATAACTTTCAAAAATAACAATGAATGTTAATGGTCTCAACTCACCAATCAAAAGACATAGAATGGCAGATTGGATTAAAAAGTGAGACTATAGCATTTGTTGAATACAAGAAACATATCTCACTGACACAAATGTTGGCTTATGGTGAAAGAATGGAAAAAGATTTTCTAAGGAAATGGACCCTGAAAATGATCAGGCATAGCTATACTTACATCTGATAAAACATACTTTAAATGAAAATTAAGAGGAAAAAGGCCATTTCATATTAATATAGGTAACAGTCCTTCAATAGAGATAGCAACTGTTGACACATATGTAACAAATGTTGGCATACCCAATGTCATTATAGAAACTCCACTGGATTTATAATATGCACAGAAGGACTACAACACAAAAATGATGGGAGATTTTAATACCCTACTTTCATCAATAGACAGGTTATCTGGACCCAAAAACCAACAGAGAAACTTTAGAATTAAATAACATTATAGACCAAGTGGACTTAACAGACATTCTTCTCAGCAGCTCATGGAACTTTCTCCAAAACAGATATTTTAGGACATAAAACAAGTCTTAACAAATATAAGAGAATTAAAATATACTCCTGTATTCCACTAGATCACAATAAAATGAAAGTAGAAATCAATAGTAAAGGATACTACAGAAAAATTTCAAACACATGGAGACTGAATAATACATTCTTGAATGACTCTTGGGTCATTGAAGAAATAAGAGAGAGAATAACAAAAGTCCTAGAATCTAATAAAAATGAAAACATAACTTACCAGAACCTATGAGTCATAGCAAAAGCAGTGCTAATTGACAAATGGATTAAGAAAATGTGGTATCTATACACAATGGAATTTTATGCAGCCATGAAGAAGAACGAAATGTTATCATTCGCTGGTAAATGGATGGAATTGGAGAACATCATTCTGAGTGAGGTTAGCCTGGCCCAAAAGACCAAAAATCGTATGTTCTCCCTCATATGTGGACATTAGATCAAGGGCAAACACAACAAGGGGATTGGACTATGAGCACATGATAAAAGCGAGAGCACACAAGGGAGGGGTGAGGATAGGTAAGACACCTAAAAAACTAGCTAGCATTTGTTGCCCTTAACGCAGAGAAACTAAAGCAGATACCTTAAAGCAACTGAGGCCAATAGGAAAAGGGGACCAGGAACTAGAGAAAAGGTTAGATCAAAAAGAATTAACCTAGAAGGTAACACCCACGCACAGGAAATCAATGTGAGTCAATGCCCTGTATAGCTATCCTTATCTCAACCAGCAAAACCCCTTGTTCCTTCCTATTATTGCTTATACTCTCTCTACAACAAAATTAGAGATAAGGGCAAAATAGTTTCTGCTGGGTATTGAGAGGGGGAGCGGGAGGGAGTGGAGTGGGTGGTAAGGGAGGGGGTGGGGGCAGGGGGGAGAAATGAACCAAGCCTTGTATGCACATATGAATAATAAAAGAAAAATGAAAAAAAAAAAAAGCAGTGCTAAGAGGAAAGTTTATATCAGCACCTACATTAGAAAATCAGAGTGATCTCAAAAATTATCCTAATTATGTACCTCAACATCCAAAGTCAGATAAAGCTACAACAAAATTATTGACCAATTTCCTTGATAAACATAGATGCAAAAATTCTCAATAAAATATTTGCAAATCAAATTCAATAACACATTAAAAATATCACACACTATAATCAAGTTGGTTTTATTCTATGGATGGAAGGATAATTCAACATATACAAATCAATAAATGTAATATACCACATAAATAGAGTCAAGAACAAAACAAAAATGACATGATTATTTCGAAACACGCAGAAAAATCCATTGACAAAATGCAAAATCCTTTCATTTTAAAAGCTCTGAAGACACTAGGAATAGAAGGAACATACCTTAACATAATATAGGCTGTATATTACAGACCGATAGCCAATGTTATATTAAATGGGGGAAAATCTGTAATCATTTCATCTAAAGTGAGGAATGAGACAATGGTGTGCATTTTACATACTCTTATTCAATATAGTATTGGAATTCCTAGCCAGAGCAATAAGGCAAGAAATAAGAGGGATTCAAATAGGAAAGAAGTCAAATAACTCCCATTTGAAGATGATTTGCAGATGATGAGATGTTATACTTAAAAGACACTAAAAACTCCAAAAACCTCCTAGATATGATAAATGCTTTCAGCAACATAGCAGGATATAAAACTAACATACAAGAGCCAGTAGCTTTATTATATACTAATAAAGAACAGGGTGAGAAAGAAATCAGGAAAACAAATCCATTCATGATAACCTCAAAAATAGTGAGGAATAAACTTAACTAAGGAGGTGAAAGACCTCTACAATGAAAACTATAAAATATTGAAGAAGGAAATGGGAGAAGGTACCAGAAGATGGAAAGACCTTCAATGTTCATGTATTGGCAGAATTAATATTGTAAAAATGGCTGCACTACAAAAGCCATATACAAATTCAATGTAATTCCTAACAAAAATCCAATGTCAGTCTTCACAGAAATAGCAAAGCTAATCCTAAAATTCATATGGAAACAAAAATACCCTGAATAGCAAAAATAATCAGTCAACAACAATAAAAAAACAACAATAACAAATGCTAGTAAGGATTAGGGGGAAAAGAACCCCTTTAAGAGGAATGTAAACTAGTGTAACCAGTAAGAAAATCAGTATGGAGATTCACCAAAAAACTAAAGATAAGACCTACCTTATGATCCTGCCATATAACTCTTGAGCGTTTATCCAAAAGAGTGCAAATCAACATCAGTCCACATACAAGTTTATACCAGCACTTTCACAATAACTAAGCTGTGGAATCTGCTTATATTCAATTGAGTATTATTCAGTCATAAAGAAGAATGAAATAACGTCATTGCAGGAAAATGGATGGAACTAGAGATCATCATGTTAAGCAAAATAGGCCAGACTCAAAAAGACAAGTGTCACATGCTTTCTCTTACATGTGGACTCTAAGAAAAAGAATACTTGAAGGTAAAAGAGTGATTATTAGGGAAAAGGAAAGGGAGAGGCAGGAGGGAAAAGAAGGGATAAGTGTGGATAATGGGAGGGGGAATATGATCAAAAATGTTATATGCATGTATAAAATGTCATAATGAAAGCCATTATCTTGTACAATTACTATATGCAAATAAAAAATAAGAAGAAAATCCTGTCATTGCCAACTAATGTGGATGAACCTGGAGGACTTTATGATCAGTGAGATAATTCATATGCACATATGAATAATAAAAGAAAAATAAAAAAAAAAAAAGACATTTCCTTGTGCAAATATACATAATTCATTCAACCTTATATGCCTTGTGCATTTAGATCATTTTCAATTTTTCAACTTTAAAAGCAGAACTTTGGTGCTGATATCTAAATATTTGTTCAAATTTATAATCATTTCCTTGGAATAAATTTATGAAAGTCTTAATTTCTTGGCCTAAGGCAATCATACTTTAAAGGCCTTTGGTGAATATTGACAAATATTCCAAAAATTGTAAAACTACTTAACATTCCTCCTGAAATGAAAGAGGTTGTGTTTTTGAAAAATATATTATGATTTTATTTTATTATTTGCTTATTTCCTAGGAAAAGAAAACAGTTTATTTTCTTTAATTTGTCTTTAATAATTGATATTGAGATTTTTATAATACTATTCATGTGATTTATTCCTTTTTGAGTTACATACATTGCTCATGAAAATCATACATTTGAACTTATTAACAACTCTTCAATTATGCTACAAATATGTATTTTAATATCTGTTTTATTTTACTATTTTTGTATTGTTTTGATAGAAGTTAAATCTGGACAAAGTTAATATATCTACCTTTTTATTTTCTCATTGCTAGATTTGGTGGCAAAGTTAAAAACTCTAATACCATCAAGATAATAAAAAAAATCACCAAAATTTTTCATACTAAAAAAAAAAAAAAAAAGAAGAAAATCCTGTCATTGCCAACTAATGTGGATGAACCTGGAGGACTTTATGATCAGTGAGATAAGCCAGACACAGAAGGACAAATAGCATATTTTATACATGGAATCTAAAAAAAATATCAAACTTGTGAAACAGAGACCTGTGTGGTAGATATCAGGGACTGGGGGTCAGTGTGAATGGGAAGATTTTGGTGAAAGGGCAAAAAAGTTCACAGGATGGGTATGTTTTGACAATCTATTATACAGTATGCTGACTGTAGTTAAGGACAATGTATATTTTAAAATTGTTAACCAAGTATATTTTATATGGTCTTATTAAAAAGTTGAAAAGTATGGGAGGTGATGGATGGGATAATTATATTGTTTCAATCATTCCATAATATGACACAATGTGATATATATATACATATACAAATATTATATAGATAGATCAAGTCATATTCCACAAAAATGTACAATTTTTACTTTTTGATTAGGTCACAACAGTTTACATTCTAGCTAGCAATGTATGTCTGTATCCTCACTGTCTCATCCCCAGAGTAGGTTAAAGTTTTTTATTTTTGCCAAACTGATAGAAATAAACAGTATGGTCTTCATAGGAGCATCAATTATAAGTGAGGAGGAACATTTTTTCATATGCTAAGGAGTCAGGTGTACGTTTTTGTGAACTGTCTGAATCTTTGGCCAATTTTGTTATTGTTTTACTGAAATCCTGCTGCTTTCCTTACTCTCCTGCCAACAGCCACAAAGACCTAAGGAAGGGAACCTAGGTATTATATACAAGCTCAAGCTCCCAAATGCCTATCTTGGGTTCTATACTAGGTAATACAGATGAACTATATCCATCTTTAGGTTTGTTATTCAAAAACATCAGGGTAGATACAGGATTCTGCATTTTTAACAGCTACTATTGTTTTTGGTGATCAGTCACATGTGGGAACTATTGAGAATGCTGTGCTTATGTAACAACACTAGCTTCAGGACTCTTCACTGGGAAGGGAAAAGGTCGAGGAGAATGGGCTAGCAGTGTGGCTGGGGAAGGATGCTCACAGTTCAGGAGCACACCAGAACATCTTACCTGAACATTTTGCCAGTCAGCTTTGTTGTAACCGGGGAGAATGGAAATTCTGTTCAATCCATTTCTGATCCTACAAATTCAGTTTGATTCCCAGCCACTTTGCCCAGAGAACTGGTAAGAATCCAGTTCTGGACAACACACCTAGTATTCTTTAGTCACTGTTATGGTTTGAGTATGAACGTTCATGTGTTGGACACTTGGTTCCCAGTTGCTGACACTATTTTGGAAGGCTGTGGAAACTTCAGTTGGTGAGGCTAAGCAGAAAGAAGTAGGCCACTGGTGGAATGCCTTTGAAGGTTTTACCTGGTTCTGGATCCTTTCCTCTCTCTCTGCTTCCTGTGCTTCGTGAAGTGAACAGCCTCTTCCTCCACATGCTCTGCTTCCATGATGGTCATCCTCACGGAGGACCCAGAAATATGGAGCCAAGTGGCCATGGACTGAACCCTCTGAAACCATGAGCTAAATATAACTCTTTCCTCCTTAAGTTGTTCTCAGGTATTTTGATCACAGCTATGCAAAATTAACCAATACAGTTACCCAGACAGGTTTCAGATTGCCCACCTGATTTGATTGGCTATTTTTTCATTTCCCAGCTGTTATATCTCTCATTGCACTTATTTCTTAGGAGTACTTCAAACTGTGCTTGTCTGAGAGACCTGACTTTGGGTCACTCCGTTCTTTTTTTTTTTTTTTTTATGGTCTCTGGGTTTCAACTGCTTCTTTAGTTCTGGGGCAAGAAATTCTCAGCTCTTGGGGAAAGAGACCACAGGTACTGTGATTTCTACGTGAGTAGAGTTTAGCAGCAGTAGCAATGAGCTTCAAATATGGGGCAGGAATATTTCTGAAGTTGTGTTTGCCTAGTTAGAGTGTACTTTTTACTTAGATCAATTGTTTATTTAGATGCAGGTCATGGGGATAGATAAGTAAAGTCCTGATTTGCTTCTTGAAGTGTTCACTGATGTGAGTGTGTGTACACGTGTGTGTGTGTGTGTGTGTGTGTGTGTGTGTAGTAGCTTAAGCTTTAGCTGGAAGGGACTACAATGCATGAGTACATTTTATCCCTAGATTATAATTATAATGCAACATTCTAAATCCCTGTTTGCCATACTTTTCTCTTTTTTTTGCTATAGTTGTTTCTGAATAAAAAGTGAAGCAGGGGATTAGCAGGAGAGCAGAGTTCAGAGTTGGTTGGGACAGAGAATGTTTATTGTGTACAGTTTTGTTGCTGTTATTTTTGAATTCCTAAAACTCCAGCCTAATTTTCCTACTTCTAGGACTTTACCTTTGATATCAGAATCTTAGAATTCAGATTACATTAATATAGATCAGAAATACTCAGAGAGAACAAAAGCCTTACTGTGACTTCAGTCTGAGACATAGCCGAGGGTCATAGGAATGGGAAGATGAAATAAACTGTACTTTTTCTCCAGGTGATAAGAACGCCAAATTATCAATGTTTAAATCTGGAAGGAGACTTTTTAGAAGCACTTCCATGTGTAGAGTCTGAATATTATTTTGGAATTACACAATATTCTCATGGAAAAAGAAGGTTCTTACATAATTTTCTTTAAAAGTCTTTTTGGCCATTAGAAATAACATTTCCCTTTCTTATAAATGTAAGAAATTCAAACTCTTGTTTTTTTTTGATCAGTTTCTTCTTGGAGTTGGTCTTTCCTCCAGGTTTATTTCATTTATGAGTTGATTAAAATTGAATTAGTGTCCTCCACTTAGGTTATTGATTTCTGGTTCTTCTCTAGGACTCTCTTAGCTTTTTGATGTGGTTTTCTTATCTGTCTGCTGTTTCCTTGGAGACTATCTGTAAAGAATAGTTTCCTTTACCTATCTGTAAAGAAGTTCTCTTCCGGTGACTGATATTGAAATACATTTCATCTGTGTAGGAAGATGGCATAAGGAAACACATTGACAGCTGTTGATTGAGGGTAGGGAGGAAGGGTAAGGGAGAGTAATAGAGTTAATATCATTAAAGTACAATATATTCATGGGTGAAATACTATGCTGAAACCACTTTGAACAATGATATTCACTAAAAAAAGGCAAAAATGTAAAGCAGGTCTTTTTAGGGGGTGAATATTAGTGGAAAGAAAGGATAAATGGAGAGGGTAAAGAAGGGGGGATATGGTCAATTTACTTTACATACTTGTATGCAAATAGAACAATGAAACTTTCTGAAGTTATTTTAAGTCAGGGAAGTGGGTGAGGGAGAATGATGGAGGGGATGAATCTAATCAAGGTACATGCTAAACATATATAGAAATATGACAATGAAATCCCCTCTGCAACTAATATAAAATGTTTTAAAAAGTTCTTTTTTCTTTGCAAACAGATTGTCTTCAATATTATTTTTCATATTCTCCTGAAGTATATTCACTTTGTGTGTCAGTTGAGAAATCCTATTATAGAATAAGTATGACATTGTTAATTAAATAGTTGGTAGAAGAGATAAAAGTCTTTTTCCTCAAAAGCTAGAAGGAATAAAAATAAATTCTCAGATTTTGGTTGGTTTGTCATGATTAGACCAATCATACAGAAACAAAGTACTTACATTTAATTTTAGAAGTCTCATGACGTCTTGACTTCCCATTTTCTTTGTTTTGTAAGGTTAAATTAAAGGGAGCATATGAAACAAAGTTGTTGTACCAAAAAGGAAAAGACCGTTTGGATTTTCTTCATAAGCAGTTGATTTTGAACACCTTTTAAGAAAGGGGAGACTTGAACTCATGAAAACCTCTGAATTTTGAGTCAAATTCAGCAAATATTTAACAAAAAATGTCTTTAATTTAGCATGCACTTTATAAGTGGTTGTATGTAAGAAAGAGCATCTTGCTTTTTTATTGGCTCACTCAAGAAAAATTATTTTTCATTTCCACTGAGTAAAGAACAAGGGGGGATGTGGTTAGTTTAGATGACAGAAAGATTCTCCTTCTGGCTAGAATTTCCCTTGTGGTTATGAGCTATCATTTCCATAAGGGAAGTGGTATTCAGAGTGTAGAGGCTACAGCGTCTTTTCTTCAGGTGACCTAAATGCTTTTTTCTGGCTAGCATGAAAATGCTTGTATTTTGCATTCTATTATGTGCAAGTATTTAATAGCAAATTAGAAAACTTGAAACCCTGCTTAAAATTTCATGGACTGTCACGTGAGAACAAATGAGATGTATGAATGTTGAGATCTTTATGACTCTGGTGTTTCTTTCCCCCAGTCTAAAATGGTGGAAATATCTTAAAGGGCTTCAATTACTGGCATGAAATGAGATAACAAAATGGCTAACTTATTTGTAAGTAAACTCAATTATTGACAAAATTATGCATAATATAAGTAAGCGTTAGCTAAAATCTGTTGTCTCAGATGTCTCATGATTCTCCAAGGGGGAAGGCAGGACTTGAGTTCACCTGGGAACTCAATTTCTTCAAGCACTTTATGTCCTACTTTGGCAGGAAAAGACAGTAGAAAAAGACTCTGTTTTTGCTATTATCACATGATTTGGGAAAAAACCCCATGAACCAATTTAATTCTCTTCTTCGTTTATTGAACTAAGATTCATGAAGGGAAGATACGTTAATCATAGAACCTGAGGTCAAAAAGCCAGGATACAAAGAGTTGTAACAAATTTAGGAGCCAATATAAACCATAGGAGATTAGATTCTCTTCATTGAAGAGCCAAGAATGGAGAAAGCATTCAAAAGGAAATTGAGAATGCTTCTGAGAGAGATTGAGTTTCCTTGCTTCTACTTTCTTGAAACCTCTTAAAACTATACCACCCTTACTTAGACCCAAGACACTTACAGCATTCTTAAATACATTTCACTTTACTTGCAATTTTGCTTATTTCCTTTATAGCCAAGCTAGCTGTACAAATTGCTGTTATCTAAGCACAGATAACTTTAGCAAAGATGTGGTCAAGAAGCTATATTTTTCACATTTCTTATTTCATTGCTTCATTTTACTTCCTTAATGAATATATTTCCTTCTGAAATATAATATTTATTATTAATGTGACTATTTTAAAGGATTTATGTTCATGATGTTGCATTTTTTAAAATACTGAAAATGAAAGACATCTGAATATTTTGATTGAAACCAATATACTAAAACCACTTTTTATTTTTTGTCAATGCAATATATACTATGTGCTCATTTTTGAGTTATAATAAGTCATGTTAATGATTAATAGATGATATACAACTTAATGAAAGGAGAAAAATTAATGTGTAGAAGCAGTCAGATATTTGGTGCCACTTTTAAGTGTCTGCATGTATAGTTATCTCTTTATTGACCTTTACAAGAAATTGTTTTACTTTGTAGACTAATGAACTCCCACTGGGGACTTAAAAGTATTTATTTTTCATTTTTATTTTCTGAGATTGGGTCTTGCTGTGTAGCCCAGACTGGCTAAGAACTCACTACATAGCACAGGCTAGCCTGAACTTGTGATCCTTCTGTCTTGGCCTCTGTAGTGCTGGAATTACTGTCAAGTGTCACTACATCAAGCTAAATGTGTGTAAAGTTTTACTCTTACTCTTGATCCAATCTCATCTTTGCTCTGGGTATGGTCATGGCACTTGAATGTGGAGAAGGTAGGGGCTAAGGCCTAGCTCCAAGTACCCTTCCCCTAAATCCTTTCTTTGGCATTGACTTCTCTGTTAATGTGGCCAAGACAGAATCATATGGGGATAGAAGTCCTTTCATGTGATTGCTGTTGTGTGGTGGATTCGTGTCTTCCCGTAGGCCAGTCTGGTTCTAGATGATGTGGGTGGCATCTGCTGGGATGAAGATTTCCACCCAGGTGGGAGACTGTTATTTTTTTGGCAGGGAGGGGGTGATGTTTACCTTTCTTTGCGCTGTCACTGAGATATCCCCTTGAGGAACCAGCATGTCTTCCTTTATTCCCCAGCAGCACTTCTTTGGGTTAGACATCCCATCTATTGGTTTAGAAGCTTCCTGGACATCCTCAGCCCATCTTTGTACTCTATTCTGTGAAGGTGGCATGCTTTGATGCATGCTTAGAGGCTGTGGAGGTCTAGGTCAGGGTGCCTAAGAATGCCAAATCCTTTAAGTTCCATTAGCATGAACTGTTCCAGTAATCTCCATCCTTCCTAAATCTCTAAGCCAGAAATAGGCACCATTCTTCATATTCAGAAATATCTATAAACTTTAAAGGAAACTTGTGAAGTGCCCACTTCCTCCTTCCCACAGCTGAAGAAACATACTAAAAATTAATAACACAACAATGTACCTTTGGAGTTCCAGATCTCTCCCCTAAGAGTCCTTTAGCATGTTCCTCCCTGGGGCATTGCCAGCATGTCTTTGGGGTTTCTGTACCCCAAAGCACCTCACAAGTCTCCAGGAACAAGTTGTCAGAATTACATCTTTCTGGAACCTCTGGTCTTCACAAAAGATTATCTTGATGTCCAGAAGGATAAGCCTTTCATTTCCTTTTCTTTTTTCACAAACACTGTTACATATACCTCACTTGGCTCTCTGGTCCTCTGTTTTTAGATGAGGGGATTGATGGAGGATCAAATAGTCAGTTTAAATTCTGCACTGTGCCTCTCATCAAGTCCTGTAGCAAGGTGTTGTCTCCACTTCCAACCCATTGCAACTTTTGTCAGTATAGGATAACATATGCCTTTTCTCCAGAATAACATGGAAAATCTCACTTTACCTATAAACAAGAGACAGTGTTTATCATCAGCCTTCAAGATTTTATTCAATGTGTTTTAAAGAATAGGACCTTTACAAATATTTGTTAACGAATAAAGACAGGAATAGTTTGGATAAGTTTAACTTTAACTTTAAGGAAAAAAAATGTAAGAAGCTTTCAAGAGAGATGGAAAATTTCTGATAGAATGGAAAGCTAGATAGAGGTTGGAATGGATTTATGAAAAGAAATTAGGTGCAAGTAATCTGACATAATTCCCTGCTGACATTCTCTGATGAAAATTAATGATTGGAAGATGACGTATTAAGATAGTATATGCAATTTAACTCAAGTAAAGTTGTGCCTTTTATAAAATAGTAGAGAAAAGGGACTTGGGAATCAGTATTAATTAATAGTATTAACTAATCAGCCAATTACTAGAAAAGAATATCATATTTTAAACTGTGCCTGCAGGATGAAGATATCAAATATTGCATCTTTTTTCAAAAACTCATTTATTTGAGAGACTTGACCAAGTGAACTTGCCGTTTTAGAACTAAGGAAGCAGAGTTTGATGTGCTATTGGTTATGAGACAAAATAAATACAGATGGGCTTGGATGTTTATGAAAATTTTTATATTTCATAAGGTTATTTGTGGGATTGACCTATTTTATACAATTACTAATTCATTTTTAAAGGTTTCTCTAGTGTTTCTTTTTAACTAGAAAACTGTATTTGGAATATGGTAGATTTTAGGAAAATTGGGAAGAGAGGAGTTTTGTTTATCCTTTCTGTAGATACTTATGCCTTCCTAAATCTAGAAAGACCTTCATTGCCTTCAGAAACGTTCTCTATTGAAATTGTACTGCATTGACTCTACTGGTCTCTCCCATTAGGCATGGTAAATTATTTAAAGTCTACATTCTATTTATCTTTGCATTACCAGGAACTATCACAGAGTTTAGGATGCGGTAGGAATATAATAATGATTCAATTCATGAGTTAATGATTATTAGGAGCTCCCATACCAGTCTTACAACTCTAATCCAGTTAGATCCAGTAACCCAAGTGCTCCTGAAATTTCTGGTTTCTACCTTACTCAATTCCTGGCTAATGGATGAGTTCTAATTTGGATTAGGATTTTTTTTTTTCTGGATGTGTTTTGCTAGCCAGGACATTGGTAATTTCTGAGGCCTTACCAGCCTACTATACATGTAGGGACTCAGCCTTACTCCCATAAAGACTCCCCATGACTAACTCTCAATTGCAAGCCCATTTCAAATGAGCATGTTCTCCTAGGAACCATTGCAAAACCTTTTATGTGACTATTACTTTGGCTCAGGGAGGGTTCTGCTTCCATGTTTGCGACTAGAGTCTCAATCAGGTCAGAATCTTTGAATATTGGTATCAGGAAGACATGTGCTCCATTTTTCATGCTGCTTTGGATACTGGAATCTTTATTGCTGAGATAAGTTTCAGCTTATAGGAAGCTAGTCTTTAGTGTTAGACATATGGTTCCAGAACAATTGTTTCTGAACTCCCACTTTGGCCCAGAAGCAAACATGTGGTTGAGATAATATTCTAGCTGTCTCAAGATAAGGTCACACTGGGATGGGATAGCCTTATGAAACCCTCTGTTGCTGTTTCAGCCACCCCTTCTGTCCACTAAGAACTTGAAACCCAAGATGCTCTTGAGAAGCTCGGAGTCTTCCATGCTGCATTACCAATTGCCTTATAGGCTACAGTTTTCCCCATTGGACCAACCATCTGCCTCTATTTCATCCCCTCAGGACCATGTTCTCTATTAATTGGATTGATCAAGTGAATTGGACAGTAAATGTTTAATATGTACTACAAATTTCATTCTCATGTATTGTCCTGAAACATACCCAGATCAATAAATTCATTTCCAGAGATTACTGGACTATGTTGTGTTTTTCTGAATAAAATACACAGGAAGAACAAACGAAAAATGTTGGGCTTTGTGTAAGCTATTAAATCTATTGACTCCTCTGAGTGACATGGTTGATGATACAAAAACATCTATTGTGGGAAATATTTTTGTCATTCACAAGTAAATGGATGGAATTGGAGAACATTACCTTAAGCAATGTTAGTCAGGCTCAGGAGGCCAAAAATCACATGTTCTCCCTCATATGCGGATTATATGCGGACCTGAAACAAATGCAGTAATATTATTGGGCAAGGGTCACATACTAAGGGGAGAACATGCACAGGAGGAATAGGGAAAGGGAAGGAAACCTAAAACTTGAATGTGGTGCTCACTGTATAGGAGCAAATATAGTAATCTTAATCTGGCAGTGGTCATTATGGGAAGGTGACCAAGAAGTAGTGAAGAGGTCTGGTAGAGATGAACCAATGTGGGTTGCCATACACAAGTACATGGAAGCAAAGCTAGGAATCTCTCTGTATAGCTATTTTTATCTCAAAATAGCAAAACCACTATGTTTTTCTTATTATCTCTTATGTTTTTCTTCAACAAAATTGGAGAACATTGTCCAGAAGTGGTGGGGGTTGGGGAGTGGGGGAAAGGTGGCCCAAATAATGTGTACACATATAAATAAATGTCAAAAGGATAAAATAAAAAAAGAACAAATGAAAAATGTTTGGCTTTGTGTAAGCTATTAAATATATTGACTCCTCTATTGTGGTAAGTATTCAAAGAATGAGTCAGACTTTATTAGAAAAGGAAAAGGTAATTTTTGAAGGCTACAGATAAATGTATAAAAAATATATTCATCTCCCACGAAAGACCTTTTGTTCACCTCTTGGTAATGAGAGTCCAGTCCAGAAAGACTGATGAAATTAACATTTTTTGTATCTAACTTCTCTTATCTTTGTCCATTTATCTTTGTGATACCTCAGGGACTTGGTATCAAAAAATTAACTTTTGCTATTTTTTTTTTCTGATTGTGTTTCTAATGATGATTGTTCCAAATTTGCCACCATTTCCTTCACATCACAACATTTTACCTGCTTTTCCTTTATGAAATGTTATATTACTGAAATGATTATAACTATCCAATAGACTAGCTCTGCATGATTTAGTTATCTCTGTATGTGTTAATTTTTCATTGCTGTGACAAATACCTACGAGAAACAACTTAAAGGATAAAGGACTTATTTTGGGTCACAGTCTTAGAGGTTTAGTCTATGGTCAGCTCTCTCCATTGCTTTGGGCCTGAGGTAAGAGAGAATATCAGTTGTAGGAGCATGATGAAACAGAACTACTCCCTTTCTGGTGCCAGGAAGCAGAGAGAAAGAGAGAAGGGACAGGAGGTAGATACATCTTTCCAGGCCACATCTCTAGTGTCTTACTTCCTCCAACAAGGCTCCACATCTTACTTTCTACCACTTCCCAATAATGCCATCATGTTATGAAGTCATTAAGGAAAGAATCCATTCATTAGGTCAGTATCTGGTCACTTCCTAAAAGCCCATCAGATAGCAACCCTACACTCAAACAACTGAGCCTTTGGGGGACATCTCAAATTCAAGCCATAACTCTATATCATTTTTTTCCCATATTTTAAACCAGAATTTTCTATTTCTCTAAGATTTTGAAGAAAGAAATCTATCTTCTTGGCAAGACTAACTCTACTTTTGTACAAAATCTCTTCTTTTAGCCTCCAATAAGTCATTGCTACACAGACAGTTGCTAAATATCATTGCATACATCATCAGGTCTCTTATAAAATAATCATTCATTTGCCCCCCTTATCACTTAATATTGTGGGGTTTTATCTCTTCCCTTTCACTGCAAAACTCAGTAGAATAATTTTTGAGTACTGCTTATTCTTCTTTACAACTTTAAACTACTGAATTTCCATCAATCTTGACTGTTCACCGTTTTACTGAAGTTCTGCCCTGCCTTCAGGATTACTGAAAAATACATAGTCCTCCTAAGATATCTTGGCTGTATATAGCCTCAGATATTATCTATTTCAGGGGTTGTCAGACTTGAAAATATATGGGAACCACCTGATAGGTTGTTAAAACAGATTTCTGGGCCCTTCCATAGTTCTTAGGTGAGGGCCAGAAATTTTGCACTTCTAACAAGTTCTCAGTTGCCACTGATGATGCTGTTTCTAGGATGACACTCTACAAACTGCTGACCTAATTACATCTTCTTTAACTTCTTTGCAATAGCAATAAATGGTGCAGTTGATTTCCTCTCTCTTTTCAAATAGCTCTTTTGGCTTTCATAAAACTAAATATCCCTTAAATTTTTTTTCTACCTTTAAAAACAATAGCTTTATTGAAATAACTTTCACATGACATACGTGGTAATCAATAGAATATGAACAAAAACTGTACCTGGCCTTTCAAGACTGCACCATTTAGACACCTGCACTGCTATTTTCCATATTTCCCTTTTCGTCTTGATTGTGAGCCTCTAGGCAGCAAGTTGAAGATAGTGGAGCTATGAATAGAAGGAAAAAAGGGAGACCGAATCTTTGTGTCTCTGCTTGGAGGGACGTATAACTATACTTTCGGAACGCTTTCTTGGCCTTAAAGCAGGCAAGAAACATACATACTCATTTTAAGCCTTGATTACTTACAGGTTTGTTGTGGAACAAGCTGGTGTTATTAAGATAACACCATGAGAATGATGCTACCAATTTATAAACTCGCTATCAGCATAAGAAAGACATCTGTGCCAATACTGAACAATATTAAAATAACATTAAGTTTATTTGCCAGATTCCTTATCAAGAACCATCTTTCTTTACCCTGTGTAACTAAATGTTTTATTTGCCATTTGTATTTATTTTTGTGAATTGTCTAACGATGTCTTTGTTGATGTGTCTCTGAAGGTGTTTGTCTTTTTCTTATTAATTCTTTGCATTTTAAGTTCATAACATTTTATGTGTCATAGAGACTGCAGATTTTTTTTTCACAATTTTGTACTTTGTCATAACTTTCACATTTGATGCATAGGCATTTAACAATTTTATATAGAAAATTATTTTTATGTTTTCCTTTATTGCTTCTCTCTTTAGTGTCATTTCCAAAAATCCTTTCCCACCCCCAGAAATACATTCCAGTACTTCCATGAAAAATTGAAAAACATCTAAGTCTTAAATAAACCTGGAATTTAATTTAGCATAAAATTTTTTTTGTCTTTAGTAGTCCCCAAATTTTACTCAAGTAGGCACTTAAAATATTTTTCAATTTGATTGTTTCCTTAAAAAATTTTGGGTTGTATTAGGTCAGCAGTTTGTAGAGTGTCATCCTAGAAACAGCATCATCGGTGGCAACTGAGAACTTGTTAGAAGTGCAAAATTTTTGGCCCTCACCTAAGAACTACGGAAGGGCCCAGAAATCTGTTTTAACAACCTATCAGGTGGTTCCCATATATTTTCAAGTCCGACAACCCCTGGAATAGATAATACCTGAGGCTATATACAGCCAAGATATCTTAGGAGGACTATGTAGTTTTCTATATTAACAAAGACCATTGTTGTGGAAGTATGACTCACTCCTTACTTTATCACATTGGGAAATAAAAAAGATTATGACCAAGACTAGCCTTACTGGGGCACAGTCATGATTGCAATGAGGGTCAATTCCTGTGGGCCTCACCCTCTATTTGCTGTGCTCAGCCACACGGTGATGCTTACTTTCCTTGGATCCCCTGATTTCTTAAGGAGGCTTCCTGTAGAATGTCCCAGCAAATCCCTTCTTCTCAATCAGTACATTGCTACAAAACCTTGTTCCAATTTGCTGATGTAGAGGAATGTTCCACCCAGCCCAGGGTTCAGCTGTGTCAGTGTCCACTCCCACAAGGACCATGTACCTCTGAATGACTAGTTAGGTCTCTACTGTGTCCTGGGCATTCACAGGGTGCACTTTGCATCTGTGTTCTCCCAGTCTTCTTGTACTGCTTGGCATGTCAGGACCTGAGTCTGCAGGCCTCTTGGATTAGAGACCCTTTAGATCACATTCCAGCAATAGAGATCTTGGGGTCTAAGCAAATATTCTTCATTTATTTTATCCTAATTCTTCCTACATTTATCCACTGACTTTAAAATATTATTTTTTCTATTTACTTGTTGTACTCCTAGAAAACCCACCAGGAAGAATTTAATAGACCCTAGGCTGGGCTTCTCTCTTTAATGGGTTAATATTTATTTCTCTCCACTTCAAAGTTAAGAGACCAATCTTTAGAAACAACTCTTAGTTTCTACTTTTTACAGAGCAATTAAGAAGATGTTATTCCAACTTGGGGGGTGGAATGATGGAAATGGGCACGGGTACTTGTTATATTTTTTTCGAGGATGGGTTAAAGGACTTCTTATTATTAATGCAGCAAAAAAAAAAATGCCTCATAAAAACAGGTTGAAAGTTCAAGTTCCTTCTGCTCTTGGGCACATATTTCTCTGATACCAAAACTGATAGTAATGCTAAGGATATAATGGTAATATTAAATGTGTTTTCATGAAGGACAGAGGAATAAGAGAATGCCACTTAATTGCCCAGAGACTGGACCTTGTTATCTCTTTTGAGTGTGTGCATATATGTGTGTTCATACACTGAACAGTCCCAGGATGTGCTGTGTCTTCACTGGGAGACCAGAAATGCCAAACCCATTTCTTGAGGATAAGACACTGTGCACAGCTGCTGGCTGCAGAGAAAATTTCTACCTAGGATGCAGGGAGGGCAATGTGTTTTCATACCCAGGCTCACATTTGGAGAATAATGGTCCATTTTGACCTGACAACTTGCTCATTGACGCAATTGCCTGCACTGTTAATATTAAGAAATTTGTGTTTGCAGGAGGGGGCAGAGGGGGAGATAATTGGCAGGCTGAATATGCTGATCTTTTCACATGCTCCTTTTCGCTCCTTTGTTGTAGCAGTTGGATTTGTTCTTGTCTCTTCAGAGCCGATGTGTGCTGTCTCCTGTGCATGTCAAGGCTTTCTCTCACAGGCAGTGGCACTCCCCACCTTGATGTTGCATCCCTCATTGTTCCTTAGATCTTGTCAGCCTACATGGTCTGCTCTGCCAACAACTAATAGTGAAATGACTGCGGGGAAGGCAATGACAGCAGTAGCTGTTTGGCATTTATTTTACCTTTGGTTTTTTTTTTTTTTTCCTGCACATAAAATTCCAGGCTTGAGCTGTAGGCAAGACATAGAGGAGACTGCGCTGGGCTTTGTAGGAAGGTGAAACTCTGAAACCTGCCCTTTTGTCTCCTACAATGCCATGTAATTTGGTCTCAGTGGCCTCTGGAAATGATTTAATGCCTCCACTGGACATTTGCTTATTAACAGAGCGGAGCTGACAGTGTGTATCAGGAGGCATATTCAGTTCCCAGGCTCAGAGGTTATATTATTTCTCTTTCCTGTATGACATTCCCAAGACCCTTTATAAGTCCAGAGTCCAACCAGGAGTTAGGCTCCTACTATCATGTATATTCTTGTTTCTCCATTGTTCTCATTGTCAAGATGGCAAACCATAGCATTGCTTGTATATCCCAGAGTTGCTCAAGGGGAACCAGGTAGAAACTGATAATGCGCTGCCTTTAGTAGTCCCCATTTGTCTAAGACAAATGCCCAGATAGAGACAAAGGTTATTTTGTATTTTTCCTTTGTTTCTGGGCATATAACTTGTCATAGTGGATGAAGTATACAAACTTTATATTTAGGAACTATATCCTAGTTTTCCTTGGCCATTTATTGGTTTCCTGACTTTGAGTAACTCATTAAATTCCTTATTGGTAAAGTTGGCATAAAATTGATATCCATGTTATAGTGTGGCTGCAAGATTAAGACGCAATGTTTATGAACTAAACTGGCCAATAGTTAACTTTCAATTCCTGGTGTTGTTGACATTTTGGAAAGTGTATTGAATGATATGTGTGGGAACATCAAGTTTCCTGTGATGTGTGTAGATGGATGGATGCAAGACACTATAAAGGAGTTAAGTGTTTGAAACCTATAACTGTATAGTAACAGTCCTTTCTTGTATCACTTCATCTGTGTTCTTTCTGTTATTGAACCAAATTATGGAGTTAGCATGAAATACTTATTAATTTACCAGCATAGAATTTCATAAAATTGTCTGGAAAGGTTAACCTGGATATAATAGGTCAATGAAACAAATTCTCCTTTTTGGTTTTTACATTGATTCTCCCTAACTCGGGTTGGTAATGGCTGCAGTTATGGTGTTGATATAGCTTATGGAGTAGGTTCTATATTTATGTCTTTTTCTATTCATAAATATCATGCCTTTAAATATCACACCATTTGATGCAATTAAGAATATAATAATTTAAGTTGGCAATTTGTTCATGTATGCTGGGATTATCCATCATAATTATATTGAAAAACACTGTTATAGATTACATGATAATTATATTTGATTTTTCTTACTAGTGTTAGCTATGTTTTTGCTGGATATAGTTCAGGTAGAATGATTACTAAGTAAAAAGAACTTTAAAACATTTTATTTTTATCATTTTTTACATTTACTTACATGTGTATACGTTATTTGGGCCACTTCCCCAAATGGCCCAAAGAGAAGTTTTTTCCAAATATCAAATCATGCAATCAGTCTTGTAACTCTGCAGGTCGATTTTTCCATTATGGGCTGAGGTATGTGCTCCTGTGATTTTTTTTTTTTGAGAAGGAAAATGGATCTTCTGATGTCTTTTTGTTTCTGCTGTAGAGTCATCTAACAATTTCTTCCACTTGCATAGTTTGTTATTCTTTCCAAAGTTCTTTCACTTGAACTCCATAATGCTCTATTTCTAGTTTCTATCTCCTTCTCCCCATATATGAAGACAAATGCCAACTGTCCAATGATGTGAAAAAAAAGTGGAGATAAGTCTTTGGAATGTTAACTATTTGTTTCTTAAGAGTTAAGGACCATTTTTGGAAGAAGGGAAGGAAGATGGAATTCACAGTCTTGGAATTCTTTCACATTCCAGAAGTGTAAAGTGAGTGAGTGAGTGAGTGAGTGAGTGTGTGTGCGTGCATGTACACTAGGGGACTTCATGGTTATATGAATCATTCTTCTTCCTTGTATTGCTTGCTGATTGATTTATGAGTTACTGTAACAAGATTATAAGGGACTTGAGGTCAACAAATCAGTTTTATATTTTTATGTGCATCAAAATGCTTAGCATAGTTTAGGGAAATTGTAAGTACTCAGTGGATTCTTGCATAGTGAATTCAAAGAGGGGCTTCTTGCTACCTACCTAATACTAAGCTTCATGAAGTTGGCTCATGGGAACTTGCTCATTATGAATAGTAAGACAGATGCTGGCTAGAAATGGTCAATGACATATGAATAGATTTGGGTTGAAATAAATGGTCTTGTCATTTTTTGGGCACCTAATGTCTTCAAATTACATTTAGCAGTGGAAACTCATTAATTTTTTCCACAGCGATAAGTGAAATTTGCTCCAAAATATGTGGCTTTCTTAAAAATAATATCTCATAGAAGTTAAACAAGAAAAATCCAAGACAGAGCTTGTGTTTTTGTACGTGGTAGCACGGGGACAATTGGGAGCCATTTCAGGAATACAGAACCTTCTAACCAGAGATGGGATTGATGATAAATAGAACTGGCAGTTACCCACATATATGCCCAGAAAATCTGGGATTTGAGAATATTTTCTGCAGCCTTACAACTCTTCATGTTAGCATTTAGTGGTTGGAGGTGCTTATAGGAAAGTGGCTGAGAGAAGAAAGAATGAATATTAGAGAGGAGACACACTATCCCATTACTAAATTTGTCTTGACTTTATTATTGGGCCAAATTCCTCTCTTTTAACCAGAGATGGACAGAGAAATTGTGGTTTCCCATTTCCCTTAAAGTCAGGAACAAGACAAGGATGATTACTCTCCTCACTCCTACTCAGCATAGTCCTGGAATTCCTAGACAGAGAAATAAAGCAAGAAGAAGAAATAAAAGGAATACAAATAAGTAAAGAAACAGTCAAAGTATCCCTATTTGCAGACAACATAATTCTATACCTCAAAGACTCAAAAAACTCTACCCAAAACTCCTAGACACCATAAATAGCTTCAGCAATGTAGCAGGATACAAAATCAACTTACAAAAATCAGTAGGTTTTCTATACACCAATATTGAACAAATTGAGGAAGAATATAGGAAAGCAATTCAATTTAAAATAGCCTTAAAAGGTATCCAAGACGGCAACTAGAGGGAGGAAGCAGACAGCGTGAGCTCTGTAAATCAAAAATTTTGCTGAGATGCTAGAGCCACACTTGGCAGGAAAAAACCACCAAGAAAAAGCAAAACTCCCACACCTTGAACCTCTAGCCTGTGCAAAGCTTCTCCACACCATGTTACACTGAGAAAACAGGAAGGCTCCCATGCTGCCAGATGCCAGCTCCAAACCTGCTTGGGAGACACAGACCAACAGTGGCACATGGTATTACCATAGCCACCCCTGGGATAAACCAGCATAGACCCCTGGACAGATTGACCCCCACCCCACAAAAAATAATACAAAACAAAACAAACAAAAACCTGAATAATAAACAAGGAACGAAAAAGGAAGACCAGCAGAGGGAGTGGGGTACTCTGAGCACACTGGAGAAAGGGGAAGGGGCAAGGAGCTGATATCCATGTGAAGTTTTAGTAAACAAAGCCTGGAAAGGCAGACAGGCTGACAGTGGGTGGGTGATGAGTCGCTGCCTGAAATAGGGCAGACAGCAGTCCACAAAGCTCATCTCCCAAACCAGTAAGCTATATTCAAAGTCAAATGACATTGCAAAATTGAAAAACAGTCAACAAACCAGCATAACATGCTAACAGCAGAGAGCTGGATGATGGATCTTTGCCCTTGCCCCAAAGAAAGGGCATGAGGCAAAATAACAAGCCCCCAATAAACCAACACAGTGAGAACCCAACTACAAAGTAGGATGGCTAGTGGGCCACAGAGCTGATCTCCAGAACCTGAGGACAAGCCACACCTCACTGAAAGACAGGAAAAAAACTGGCCAGTCTCCCCAACCACCTGGTGAGACTAAGACAGAGCTTCTGCTTAAATACCAGCACCAGGACTGGATGATGAAGGAATAACACCAGAACTATTAAGACTGAAATTCTATTGTTCCTGAACCTGGAATTTTTGTCTTGTTTTGTTTTGTTTTTTCTCTAAGTGTTTGTTTGTCTTCTTTGCTGTTTGATTGTCCACCATCTCTCCCTGTTGATTTCTTTGATTCTCTATTTTTTTCTGTTTCTTTTTTCTCTTTCTTTCTTGTTTTCATTAGTTTTACTATTGTAAATTAGCTAATAATAAATTACACACAGACCAGGATAGAAACAGCACCAAGTGGAATGATGGGAAGACAAAAAGGAAGGGAAACCATTTTCCCCCCCAAATTAAATTAGTACAATATTCATAGGGAAATGAAGAAAACAGATACCCAGTTCCAGACTCCAATACAACAAAGATAAACTGTCTCAAGGAATCCAACAAAGCTCACAAGAACACTCTGAAAGAAGAAATCCTGCAAGAAATCACTGAGAATTTCATGGAGATGTTACTAGACATGGCCAACCAAAATGTACATGAGGCACTCAAGAAATTCCAAGACAACAAAAATAAAGAATATGAGATGACACAAAAACAAATAAATGAACTCATAGAATCCCTAAATAAATACCAAAGTGAAACAGAGAACACCATAAATAGAGAGATAAATGAATTAAGGATGAAAATTGACAATATTAAAAAGGAAGTGACAGATGATATGGAAAACCTCAGAAAAAAGAATGAAACAGAAATACAAAACACAATGGAAGGCCACTCCAGCAGACTAGAACAAGCAGAAGACAGAATCTCAGAACTTGAAGATGGAATGGAAATTAAAGGAAAAACTGAAGAGCTATTACTGAAACAACTCAAGACCTGTGAAAGGAATATGCAAGAACTCACTGACTCCATCAAAAGACCAAACCTGAGAATCATGGGCATTGAAGAAGGAGAATAGGTACAAGCAAAAGGGATTCATAATATATTCAACAGAATAATAACAGAAAATTTCCCAAATCTAGAGGAAACTATGCCCATTCAGGTACAGGAAGCCTCCAGGACACCAAACAGACTTGACCAAAATAGAACTACTCCATGACATATTATCATTAAAACAACAAGCACAGAGAATAGAGAAAGAATACTGAAGGCTGTAAGAGAGGAAAAAGAAATAACATACAAAGGCAAACCCATCAAAATCACAGTAGATTACTCAATGGAAACCTTAAAAACAAGAAGAGCATGGAATGAGGTCTTCCAGGCCCTGAATGAAAATAACTTCAACCCTAGGATACTCTACCCAGCAAAACTATCATTCAAAATAGATGGAGCAATAAAAGTCTTCCATGATAAGCAGAAAAAACAATATATGACCACAAAGCCACCACTACAAAAGATTCTCCAAGGAATTCTGCACCTAGAAAATGAAAGCAAACAAAACCATGAGAGGACAGGTAGTATTAAACCACAGAGAGGAAAACAAGGAATCAAAGAGTAGCATTAATTCAGCTGCACATAATCAAGCCCTTAAAGAACAAAAACTACTAAATGGCAGGAATCACCACATACCTATCAATATTAACACTGAATGTCAATGGACTCAACTTACCCATCAAAAGACACTATTTGGCAAACTGGATTAAAAAGGAAGATCCAACAATCTGTTGCTTATAGGAGACACATCTCATTGACAGAAACAAGCACTGGCTTAGGATGAAAGACTGGAAGAAGATTCCAAACCAATGGCCCCTGAAAACAGGCAGGAGTAACAATACTTATCTCAGACAAAGTAGACTTCAAACTTACATTGATCAAATGAGACAAAGAAGGACATTCCATACTAATAAAAGGGAAAATACACCAAAAGGAAATAACAATTACAACCTACATGCACCCAATGTCAATGCACCTAATTTCGTCAAACATACTCTGAAGGTCCTAAAAATATACATAAACTCCAATACAGTGGTTGTGGGAGACTTTAATACCCCCCTATCACCAATAGATAGGTCTTCCAAACAAAAAATCAGTAAAGAAATCCGAGAACTATATCACACCATAGATCAAATGGACCTAGCTGATGTCTACAGAATATTTCATCCAACTTCTGCACAATATACATTCTTCTCAGCAGCTCATGGAACCTTTTCTAAAATTGATCATATTGTAGGGTACAAAGCAAGCCTCAGCAATTATAAGAAAATAGAAATAATACCATGCATTCTATCTGATCACAATGCATTAAAATGAAAACTCAGCACCAAAAAAACCAGTAAAAAACATGCAAACATTTGGAAGCTGAAGAACACATTGCTCAATGATCAATTGGTCATTGATGAAATAAAAGAAGAAATTAAAAGTTTCCTGGAAGTTAATGAAAATGAAAACACCACCTAACAGAACCTATGGACACAGCAAAAGCAGTCCTAAGAGAAAAGTTTATAGCCATGGGTGCATATATTAAAAGGACAGAAAGATCTCAAATCAATGACCTAATGCTACATCTCAAACTACTAGAAAAACAAGAACAAACAAATCCCAAAACAAGCAGAAGGAGCAAAATAATAAAAATAAGGGCCGAAATTAATGAAATAGAAACAAACAACAACAAAAAACATACAAAGAATCAATAAAACAAAAAGCTGTTTCTTTGAAAAAATAAACAAGATTGACAGACCCCTGGCAAGCCTGACTAAAATGAGGAGAGAAAAAACCCAAATCAGTAAAATCAGAAATGCAAAAGGGGAGATAACAACAAACACCATGGAAATTCAGGAAATCATCAGACATGCAGCTACATCCACCTTATTTTTGACAAAGGCGCCAAAAACGTATTTTGGAGAAAAAATAGCCTCTTTAACAAAGGTTGCAGGGAAAAGTGGTTATCTGCCTGCAGAAAACTGAAACTAGATCCATGCCTATCACCTTGTACTAGTATCAACTCAAACTGGATTAAGGACCTTAATATCAGACCCAAAACCTTGCAGTTAGTACACGAAAGAGCAAGGAATACTCTGCAAGCAATAGGCATAGGCAAGGACTTCTTCAGTAGAACTCCAGCAGCCCAGCAATTAAGAGAAAGGATGGATAAATGGGACTACAAGAAATTAAAAAGCTTCTGTACAACAAAAGAAATTGTCTCTAAATTGAAAGAGACCTCCACAGAGTAGAGAAAGTCTTTGCTAGCTATACATTAGACAAAAGACTGATAACCAGAATATACAGGGAGCTCAAAAAACTAAACTCTCCCCAAATTAATGACTTAATAAAGAAATGGGCAACTGAACTAAACAGAATATTTTCAAAAGAAGACTTCCAAATGGCCACAAACACATGAAAAAAAATGCTCACCATCCCTGGCAATAAAGGAAGTGCAAATCAAAACCACACAAAGATTCTACCTCATTCCTGTTACAACAGATATCATCAAAAACACCACCACCAACAAATGTTGGTGAGGATGTGGGGAAAAAGGAACCCCCATACACTGCTGGTGGGAATATAAGCTAGTACAAACACTTTGGAAAATAATATGGTGGCTTCTTAAAAACTAAACATAGATCTGCTGTGTGATCCAGCAATACCACTAACTCTTTTGGATATACCCTAAGGAATGTGACTCAGGTTATTCCAAAGGCACCTGCACACCCATTTTTATTGAAGCACTATCCACAATAGCCAAATTATGGAAATAGCCAAGATGCCCCACTACTGAAAATGGATTAAGAAAATGTGGTATTTATACACAATGGAAATTTACTCAGCCACAAAGAAGAATGAAATTTTGTCATTCACAAGTAAAGGGATGGAACTGGAGAACATCATCTTTTTTTTTTTTTTTTTACTTTATTTTTTTAATTTTTTTTTCCTTTTTCTTTTATTATTCATATGTGCATACAAGGTTTGGTTCTTTTCTCCCCCCTCCCCCCACCCCCTCCCTTACCACCCACTCCGCCCCCTCCCTCTCCCCCGCCCAATACCCAGCAGAAACTATTTTGCCCTTATCTCTAATTTTGTTGTAGAGAGAGTATAAGCAATAATAGGAAGGAACAAGTGTTTTTGCTGGTTGAGATAAGGATAGCTATACAGGGAGTTGACTCACATTGATTTCCTGTGCGTGGGTGTTACCTTCTAGGTTAATTCTTTTTGATCTAACCTTTTGGAGAACATCATCTTAGGTGAAGTTAGCCAGGCTCAGAAGGCCAAAAAGCATATGTTCTCCCTCATATGTGGGTTATAGACCTAAAGCAAATGCAGTAATATTATTGGACATGGGTCACACACTAAGGGGAGAACACATGTGGAAGGAATAGGGAAAGGGAAGGAAATCTAAAACTTGAAAGCATTTGATGTGCCCATGGTAGTGGAGCTAATAAAGTAATCTTAAACTGACAGAGGTCACTATGGGAAGGGGACCAGGAAGTAGTGAAGAGGTCTGGTAGAGATGAGCCAATATGGGTTTCAATACACATGTGCATGGAAGCAATATCTCTCTGTATAGCTATCTTTATCTCAAACTAGTAAAAACACTGTGTCTTTCTCTTCGATAAAATTGTAGAACAAGAGGGCAGTATAGGTTTTGCCTAGAAGCCAGGGGGAGCAGAAGAAGGGGGGAAGGTGACATAAGCAATGTATACACATGTGAATAAATGTAAAAACAATAAAATAAAAAAATGGGTATATTAAAAAAAAAGAAATTGTGGTTTCTCTTGAGCCCAGATCATTTATTCATTTTGTGCTATTTCAGTCTCTCTAAGGCGTCTGGATGACTGATTATCTGGTAGCTTTTGTTTGAAGCAATTGTTGTCATAGAGTGAACAAGGGGCATATCAATTAGTTGTCTGGTTTCAGTGGCTTGACAGAAGATGGTAATGTCATTGGTTCTTTTTTCCTAAAACTTTGTTCATGACTGAGCTTGGGGGACTAGTTTTCCAGACACCATTTATTTATTGGTACCTAACTGCAGTAGACCTTTCTGGATTACATCCATGGCAGACAAGGCAGATAGAGTCTGCCCTTGAAATGAGAAAAGAGGGGTGGGTTTTGAGATTTGTGTGAAAGGCTAAGATGTGACATGTTTATAGCTAAACATACATGCTACCAATGCCATCTAAAGAGTGGGAAAGCTTTTATTTAATAATTTCCATAACATGAAAGATTGGGGTTGTTTTACACGAATTTTAATTTATTGGTGTTCTACACTTGCTTGTAAGATGGTGACCCTCTAGGAAGTACAACAGGTGTTGATACCTTCAGATACTCTTCCTGTGGTTGTTGTGAACCTCCAATTTTACTTTCTTCTTTCAGAGGCTGAACTTGGGTTTTCCTTTTGCTCCTTAATTTCATCCCTGTACTTCTACTTAAGTTTGTACTCACACTGCCAGGGACTCTGTGCTAGTCTTTGAGCTGCTGCATAGATTGTCCTCTAAGCTCTGAGACTAGGCATCCCAAGTCAGCAGGGACTGGACTTAAACTATTTACCACTACTGCTTGACTTAACTGATCTTAAATGTGGTTTCTGTCCTAGTTTCACTAAGCTTCATGAGCATAGGATCCAACCATGTTAGAACAGCATGTACATATTGTCTTTGTTTTTAGTTTTAATATCTCCAGTGGGTTTACTTAAAGTGAGTTGCAGCTTCTTTCTCAAATTTTTCTTAGGATTTTATTTGCAAAAAGGGGAGGCATTCTTTCTTTTTATATTTTTGGGAAAGAATGGACCATACTGGTTGAATAAAATAAAACCAGAATCATTGTAACCAGAGATTTAAAGATATGTGGGTTTGATTGAGCCTGATTTGAAAGAGGACAAATCACCACGTACAATAGGCAAATCAAATCAGTGGGCATTTTATTAATTTGGTTCATGAAAAAGAAAATTAATCAGTTATGCACCTCAGGGAATAGTCATACAAAATCAGATTCAAACATGAGTAATTAAAAGGGATTTCTAAGAGTAACTCAGAATAAAGCCAAATTAAAAAGTAAATGAACCAGAGAAGCCAGAGCAATAGGGAACCTTAGAAGTTTTCTAGAAGGAAGCCATAGTTTGGACCAGGAAGAGCCTTGAGGAATGAGGCTGAAGATCAGACACCAGAATCAAAAAGTAGTCTCAAAGGGAACATCTCAAAGAAGACAAGGTCAAAAATCAAGAACAAGAAATAGACATTGAGTAGTCCAAACATCTCATATTGATCACTGGGTGTAAATTGTCTGTGAGACTGTATAGGATGGAAGGACCATAAAATGGGGACACAGATAAAAATGGAATCAGAAGGAGAATCATAAGATGATTGCATTAATTGATCAAGAGTTAGATCAATTGACAAGGTGGCAGATCAGAAGAAGATAAAAGCATTGGTTGGCCTTTAATGTTAGGGGCTGAAAATGTGACCTGAGGTTTGAGTGAACTCTGGGTCAATCCTGAAAGAAGCATACCAAGCAGACATGGAACATGGACTCTGTGAGTCAAGAGTGAATGTGCTAGTTCTGTCCACATATGTGCTTTGAGCAGCTATGATGTACTGTAAGCCATATTCGACATTCTGAAAGAATACAGAGGTAAGCAAGACATATCCCTTGTCCCTAAGTTAGTCATTATGGTCACAGCATAGCCTGGAACCTAATAGGCACTCAGACCTTAGTTTCAGACTATTTTTCTTTTGTGTTCTTGTTACAGTGGTGTGCTGGAACCAACTCATATGGGCAGCAAAAGTGTTTTGTAAGCATCTCTTCCCAACTCCATGTTTAGTGACATTAGTTTAGATGCTTGAAATTA